>NC_133666.1:635868141-636215641 GCF_037893015.1 Macrotis lagotis | reverse complement strand
CTATCCTCCATTCTGCCACTGAAGTATTTTCTACAGTTCATGTCTTACACTCCAACTTCCTTCCCTTGCCACCCCCCCCCCACCAACTCCAGTGGCTTCCTATTGTTTGTCATTCAAAATCCTTCATAATCTAATTCCCCTCCTTCTTTTCTAGTCTTTTTACACCTTTCTCCCCAGTCCTGTGATGTTGTCCATCTTGATGATTCATCTCTTGAATCCAGGCATTTTATCTGGCTGTCAGCCATGCCTAGAGTACTCTCCCTCTTCCTCTCTGCTTATGACCTCCCTGGCTTTAAGTCCCAAATAAAATCCTACCTTTTTAAGAAAGTCTTCCCCAACCTCTCTTAATTCTCTATTGAAATTGTTAATTATCTCTCATTTAGGGAAGCTAGATGGCTCAGTGGGTAGAGCACTGGCTCTCAAGTCAAGAGGACCTGAGTTCAAATCTAACCTCAAATACTTACTAGCTGCGTGACCTTGGGCAAGTCACTTAATCTTGATTGCCTGACATTCAATTATCCTAATTCATATCTGGCCATTAGACTCAGATGACTCTGGAGGAGAAAATGAGGCTGGTGACTTAGTATAGTAACCCCTCATTCAAATCCAATTCATGTGCTTGTCATGGTCTTTGAAAATGAAGGACAACATTTTTTCTCATTTATCCTGCTTATAGTTTGCATTGTATATATTTGCTTGCATTTTGTCTCTTCCATTAAATTATAAGCTTGAGGACAGGAATTTTGTATCCCCCTTTTTTGCATACACAATATTTAACACAGTCTGGCACATAGTAAGCACTTATTAAATATTTATTGATTGATTACACACTTGCAGAGAATAATTAGATTGCAGATAATTTTGCAAGCTCCATAAAATTTTGAACTCAGGGAAGGATGAAACCCCACGTCCATCCCTCAGCTTGGCATTCTTATGGTGTTATTATGGGAATGTGTTCACCTCAGATCTTATCAATTTTCCTTAGGTTCTTGTGGTCCTTCACCTGAGCTTGAATGACTTTTGGGAAGGGAAGCCAACAGTAACCTCAGGAGAGCCTGCAGCAGTTAGAGCAGAGAATTTTAGGTACTTTATTCCAGAAGGGTAGATAGAGTCTTTGAGAGATTGACTGTGGGTGGGGAACTAGTTCTCTAGAACTGACAATCTGGAGACCAGAAACAATAGCAGAATTCATTCAGAAGCAAGGCCAGAACACAGATAACTGATCTGATTAAGGTAACTAATGGCAGCTAGGTGGCTCAGAGAATAGAGTGCTGGGTCTGGAGTCAAGAAGACCTGAGTTCCTGAGTTCAAATGTGACTTCCCTTATTAGCTGAGGAACCCTGGTGAGTCACTTACCCTCTGTTTGCCTTAATCCACTGAAGAAGGAAATGACAAACCACTTCAGTATCTTTGCCAAGAAAATACCATGACTAGGTTGGTTCACAGGTCACAAACAGTGAGACGTGACTGAATAACAAAAATGATTCAGTTTGAATATCCTCCATAACTCTTTCTCCACCCCAGCAACAGGGAGACAGGTTAATTGGCCATCATACATTTCCTGCCCTTCTCAGTTTCTATTTAAACTGTTATAAAACATTGTGGACCTTGAATCCTGGTTATTCAATTGATTGCTGTTTGAGAAATCTCTTAAAGAGAAAGGGGACATTTTTTTTTTCTCCAGCACAAGACTGGAGAAGGGATGACAGTAAGCTTGTTTTATTTGTAACTTTGCAAAAAGTTTAGAAATCAAGAGATGTTTGAGATTTAATAAATTTCCCCTAGAAGAGTCAGAAACCCCTGAACTAGAAAGAATAGTTCACTTTGTCAGCACAAAGAAATCTGAGGCATAATTGGAAACTGAAAACCTGAAAATCTATCTCATGGATTATTTGTACAAGTTGCCCTGAGATAGAGGATTCCCTTGCCCAGATGCCAGCTTTTAAAGAAACTGATAGTGCCTGGAATTATCATTATTTGGAGCTAGATGACTCTTGTTCTCACATAATGCCCCTGACAACCATCAGATTTGTTTGAATTTATACTTTTATTTATACTTTATTTATACTTTCTTTTGTTCTCTTGATCATAATATGATTCTGAAAATAATAATCATGGTAAAAAGAGTGATTTCTTTAGAGAGTACTAATTAGTCACCTTACCAGCTTAGGAAGAAATTAAGACTCCTAGGTATCTCTCACTATATTAATTACAAACTCAGGAGAACAACGATTAGGATGCTGGAAGAGATCAGATAGTATTGTACAAGGATGATAGTCTTGGAGGAGCAGTTTTGGGCAGAGATACTGTGCAACCTTCAATATCAGGTCACATGAAGGAGGTTGATGATTTTTCTTATTCTCTGTTTTTTCATAAAAGATCAACTCTTTCCCAGTTGAAGGATGTTCCTTTTCTGAAATGGTCATCACCTATAGGTTATAAAATCTTAGAGAATAAAACTTTAAAATATCTAACCTATAATTAGTTTTGCAAAGCAGTGGGGTTAAGTGACTTCCCCAAGATCGCACAGCTAGGTAATTATTAAGTATCTGAGATCAGATTTGAACTCAGGTCCTCCTGACTCCAGGGCCAGTGCTCTATCCACTGTGCCACCTAGCTGCACAACCCTATATATTTTAAAAATTTAAATATTTTGTTTTTCAAAATAGTTTTGATAGTTTTTACCAATCATTTATTTGCAAGGTTTTAAATTTTACAATATTTCACCCTCCCTCTCTTCCCTCCTCCCTTCCCTTTTCAGAAAGTAGTCTGCTATAGGCTCTGTATTTATTATCATGCTAAACATAGATTGATATTGAATATGTTGTGAGAGAAGAATCAGATTCAAATGAAAAAAAAGAAAACATTAGAGGGGGGGGAAATGACATAATATAGGGGACAACTTTTAAAAATTGAAGATAATAAGCTTTGGTCTTCATTTAAATCTACAGTTTCTTCTCTGGATATGGATGGTCTTTTAAAATTGTCTTTCATTATTGTACAGTTGAAATGAACAAGTCCATCATGGTTGATTGTGACCCCATGTTGTTGTTAATGTGTATAATATTCTTCTGATTCTGCTCATTTCACTCAGTATCAATTCATGCAAATATTTCCAGGCTTTTCTGAAATCTTGTCCCTTATGATTTCTTATAGAATAATAGTTCCATCATATACATATACTATAATTTGTTTAGCCATTACCCAATCAATGAACATCCCCTCAATTTCCAATTTATTTGTAAGTTTGCAAAAATTTTAGAAATCAAGAGATGTTTGAGAACTAATAAAATTCCCCTAGAAGAGTCAGAAACCCCAAAGAACTGCTATGTATATGTGGAATTTTTACCCTTTTCCCCCCCTAATCTCCTCAGGATATAGACCTGTATTACTGGATCAAAAGTTAGCCATATATTTTTAAGTTTCTACAGTTTAAGGTTTAACGGTTCATATATTTGAATGCTAGATTGGTCAATGGGAAATTCAAAATACAAATGACCTCTGCTTTCAGAACCTAGGTGCTGAGTCCCTGTTCAGATGTCATATGTTGAGTCCCTTTCTGTATTCCCTTATCTTTCCCCATTGGAGGGGTGGGAGACAAGGAAGACAAGTTTCTCCCTATACACCAAGGTCTTCAAGGTCTCAATTTATTGAACCAAATACCAGTGTTTAAATATCCTTCCCAGTCCCTTAATCCATTCCAACTCCCATGGCACTTAGTAAAATAAGGTTCTGGTGATCAAGGACACCAGGTGATGATAGTTTGGTACTCCCACACACAACAGTCCCTAACACCTAGGAAACTTTCCCACTAAAACTCAGCAAAACGAAGCTAGGGTATAATTTAATTAAAAAAAACCCCAAAACTAAAAACAAAATCTCACCAAACAGTCTTAAGGAATTTCCTGAAGCATTTCAAAGATGAAATGACCTGCCCTAAGTTACAAGGTATTGTCAGATGTGGTATGTGAACCTTCAGTAGGAGGAAGGGAGAAAGGGAGGAAGGATAGCAGAATAGCAAAATAGCAGAAGAACAAAAAACTGTTTATCTAGTTAGCCCACAGATAACTCAGTCCTTCAATCAGTATTTATTAAGTTCCCTTTTTAGCAGAGCTGGATTTAGAATCTTATATATCAGTAAAGTAATTTTTTTGACTCATTCTCCCATGGGGGTTGGAGGAAAAGGATCCAGGAGCAGAGGGGGTAGTTGCAAGAAGAGGAGATGAGCCATTCTCTTTCCCTTGACAGAAAAATTGTTAAAATAATGACAGAAAACTGTTGATATCAAATGTTATATTACCTATGACCTGCACTCCCTCTGAACAATCCTAGTAATGTCAGAATTCTAGTAATTTCATTGCCTTCCTACTCTTGGAGGCCTTTACTCTCAATTAAATTGAGCTAAATTCCACCCTGGGTATTTGCCTGTAAACAAAGCCAGTTTAAGTCAGATAAGATATGAAAGTGACTTCAGATGCCCTTGTATCCCCCAATGGAATATTGTATTAAATCATAAATTAAATCATAAATCACAAAATGAAGTGGTTTTCCCTGCCTGGATTGCCAAGATCTCATAACCACGTCTCACTAACTAATATGAGCTCCCTCCCCCATTTCTCCTAAATGTATAAGAATCTTTCCTATAAGTTTCCTGGAGTACATCCCCTTAGTTGAAGATTTGTGACCATTATCTGTATTAAAAGGAATCCAGTAAAGATTAAAAAAATTTCTTCCACTTATGAGTTTGATTTATTGCAAGACTTGACACCCTCAACATCAAGATGAAAAGGTAGGGATGGGTTCTGTCTATACTGAGGGAGGACCCACCATTGATGAGAACATGAATCCATCAGGAATTATGAAAATATTCAAATAAATAATAGGAAATGTTGAAGTGCTTATCTAAGAAACTTAGATAATAAAAACAATAATGGTCAGTTTGAACCTTCATCCCTGAGGTATAACTGGAAACTGAAAACTAATAATAGATTTAGAACTGATGTTTCTTTCTAGGAATCTCCCCCTTATTAACCAACTCTTTCTTTATGCCTCTTCTAAAATAATTTTCCAAATATATAGGTCCAACCTTGTCCTTCTGCTCAAAACCTTTTTTAAGCTCCCTGTTATTTACATATTAAAATACTAAAACCTTAGCCTGGGATAGAAAAGTCAGCATAGTCATAGTTCTCAAGATCCTTCTATGGTCTAAGATCATTTACAATTCTGATGTTTTATTTTCCTGTATTCTAAAAACCTTCCACCTCCATTCTTTATAATATTATCTCAGATTAGTTGTCTTCCTTATAATGTGTTCTATGTTTCAATCATACTGAACTAATAACTATTTCCTTATTTTCTCTTGTCCTTTCCTGTCTCTAGATAAAACCTTAGGTCTTCCTTTGCCCATTCTAAGAATGCACTACTTTCTCATTTCTGCTCAAGGAAGTCTTCTTCCTTTCTGTTCAGGTACAAATTTTTCCATGAAGTTTTTTTTCTGTTTGTTTTTTTTGCAAGGCATTGGAGTAAAATGACTTGCCCAAGGTCACACAGCTAGGTAATTATTAAGTATATGAAACCATATTTGAATTCAGGTCCTCCTGATTCCAGGGTCAGTGTTCTAACCACTATGGAACATAGCTGCCCCTTCTGTGAAGTCTTTTCCTGACATCTCTAACCAAAAGCAATATTGCTATTTGGATCTCTCCTTTTACATACATACCATGTTTCCCTCATTAGGGCAGAGATATTGTTAATTTTTCTCTTAGTACAGTGCCTTGCAGATATATGTATGTATATGTATATATATATATATAATATATATAGATATAGATACATTGAGCATCTAATAAATGTCAGATGAACTGAATTGAATGTTTCTCTTCTCTTGGAAAGTGAGGGGAGAGAGCTATATGAGGTAAAGAGAGTAAATTATAATGAAGCCCATGCCACCAGGAAGGTGATGCCATGATATGCCTGTGAATTGGATTTAAGTGAGACAGACACAGAAAGAGGGACAGATAAAGCAAGAGAGAGAAAGAGATTGAGGCAGAGTCAGTGTGTGTGTTTGTGTGTATATGTGTGTGTGTGTGTGTGTGTGTGTGAGACAGAGTACCAAAATTTTGGAATTCTTGGATCTTTGTTCTTGCTCTCCCACCAGCTGTAAGAACTTGTTCAAACAATTTCTCCTTCCAAGTCTCCAGTTTCCTTATCTACAAAAAAAGAGAGAAAGAAATGCAAGATCCTTTACAATTCTGATATTTTATTTTCCTGTATTTTTACAACCTTCCACCTCCATCAACCTATGTTCCAAGGTTTCCTTTGGCTTTAATATTTCTACTTTAAGTTCTCTTCAACCTCTAATAACCTTTCTATGTTCTAAGGCTGCTTTCAGTCATTATGTTGTATATTCCAAGGTACCTTCAATACTCTTCCCTTGTCAGACTTCAGCTGGAGTATTGTCTTTCAAATCTGGGAACCATAGGTTAAAAAGAGCATTAATAAGCCAGAGAGTATCTGGAGGAAAGCAACCAGGATTTCTAAGGGTCTTCAGCCCATGTACTATCAAGAGAGATAAAATTCAGGATGGGGCTGTCTTCAAGTATTTTAGGAACTGTCATGAATAGAAGGGATTAATTAGATTTATTTTGATTGGACCCAGGGGACAGAATCAGCAGCAATGGGTAGAGATTGCAAAGAAGTCAATTTTGTCTTCATGTCAGGAGAATCTTTCTAACAATTAGAGCTGACAAATGTGGAGCGAAGGGTAAGATCTAGATTTGCTCATCCATGTTGAGGCTCTCTGCATTTTACAGTTCTTATTTGGTTCAGGAACCTCTCTATAGGACCTCCTCTTTCATTCTGCCACTAACCCTTCACTTTTGACTTGTAGTCCTGCATTTTTTTGCCTTGGTCTTGGGATTCCTTGCTGTTTGATTATTGCTTCTTTTGGTTTCCATCCCTGAGAACACATTATCTCCCCACAGGGAATTGAATCCATGTCTTTCTGTGTAGGCCCTTTTCTATGTGTTTCTGCCTCTCTCTCTAGTTTTTTAGATTTCCGGTCTCCAAGTCCCCTATAAAGATCAAACCCAAAAGTTTAACTTAAGTTATGAATTTATAAAGAATAATATAGAACCAGCAGGTAAGAAATATTCAGAATAAGACAAAAAATTCAAATGTTACTAAGTACACATGAAGACTGCCAAAACAAAGGGACAAGTCAGTGGGTTAATAAGGATGCCAGACAATGCCTAGGCACATCCACTACATTGAATTGAATAGAGGTTCCTCTCTAGAGTTGGAATTCTCTATTTTAATCTCTAAATATACTTTTCAATTCTGACAATTACATTTTGTGTGATCAGTAGTTCTACATTCAAAGTTCTCCTTTTTACATAAGCTAATATTCTTTCTAACTCTTATAGTTTGAATTTATTATTTTAAGATTCTCTCCATTTTGCTAATCCCTGTTTGAAAGGTTTTTGGGGCAACTTTTTATGGTCTTTGACTTTCTATTTGTAATGTTACAATTTAGCTGTGTTCTATAACTGTCATTCTATATTCCCAAATCCTTTCCAGTTCTAACATTTTATTTTCCAAAGTCCCTTCCAACAATAATATTTTATACACTTATGTTCTAAAGTTCCTTCTAGCCCCAATACTCAATGGTCAATCTGCTTCTAATATTCATTTTTCTGTGTTATAAAATCATTTTTCATCCTCTTGTCCCTTTCAGATAATGTTCCATCCAAATCTAATGTTCAGTGTTCTATGTACTGAGATCCTTTCTAGCATTTCATGTTCTAAAATATTGACTGACTTTGACATAGTATTTTGAAAGCCTGAGATGTGCTATAAATGTTATTATTAATAAATTTCTTCCATCAAGAATCGGGGGAAGGAATTTCTTTTGTTTGTACTGTAAGATGTCATTCTTGCTAGGTAGAAAAGAATTTTCCTTCTATTATTGGAAAAACAAGGTAGAGAAATAGTTGTGGAAAGAGAGAGGAGTCGAAGAGACCAACTTAGTCATTTTCACAGCTCCTATGTACTGACAGCCTTGATGAGAATCCATCAGAGAGAACTCCATTATCTAGGGCCCAATTTGAGGAACTCACCTTCTTTTCCAGGAAAATGTATGCCTCTTCTCTAGAGGCCAAGATCACATGTCTGCCACATGAACAGTATCCCAAACTAACAAAGTTTCACAGTCTATAACCTCATCAAGTAGGGGAGGACTCCAAATCAATCAACGTTCTCTGTATTATATAAGCCTGCTATCTGTCTCTATCTCTATCTCTATCTCTATCTCTATCTCTATCTCTATCTCTATCTCTATCTCTATCTCTATCTCTGTCTCTGTCTCTGTCTCTATCTCTGTCTCTGTCTCTGTCTCTATCTCTGTCTCTATCTGTCTCTGTCTCTGCCTTTGTCTCTATCTATCTCTGTCTCTATCTCTATCTCTTTCTGTCTCTCTCTGTCTCTGTCTCTGTCTCTGTCTATCTCTCTCTCCCTCTCTCTCTCTCTCTCTCTCTCTATCTGTCTGTCTATCTATCTATTTATCTATCTATGATTTCTCAACCACTAGTTTAACTAACCACTAAATGGAACTATGGAAATAAGATTCCTTTATAACAAAGACTTCTTTTGCTTCCTCCCTTCCTTCCTTCTTTCTTTCTTTCTTTCTTTCTTTCTTTCTTTCTTTCTTTCTTTCTTTCTTTCTTTCTTTCTTTCTTTCTTTCTTTCTTTCTTTCTTTCTTCCTTCCTTCCTTCCTTCCTTCCTTCCTTCCTTCCTTCCTTCCTTCCTTCCTTCCTTCCTTCCTTTTTCTTTCTTTCTTTCTTTCTCTTTCCTGACTTCCCACCCTGATTCTCTCTGTCCCTCGCCCCTTTCTTTTTCTTTTTCACATACAACTGCCAGGTATCCTGAGCAGGCACAGATATACTGAAGGGAAGGAAGTTCAGAAATTAACTACCCAGAACAAGGCACACAATAATTAAAACTACATAAGAAAGAGGACAAGGAAAGAGCAGTAACTTTCATTTATTCTTTTGGGACACTGTAAGGAACTATAGATAGATCTTGTTCCAAGCCATACAATATTTATTTTCCCTTTTTTATGTTGTTTCATTTAATTTTTTTTGTGCTTGTTTTGATTTATAGTTTGAGTACTTAATGTTGATAAATGGGAGACTGAAACAAAGGATGAATACAAAGGATATATTTTTCTTGTTATTTGAACACCCCTCAGAGAGAACAAAAATAGCTGTGATTAAGGCGTGTCATGTCATTTATGACTTCCTTGCCAATGATCATATGGATGGAAAGTTTCAGGGCTGGGATAGGAACTGAGGTCATCTTGGTTCCAAGCTCAGCACTCTAACCATTATATTAGGTTACTTTCACATATAAGAGAGAGAGAGAGAGAGAGAGGAGAGAGAGAGAGAGAGAGAGAGAGAGAGAGAGAGAGAGAGATGGCTGATCAATGACTGGATAGGAAACTTGAGTAGTCTCTGGTTCCATTGTATAGAGAATAATGTCTATTACATTCCTTGTCCTTTTTTGATATCCTGAGGGAACAATTCTCCAGTCATTGGATCCAGTTTCAATTTGTGATCCTTCCTTTTATTGGCCAGTAACTAGCTCTCCAGTTTCATTTAACTGTCTACATCAGATTGGTTTTTAAAAAGGAATCTTTCCTTCAAAGTTATAATAATACATTTTCCCCAACTTCTCAGGGGCATAACCTCCCCCATCATTTATATCTCTGGGAATTAAATTCACAGTTTATCTCAGTTCCTATGTAACATTAGTCCCAATAACTTCAAGTATAATTCATCACTGGACCAACATTAAAAAATCCTAGCTTCTCAGGTTCTTTTTTTGGGCTGATGGAACCATCTGGTCTGAAAGGCTAAACGCCAAGATCCCCATGATCTGAGCTCCCAGATTTGGAACTGATCTCAGAATGGAAAAGTACCAACAAAACAGACTAAAATGCCTTTTCTCAGAGCCACATAACCTAAGGAAAGGGAAGAGGGAGGTGGTTCTTAGAATCTCACCCTTCCTAGTCCCCATGACATGATTTCATTGTTGTGAGTAAATGATTTCATCCCTAGAAGCAAATGCAGGGGCTGAGGGGGAGAGAGAGAGGAAAAGTGACTGTGCTTTAGTCAGGCAATTGAAAAGATGAAGGTTCCAACTAACTAGTCAATGAAACAAGGCTATTCCAAAGCCCATGATAGACCAGTGTAAAAGGACCATGTATGCATCTATCTGATGGACATTGCCAACTGATCACAATCTCATCAATCAAAAACTCAACAAGTCCAAAATGTAATTCCAATCTCTACTTGTTCCAAACCCATCTCATTCTAAATTTCCTTATTTCTGGTGAAGGGGCCTCCTTCCACTCACCTAGCCTTTTTCTTCCCTTTATCCCCCGGTCTCAGACACTTGTCATTTACTAGCTGTGTGATCTCGGGCAAGTAACTTACTCTTGATTCCCTAGGATCCTGAGCTGCCTCTAGTTGTGCTGATCTTTGTCTCGCCACCGGATGGCTGCATGGCTTGGGAGAACAAACAGCAAATGACAAGCAACAACAATCATAACTTCCGTGATGGCTGGGACCATTCCACTTGAGAACAAATACCTATGGACAGTGATAGTCTACATAACCACAGCAACAACAGTAACACCTCTGCAATATAACTTTCATCCTATATCTAGCTTCTCTTTCCTGACTTGGCTTTTGGTATCTCCTGCCTGAACTATTGCAAGAGTTCCCTAATTGGAACTCCAGTTTCCAGTGCCTTCTTGTTCCAGTCCTTCCTCCACTTCTTGCCAAAATAATCTCAATGGCATCTGGCAATGTAATTTTCATGTTCAAGAAGGATCAAAAATGGCTGTCTGTTAGATGAACCTCCTGTGAAAATTTATGGAAAAACATGGGCAAATAGCATACAAGATGAAAAACAGTGGTTAGTTTTTGATCTATACTGCTGCTGGGGTGGCTAGGTGGTGCAGTGGATAGAGCACCAGCTCTGGAGTCAGGAGTACCTGAGTTCAAATCCGGCGTCAGACACTTAATAATTATTGAGCTGTGTGGCCTTGGGCAAGCCACTTAACTCCATTTGCCTTGCAAAAAAAAAAAAACAAGCCTAAAAAAAAGATCTATACTGCTGGAAGAGGCACACATAGATGAGATCATGAATTTAACAAAGCATGAAAATAACTCAGGTCAGAATCTTACAGGCTTAGGGGACAGCCAATGCTAAGACACAGAGATAGGAGATGAAATGTTTTATTTTAGAAACAGCAAGTAGGCCAATGTTGCTAAATTTTGAAGTTTGTAGAGGAGAGTAAAGTGAAGAGGACTGGAAAAATAAGAGGGACTCAGGTTGTAAAGAGTTTTAAATACCAAACAGCAGAATTTATATTTGATCCTGGATGTAATAAGGACTCATTGAAATAGTAGATGGGGATGGGTGGGTCAAAATGAAAAGATCACACTATGCTTTTTATAAATCATTAGATTGGGGGGAGAGACTTGCGTCCCAGAGGTCAACTAGAAGAGTAGAGATAAGGGAAAAAGATAAAAAATATATTGTGAGGGTGAAAATGAGCTTTGGCAATGGATTGGATGTGTGGGATGAATGAGAAGGAGGACCTGAGGATGATACCACAATACCAAACATGGGTGACTGGGAGGTGGGTTCCTGTGATAAATTCTGTTTTGCTTTAATTTAGTTTTAAGATATCTACAGAGCATTCATTTCAAGATGTTTATAAGGCAGTTGGTGTTGTAGGATGATAGCTTAAGGGAGAGATTAGGGCTGTATTATTTATAGATCTGAGAATCATTTGCATACAGGTGGCAATTAAATACTTGGAAGCTGATGAGACCACTAAGTGAGATAGTTTAGAGGTAAAGAGAACATAAACCTAGGAAAGAGACTTGAAGAACAATCATGGATTTTCCCAAGGAATTTGGCTATAAAGGAAAGTTAAGATATCAGTTGGTAGTTAGTTAGGCTGGGAGAGACATGGATAAAAGAGGATATGGGAGGATAATGAGGGTAAGGAAGACATGGGTTTTAGTGTAGGAAGCAGGGAAAAAAACTTGTATAAAGGGAGAGGCTGAGGATAAGCATGAAAGAAGTGTTATAATAGAGGCATTCTTTTGGAGAAAAGTGGGAGGTATTGCGTAACAAGTACAATAAAAAGCATTAATTGTTAAGGAAAAGGGCTACCCTTCATCAGAAATTGGACTGGAGTGAAAGGGGAATTTTTAATGATGTGAGATAAGAGGCAGGTAAAAGGGAAACTCTTTGAAATGACTTCACTTATTTTCAGTGAAGAATAAAATGAGACCCTCAAAGGTGCCATGGAAAGCTTGGGGAGAGACAAAAAGGAATAGTTACTTTGGAGAGTAAGGTAATAAACTGATTAGAATGTTTGTTTTGCTAAGCTGAGGGTCCAGTTGCAATTAGTTAACAAACTCACAGTGAGCTCACTCAGCATGATTTCATAATTCCCCCAAGCTCCTTTCAGCAGCTTTGAATAGAGCAAAGGAGATAGAAGGTGAGAATAATTTGGAAGTAAGGTTGGTAACATGTAGTTGACAGTAGGACAGGATTCTTATTCATCTTAGGATTTATTTAGCATTTTTTTTAAAAAAAAGATGAGTTTTTTTTAAATGAAGAGCCTTCTTCTCCATCTCACTTCACCCATGCCATCTTCTTCTATTAAAAAACAAAATTAAGTAAAGCTCCTGTTACAAGCATGTACACTCAGGTAAAACAAATTCCAAAATTGGTTATGTAAAAAAAATTAAAAACAAAAACTATGACTCAATCTGTTGTCTGAGTTATTTCCCTCTAGATCTGGAGATGGCAGCGTGTTTCATTATGTGTCTTCCAGAACTGTAGTTGGTCATTGTGTCAGTCAGAAATCCTAAATCTTTTGGGTTATAATATTGCTGCTATTGTATAAATTGTTCTCTTAGTTCTGTTTACTTTACTTTTCATAAATTCAAGTCTTCCCAGGATTCCATGAAACTCTCTTCATCATTTCTTATAACTTAACAGTAATTTATCACATTCATATCCTATAACTTTTGGTCATGAAAGATTCCTCTAAGCTTAGAGCTTGTTTCTCTAATTTATTAATTCTTTAGTCTACATGTGCCCATGGGATCTTATCTTGGTAGATGGTGTGAGATGTTAGTTTAGACTAATTGTTCCACGCTGCTTTGCAGCTTTCCTAACAGTTTTTTTTTTTTATCAAATAATGAGTTATTGGCAAAAGAGTTAGGATCTCTGGTCTTCTCAAACACTAGATTGCTGTGCTCATTTGCTTCTATATATTATGTACTTAGTAGGTTCCATGAATCAACTTCTCTACTTCTTAACCAATACCAAATTGTTTTGATGGTTATGGTTGTGTACTATAATTTCAGATCTGATTTGGCTAGTTCTCCTTCCCACATTTTTTTCATAAATCTCTGGATGATTTTTTTCTAGCTCTATAAAGTAATCATTTGGTTGTTTGATTAGTATGAATTGAATCATTGAATTAATTTAGATAATATTTTTGGGTATATTGATTTGGCATAACAACAAACATTATTCTGGTAAATCTGTATTTATTTATTGAAAGAGTGTTTGTAGCTGTGTTCATATAGTTCCTGCATAGACCTTAGACTACCAAGTATTTTATGTCTCCCATAGTTATCTTCCATGGACTTTTCATGCTCCAAATCATTATTGACTAGAGAAATGCAAACCACCTCATGCTTCTCAAATTGGCAAAGATGACTAAAAAGGAAAATGATCAGTATTGGAAAGGATATGGGAAAATTAGGTTATTAATGCACTGTTGGTGAAATTGTGAACAGATCCAGTCATTCTGGAGAGCAATCTGGAACTATGGTCAAGGTTTATATCTCAAAGAAATCCAAAAAAAATGGAAAAAAGTCTCATATGTTCGAAAATATTTATAGCAGATCTTTTTGTAGTGTCAAAGAAATTGAGGGGATACCCATCAATTGGGGAATGGTTGAACAATTTATGGTATATGAATATTATAGAGTACTGTTAAGAGAGGGAAATGATTTTATCAGGAGGGATCTGGGTTTCAGTGAAAACTCCCAGATGAAAAGAGTGTGAAAGGAAAAAAGTTTAATATGAAAGGAAGTTTGCCCTTAAAGTTTAGGCTTTCTAGAGCACATGATAGAAGGAGGGGGGGAAATCTAGAAAGGATTTTGCCTGAGGTAGGACTGAAGTAGATAGGAATAGAGACTGGATACTGAGAATGGGGACCAGGGTTTATAGATTTCAAGTCTAGGAGCTATTATCTACTAACATCTCAGGACATTTTTCCTTCCTTCCTTAGTGAGTTCCATGCCAGTTCTCTGTCTTTATCCCAGGGAATTTTGATATGTACCATGATATTTTCTCAAACACCCTAGCTATTGAGGATTTGGATCAGGGTTCATATATGTGAACCCAGAACTATTGGGATGGGGCAAGTAGTGGGAGTAGGTTAACTATTGAGGAGTGAGTATAAGAAGAGTATCAGTTGCTGGAAAAAGATCGATTGAAGGAAGCAACTTATTAAAATGTTTAAGGTCTTCCTTTTATATTCAACCTCAGAAGATGCACTTCATCATAAGCATGATCCAGAAGTATAGGAACCTTATCAGTAAGCTAAAGAACTTTGCCTTCTTTGGAGAAGGCTTTGAATGAAGGTTTACCCATCCATTTTCCCTAAAAGCAATAACATCCTCATTCAGTCCCTTATCATTTCTTCCCCTAAATATTATAATAGATTCCTAACTGATACTCTTTTTTTATATTCTCTCCTTCACATATCCTTCAAAACGATTCCCCAAGCACACTAATTTTATCTTGTCATTATACTCAGAAATATTCTTGAAAGAACAATAACTTTATGCCTATCTTAACTTTCTTGCCTTGTAGCTGCAAAAGGGAATAACTATTTGGTGACTTTGTTCCTCCTTCTCTCTCTCTTGCTGTTCGGTTTTTAAGGGAGAAAGAGAATGGTGGCTTCTATCCTTACCTTCATTCTCTTTCCAGAAGTCTGCAGAACAGTTAGGAGTCTTGTGACTCTACTTCTGATTTTTCCCCTCAATGTCTAGTGACCTGAGATGTATGTGTGGGCCTCCCATATGGCATTGTTCATTGACCTGAGGTAAGTTGAGCCAAAAATTAGAGGTCTGGCTTTTCTTCTTACTCCCCTCTGCCTTGAAAACAGGTATTCCTTCCTGGGTCTGAGAGAGGTAATCTAGTTCTTCCTCTTTATAGGAATATTTGTATATCTTATATTTAGGAACATTATGAAAGATTATATTATATTATTATAATATATAAGTATCATAATGCTAAATTAACATGTCCATGGACCATTGTTTTAGTAGTTTAATTTTTATTAGATTAGCATGTTTATTGTTGAGTTTTGAATTTCCCTATTGTCTATATTCTGATAACCCCCATTAAATATTTTTATCTTTAGAGGAAAAAAATGTCCAGGAGAGAAGTGATAAAATGCTTGGACTATGGTGGAGATTTATATGAATGAAGAGGAGTTGAGGATCATAGGATTGTTTATTTAAAGCTAGAAAAGATCTTATAGCTAGCCACTGAGATCAATTTCTTTATTTTACAGATAGAAGTAGGATGGACAAGTGTTGACAGTTGGATATAGTTGCTGAGTCCATTTGTTCAATATCTTTAACATTGAAGGAAACATGAGATTATTCTATAGGTAAACTAAGTCAGGTTACAGATCAAACTACTGTTCTTAGATACAGTGGACTAATTTTAGAGGGGGAGATTTGCATATCACCAAGGTAACTGAGAAAACTTGTTGAAGTCCTCTATTATATCATTAACTAGGGTAGTGAATAAATCATTTTGAAGAGCTTCAAACTTTGCTTTGGCTTCCACCTGAGGAATGTTAATCAGTTAACATTATTATTACATAAATCAAGTTTTGATCAGGTGAGGTCAACAAAAACAGAAAATAACTTCAGTTGACCAAAAGATATAGTAAAAATGACCCTGATCCCCAAACAATAAATAAAAGGAATGAGGAGCTTGCCATCTTACTCTCTTCCAGGCAACCTAAAACCCAAAGAAATATAATAATGATCATCAATATTAAATAATATCAAATCTCAATGAAACCTGGTAACCGACTCCCAAAGAGTATTAAATCAGCATACTTCCCTTGGACATTCTGAATAGGCCTCATTCTCAGAGCAACTCTGAAGGGAAATTTTCCTAGAGATCTGCTTTTTTGGTTTCCAGAAACTTGTAGAGATTCCCAAAGTAATTTTGCTCAAATGTGCCAGTACAAAGACAATACAATTTAGTACAACCACCTTGGTTTTCCAACTCATGTGGTGAAAATCAGATCAAGCCTTACTAATTCTATTAACAGAGTTATAAGGAGAATATCAAATTAGGATCCCATAGTCCACCTGAAACTTCAGAGAATTTCAATTTAGACATATCACTTGATGTTTCTATCTTTACATACACCCTGTATCTGTTATGGATAATGCCATTAACAGACTGGAGGAAGAGTCTCAAAAATAGCCATGAGGACCTAACTTGGAAAATGAACCCTTTTGTCTCTTAATATTATCAGACCAAGACTTTGAAATAGGAAAAAAATATATATTTCAAAAATGTCTTTACAATTATTGATGTGATTTTATATGCAAAATCCTTAATGCAATTTTAAGAACTTATTACTAAAACATACTCAAAGGTTAATATATATGTATATTTATATGTATCTATTTCTATCTCTATCTATCTTTCTATATTTGGAAACCAAGCACACACACACATGCACATTATAAGCCTCACTTTCTCGAAGTTTTTTACTCCATTAAAAAACTTTTGCATCTTTGTCTTGTCCTCTCTCTCTCTCTCTCTTTTTTTAGGTTTTTGCAAGGCAAATGGGGTTAAGTGGCTTGCCAAGGCCACACAGCTAGGTAATTAAGTGTCTGAGACCGGATTTGAACCCAGGTACTCCTGACTCCAGAGCCGGTGCTCTATCCACTGTGCCACCTAGCCACCCCTTGTCCTTCTCTTTTGAGGATATACATTATTTTCATAACATCCTGAAAACCTGAGATACTTTAAGGACCTATCTTATACATGAAAAACTGAGATACTTTAAGGACATCATCTTATACTGATAACTATTAGCAAGGGATGGCAAACCTAAGAATTAATTTAACTAGTTGCTGAGGATAGGAAGTTGATCACAAATTTAGATTAAAAGATAGTAAAATCTTTTATACTTCCACTCTATAATAGAATCTAGAGTTGTTTTAGTATTAATCTATTAATTAATATATTTAGTAATGCAATTTTAAAAACCCTTCTAAAATTCACCTACTCTGATTATAGAAATTTACTATTAAAAGAAAAAGGAGGGGCATGGTTATGACAATAGCAGTATTGTCCCTTCAAGGGCGCAGACTGACATGATATAAGCATTAATGGGGGAAAAACTCCTTTAGCTCTATTTTATTCCAACTGAGAATCATAGTCAATCTTGCAACAAATTCTACATTATTTACTCATAACCACATAGAATTAACCAGGAGGGAAAATTTCCTGTTCCAGAAGAAAGTAGCACAATAGGGAAACTGAATTAAGAGAATCCCCTCAACTTTCCCAGTCGGAGATATCCAGCTGTATCAGTTCTCAGATTGTACTCCCTTTGGCTAACACATGAAATTCCCCTTGAATAGTGGATTGTTGAATTAATGACTGTTCAGACAATCATACCTGAAATAAAAACCTAAAACAATATCTAATTACAATCCAAAGAAATTTTACTTCAACTTACAAAATTTCACTAATCACAACTTAAAGCAGGGTTATTATTATTTTCCTTTTGTGCTAATAGCAGTTAACATTGAGCACATATTAAAGACACCTTATTTATCCTTTATTTCTAAATTAAGAATAATTACAGGGGGCAGCTAGGTGGCGCAGTGGATAGAGCACCGGCCCTGGAGTCAGGAGTACCTGGGTTCAAATCCGGTCTCAGACACTTAATAATGACCTAGCTGTGTGGCCTTGAGAAAGCCACTTAACCCCGATTGCCTTGCAAAAACCTAAAAAAAAAAAAGAATAATTATATTATGGAGTTTCAGACATAAAAGTAAATACTTTATAGGTGACCCAAACCCTCAGAAAAATACTGATTACTATATATGTCCAATACATAACCACCTAATAACCCCTAAGGTAAAAATGAAACCTTTGAATTTAAGATCTATTGTTACTAATTTAGTTCAAAGATATAATTTAAATATATACAATTAATTAGCAGGTACAATTTCATTAGAAGTGATTGTTAAATAATGTAGCAGATAGAATTCAATATCTACTATAAGTAAACTTGTAAGTTTCCCAACTGTGACTGGTAATGATCCTAGTTTCTGAAACTTCATTACTTTACTTTACTTTACTACATGCTGTCAATAGGGCTAATAAGATCCTGTGATTGTGCCAGAACAGAAAATTTTATATATATGTATATATACATATACATATGTATATATATATATGTAAAATCTTGTATATGTGTATATGTATATCTAAATCTATCTAGAACAATTTAAGAGGTTTGCCACTTCCCCCATAGTAAGTTATTATTATCCATTTTAAAAGAAAAATATACCTGATGAAATACATAAGTTTTCAAACATTGTGATCACATTCTTAATCAACTCAATTAATAATGTGACATTATTCAGATTAAAAATGATGTTACTTTTCTAATGATAAAATTTTAAAACCTTTGAGTATATAGAAATATATGTATATATTTCAAATTAATCAACATTTATGTTATGAATAATTTTCCAAAATTAACAATATAAGGAATATTAAGAGCCTATAAATAACATAACAATATTATAGATTTTAAAAGCATAACACAAAACTTTTTGCCAGTCAAATAGTATCAATTTGAATGCATTTCTGAATCATCTTATAAAGGTATCAATTTTGGCATTCAATCCCAATTGAATTAAAAAAAACAGTATAGAGAAATTTTACTTAATTATTATAATATTAGTTAGCATTTATATTGTGCTTACCATGTACCAAGCACTGTGTTAAGCACTTTACAATTATTATGTCATTTGAGCCTTACAGCAACTCAGGTAATTATTTCCATCTCATTATTCCATTTTGCAGATAAGGAAATTAAGACAACAAGGTAAACTAAGTTGCTTATGGTCACATGGTTAATAAATCTCTGAGATCAGATTTGAACTCAGATTTTCCTGATACTTGTAGTTTCCAAAAATATTGTCTTAATCTCAAATATCAATGTATTTTGCATTAAATTCTGATTTGCTACACTTACCTTACTAGAAGAATACAGTTCATTTTAATCGAGACTTCATTATGGTTTAGTTTTAGGACAAATTTCCATCAAATCAAATCTGAATTTACAATCATTATTGGGAACATTCAAAACCTCAATTTTCCCAAGGGTTATTAACACTTTAAATTTTAGAGCCTCTTGTTTTCAGTTAGCTCACTTTAAAAACTTCATAGTGACAGTCTCACATTTCTATCCCCCTGTCTTTGGATTCCATGAGACTCTAAAGCTTGGGACACACCCTTCTAATGGTTCTTCAAGACAGAATTTTAGAATGCTTTATTTGAATAATTTCATACCACAAATATATTTCTATATTTTCCATGTGAATAACAACATGAAGTTTCTTATATCCTTCTTATCTTATTTGAATAAAAACCTTCTCAAACCTCTTTTCAAAACTTCAAACTCTTGAGCTTCCAGTCACACTATGTCAGTGAAGATTTTGACTTTCCTTAATTGTCTGTCCATTCTTCACTAATTCCTACTTGCTTAAACTTCCTATTTTTTCCTCTCAGTGGACTTTGATTAAAAGTTTACCTATTGGGGCAGCTAGGTGGTGCAGTAGACAGAGCACTGGCCCTGGAGTCAGGAAGACCTGATTTCAAATGTGACCTCAGACACTTAATAATTGCCCAGCTGTGACCTTGGGAAAGCCATTTAACCCCATTGCCTTGCCAAAAAAAGTTTACCTATTCTGAAATTAATCTTTCACTTTACTCTCCCATTCTCTTCTCTTTGCATTCATTACTTTCTTTTTTTAAAAAATTATATAATTATTTTATTTGTTTTCCAATTGCATACAATGGTAGTTTCTATCAAACATTTTTTTTGCAATGCTTTGAGTTTTACAATTTTTCTTCCTCTCTTCCTTCCCTCCCACCCCCAACAGAAGGCAAGTTGATATAGCCTTTACATTTGCATCCATGATAAGCACAGATCTAAATTGAATGTTTTGTAAGAGAAGAACCTGATTCAAAAGGAAGAGAGTAAACATTAGAGATAGTAAAATGACATAAAACATAAGATAACTTTGTAAAATTGAAGATAATAAGATTTGGTCTTCATTTAAACTCCACAATTCCTCCTCTGGATACAGATGGCATTCTTCATCACAAATCCCCTAAAATTGTCCCTGATTATTGCATTGATGGAATGAACAAGTCCATCATGTTTGGTCATTAAGCCATGTTGTTGTTAGTGTGTATAATGTTCTGGTTCTGCTCATCTCACTCAGCATCAGTTCATGCAAGTCATTCCAGGCTTTTCTGAAATCCTTTCCCTCATGATTTCTTATAGAACAATAGTGTTCCATCATATAACATACATATACCACAATTTGTTCAGCCATTCCCCAATTGATG
Organism: Macrotis lagotis; assembly: GCF_037893015.1. NCBI lineage: Eukaryota > Metazoa > Chordata > Mammalia > Peramelemorphia > Peramelidae > Macrotis > Macrotis lagotis. The sequence goes on along the minus strand of NC_133666.1, from coordinate 636,194,835 downwards.
GGCATCCCCTCAATTTCCATTTCTTTGCCACTATAAAGATGCTATGAATATTTTTTCCCATGGGAGATTTTTACCCTCTTCCCATTCATTACTTTTTAAAATTTTTTTTATGTTCTTTTGCAAGGCAATGGGGTTAAGTGGCTTGCCCAAGGCCACACAGCTAGATGATTATTAAGTGTCTGAGGCCAGATTTGAACTCAGGTATTCCTGACTTCAGGGTCAGTGCTCTATCCATTATGGCACCTAGCCGCCCCCCTATCCATTACTTTTTAAAGTCCACCTCATCTTATATCTCAATCACATTCTCCTGAACTGATTTTCTTATAAATACCAATTAATTTCTATTCTCTGGAGATGCATGTTCTATTTCAATTTAGGTGACTTTGCTCCTAATTTACCTAAACAACTGAAATCTGTTGAATCATTTCAAATTAGTCTCAGTTCAGCTTATCCTTTATATAGTTGGTATGCTTATTTTCCACTAGAACAATATGTCTCCTGTTCTTCAGGAAGGAGAGAGAAGTGTGTATTATTTTAATTAAATCTTTATCCTAGCTGCACACTTCCAAAAATCCATAGAATATTTTAGCAGTTACAAAAATTTACAGTAAAGATATTACATTTCAATAACAATTTTTAGCTTCTAAATAGTTACTAATGCCATAAATTTGTACAAACCAGGAAAAAGATTTTCTTTCTTTTATTCTCTATCTTTATCTCAGCAATCTCCAATCTGACAAGGGTTAGGAAGGCAGAGGGAAAAAAAAGAATTTTACTGTTTTCTTCCTTATCTCCCAAATAGAAAGTCAAATAAAAAAGTCAACGATAATATTATTAATAGTTGGGAGTGTTGTTTTGAAATGTTATTAGGCTTCTCCACCCTTCTAATCTTTCTTTCTGTTATGTCTATTAGCAGGCACTGCCTACAAAATACAAGTTTTCCTCACTAACCTAGGGTCATCCCCGGGTGAATGAAGGTAACTTGTTGATGTGGGAATAGAAGGACCCACTGGGTCCCAGGGTAAGGGGACCAGAAACCTAAAAAATTATCTGGCATTGACACAGGGAAGGTTTGGTGATAGGTTTTGATGACAGGGCTGGATAAATCAGGAGATCAGAAAGGCAAATCCAAGGGTCAAGGAGGGGGAGGAATATTTGTTTCAAAAACTTGAAAGCTGAAGTTTTTTTTATCATTATTATCTCAAGGAATTAATCTTTTTTTTAGTAGCCTCCTCATACCACAAGAAATATCCATTCATTTGTCTGGGATGTCTATGCTTAACTGCCTCCTAAGGTACACCAATTTGGTTAGATCAAATGATCTTTCCTTGGGAAATTATAAGACCAGATTATCCCAAATATTAAAAATGTGATTTAGACAGATACCTGGTGGCTTTTATAACTTATAATTTAAACATTTTAGCTAGATCCTCTGCATTGGTTTATATTGGTCTGAATTCATTTTATAACACTGGACAGATTGTACACAGAAACAAGACACACAAGACATAGGCATATTTTCCAGGGTTATCCTGCAGTGGAGAGAGAGAGGGACTCCTTGCCCTGACTAGATAGAGATTTCATACAATTCTTTCCTGAAGTCCCTGTCCAAAGGGTCCCATGGTTTTTGGCTCAGTTTTTCAACCCTGACTTTTCTTTTTTTTTTTTTATTAGGTTTTTGCAAGGCAAACGGGGTTAAGCGGCTTGCCCAAGGCCACACAGCTACGTAATTATTAAGTGTCTGAGACCAGATTTGAACCCAGGTACTCCTGACTCCAGGGCTGGTGCTTTATCCACTAGCCACCTAGCCTCTCCGCACTATGCCACCTAGCCGCCCCAACCCTGACTTTTCATTGAGACTGAGTCAAACTGACCAAATAAGTGTGGATGCCTTTGGGCACTTAGTTATGGACCTGGTCCTAGACTTGGGAATCCAAATGAAGCCCAGGATGCCCTACCAGGGCTTCTTTCTGGTAGTCCACAGAGATCCAGTTCATAGTAGAGCCATGCTTAAGACCACCTCAGGGCAGCCACCAGTCAGAGTGGCCTCTTTAGTTCTAAGAATTTTTAATGGTATGAGAAGGGATTTACAGTGCAAGGGGAGACTGATTCAGAACAAGAATATGAAGAAACTGAAATAAGAAACAAAGCAGACAGACAAATGAAAACTTGGAGAAATCAATTAGCAAAATATCTATGCCTCTTCTGCTGATCAGACTGAGGGGAACGTCATTCATGTATCAAGGTGACTGAGAAATGTAGGGTGTTGGTCTGCACAGGGTGTGGAGGGGAGCCCTTAGGGAATCTATTACAAAGGGGGAATGACCCAGCAAATCACAAGACTGGAAGAGTTTTCCTAATCCCATTCCAGGGATACCAAACCCCAAACAGGTTCTCAACAGGTCAAGAGTGACCTAGAGATCTTGACCTAGTGCTACTGAGTTCATGCAATTAGGTAATTGAATATTAACCCACACACCCCCTGTGATGATTGGGGTTCATTAGCATATCATGTGTCATATGATGTGGGGGGATCATATTAGGGGCATATCATGGAATGGGTGGACCTCTTAGATTGTAACTCAAACTCTGAGAGCCTATGAACATCCAAGAGAGAGGGGAAAGAGTTTCTGAAGACCATAAATTACCTGACTTTGAAGACTAATTCATGCCTCATGCCTAGGTGAGGTACCTGTATCTTGTAAGATATATCTTGCAAGGTTCATGAATAAAGTGTACAATTTTCTCTCACTCTAGCAGGTTTTTCTTTTCATTCATTTATAACAGTGACTAAACCAGTTCTAGATTCTACTCACCCAGTTCCTGATCTTTGTCAAGGCTGCAGGCAATTTGTTCCTTGTTCTTTGAGCAAAGTCCTTTTTTTAACATTCTAAAATGATCCTATGGCTTTGTCCACTTGAAAAGAAAGAAAACAATGGTATAGAAAGGAGAAATTTTTAAAAAGTGAACATAGAGGGGTGGCTAGGTGGCGTAGTGGATAAAGCACCGGCCCTGGAGTCAGGAGTACCTGGGTTCAAATCCGGTCTCAGACACTTAATAATTACCTAGCTGTGTGGCCTCGGGCAAGCCACTTAACCCCATTGCAAAAACCTAAAAAAAAAAGTGAACATAGAGTTCTTTCAGATTTTGTAGTTCATATTTTGTTTCATTTTGTTTTTCTTCAACTGGATGTGGACACTGTTATCCATAACAATTCTCCCAGGGTTGTCCTAGCTCTCTGAACTGCTGAGAGGAGCTGCTTCCATCAAAGCTGATCAACTGAGTGTTGTTCTTAATGTGTACAATGTTCTCTTGATTCTTCTCCCTTCATTAAGGATCAATTCCTGTAATTTATTCCATCCATCTCTAGAGTCCAACCATGAAGGTTTCTTTTAGAACAATAATACTCCATAGCATTCATATACCATAACTTCTTCAGTCATTTCCTAATTGATGGGCATCCCCTCCAGTTCCAATTATTTGCACTACAAAATGAGCTGCTAAGAATGTTTCGGCAAATGTGGACTTTTCCCATTTTTTTATGATTTTTTTTTTCTGGATATAGGCCTAATATTGGTATTGTTGGATCAATGGGTATGATCAGTTTTATTGTACTTTTGGCATAATTCCTTATTGATCTCCAGAATGGTTAGATTAGTTCACAACTCCACCAACAATGATTAATGTCCCAATCCTCCCACAACCTCTCCAACATTGATTGTTTTCCTTTTTTGTCATCTTAACTAATCTAATAGGTGTGTTGTCATTTTAAGTTGTGCCTCTCTAATCAATAAGGATTTGGAGTATACTTTCATATGATTATATAGGGCTTTAATTTCTTCATTTGAAAATGACCTGTTCATATCCTTTAACTATTTTTCAATTGGGGAATGACTTGTTACCTTATAAATTTGATGCAATGAAAATTGTTTTCCAGTTTTCTGTTTTCCTTCTAATACTGGCAGCTTTAGTTTTATTAACCTAAAAACTTTTAGATTTAATATAGTCAAAATCATTCATTTTGCAATTTATAATGTACTTTTCTTCTTTGGTCATAAAATTCTCCCCTTTCCATTGATTTGACTGATAGAATATTTCTTGATCTGTTAATTGATCTTGTTTAAATTCCACAATTCTTTCTCTGGATACAGATGCTTTTCTTCATTTCAGGTACTCTTAAAATTGTCCCTGATTATTGCATTGATGGAATGAGCAAGTCCATTAAGGTTGATCATCACCCCCATGTTGTATTAGGGTACAGTGTTCTTCTGATTCTGCTCCTCTTGCCCAACATCAGTTCATTCAAGTCTTTCTAGGCTTCTCTGAAATCCCATCCCTCTTGGTTTCTAATAGAACAATGGTGATCTATCACATATATGTATGTATATATATATATATATATATATATATATATATATATATATATATGTATATTCCATAATTTGTTCAGCCATTCCCCAATTGATGGACATTCATTCAATTTCTAGTTCTTCGCTACCACAAACATGGCTGCTATGGATTTTTTTGTACAAGTGATGTTTTTACCATTTTTCATGATCTCTTCAAGGTATAGACTAGTAGTGGCATTGCTGGATCAAAGGATATGCACATTTTTATTGCCTTTTGGGCATAATTTCGGATTGCTCTCCAGAAAGGTTGGATGAGTTCACAGCTCCATCAACAATGGGTTAGTGTCCCAGATTTTCCACATCCCTTCCAACATTGAACATTGTCCTTTCTGGTCAACTTGGCCAATCTTATAGGTGTGAGATGGTATCTCAGAGCTGATTTAATTTGCATTTCTCTAATTAGTAATGATTTTGAGCAATTTTTCATATGACTATGGATAGCTGTGATTTCTTTATCTATAAATTGCTTTTGTATATTCTTTTGACCATTTGTCAATTGGGGAATGGCTTGGTTTTTTTTTTTTTATAAATTTGACTCAGTTCTCTCTACATATTTTAGAAATGAGAACTTTGTCAGAAATACTAGTTGTAAAAATTCTTTTGATATTGGTTACAGTGGTTTTGTTTGTGCAAAAGCTTTTTAATTTAATGTAATTCTTCATCTGATAATTGATAAATGATTAAAAGTTATGAACAGGCAGTTTTCAGATGAACTCTCATCCTCTTGACTCCAAGGCTATCTCTACCCACTCTATTCACTGAGCCACCTAGCTGCCTTAATACAATATAGAATAATAGTGGTGTTTTATTGTTTCATCTCTGATCTTAATGGAAAGGTTTCTAGCTTAACAACATAACAGTTAATGTTAATTGATGGTTTTAGATAGATTGTACATATCATTTTAAGGAAAGCTCCTTTAATTCAATTTTCCTAGCATTTTTAATTGGAATAGGTGTTGTATTTTTTTTTTTTAGGTTTTTGCAAGGCAAATGGGGTTAAGTGGCTTGCCCAAGGTCACACAGCTAGGTAATTATTAAGTGTCTGAGACTGGATTTGAACCCAGGTACTCCTGACTCCAAGGCCTGTGCTTTATCCACCATGCCACCTAGCTGCCCTGGTGTTGTATTTTGTTAAAAGTTTTTCTGCATCTATTTAAATAATCATAGGACTTCTCTTGGTTTTGTTATTAATTTGGTCAATATCACCAGTAGATTTCCTGATATTGAAACAGTCCTGGTATATATAGATCCCACCAAAATAAAGCTTGGAACAGTGTTCCCTCCAATGAGGAAGCAGAACCCCCTACTTCACATATCAAGTCATAGACTGAGGAAATGAGCAAACAACAAGAAAAAAATCTGACCATATACAGTTTGGTGATAAAAAAAAGATCAAAATATACATTCAGAAGAAGATAAAAAAGTCAAAGTTTTTACATTCAAAGTCTCCAAAAAATATGAATTGGTCTCAGGCCATGAAAGAGCTCAAAAAGAATTTTGAAAATCAAATAAGGGAAGTAGAGGAAAAATTAGGAAGTGAAATGAGAAGTGAGCAGTTTAGTGAAGGAAACAATAATAAATAATGAAGAAAATTAACATTTAAATATCAGACTGAGTCAAATGAAAAAAAGTTTCAAAAAGTCAGTGAAAGAATGCCTTAAAAAATTCCCTTTCAAGGGAAAAAGATACAAAAATTCACTGAAGAAAATAATTCCTTAAAATATAGGATTGAGCAAAGGGAAGCTGATGATTTTGTGAAAAATCAAGAAATAACAACACAAAACCAAAAGAATGAAAAACTAGAAGAAAATGTGAAATACTTTATTGGAAAAATAACTGACCTGGAAATTAGATCTAGAAGAGATAATTTAAAAATTATTGGACTACCTGAAAGCTATGATTAAAATAATTTTTCAAGAAATTATCAAGTAAAACTGCCTTAAATATTCTAGAAGCAGAAGGTAAAATAAAAATTGAAAGAATCCACAGATCATCTCCTGAAAGCGATTACAAAATGAAAATTGTCAGAAATATTATAGTCAAAGTTCAGAGCTCCCAGGTCAAGGAGAAAATATTGCAAGCAGCCAGAAAGAAACAATTCCATTAATATACAATCACTTACCAGGATAACACAAGATTTAGCAGTTTAAGGGATCATAAGACTTGGAATATGATATTTCAGAGAATAAAAGAATCAACTATCCAGCAAAATTGAACCTGTTCTTTCAGGGGGAGAGGTCTAAATCCAAAGAGGAGTCTTTCAAACTTTCCTGATGAAAAGTTCAGAGCTTGTTCTTCCAAAATGAGCATAAAAATGTATATAGGAAAGGAAAATCATAAGGGACTTAATGTTGCTGCATGGCAAGATGATACTGATAACATCAAATTTCTCATTTATTAGGGCTGTTGGAAGGAGCATATATAGAAAAGGGAGAGGTGGAAATTGAATTTGAAGAGAATGAATATATTAAAAAGATGGAGTTAAGGGGTGAGAGAAGAATGTACTGGGAGAGAGAGAAAGGGGAGGAAGAATAGGGTAAGTTATTTCACATAAAAAGAGGCAAGAAGAAGCTTTTGTAGTAGAGTGAGAGATGAGGAATTTGAGGGGTAGTGAGGGGACCTTATTCTCAACAAAATTAGCTCAGAGAGGGAATAACATACATACTCAGCTAGATATAGAAATTTATCTTACCTTAGAGGAAAGTAGGAGGGGAAGGGGTTGGGAGAAAAGGTGAGGGAATAGATAAAGGAGAGGGAAGATTATGAGATGCAAAACACTTTTGAAGAGGAACAGGATGAAAGGAGAAAGATAATAGAATAAATGGGGGTAGAGGGAATAGAAAGAAGGAATATACAGTTATCAATATTAACTGTGGGGAAAAAATATTGAAACAAGTTTCTCTGATAAAATCCTTGTTTTTCAAACAGAGAACAAAATCAAATTTGTTTAAAATAAGAGATTCTCTAATTTATGAATAATCAGAAGATATGAACAACTTTCAGACGAGGTTATTAATCTATCTGTGGACATTTAAAAAAAATGTCCTAACTCACTATTGATTGAGAAAGGCAAATTAGAACAATTCTTAGGTACAATCTTATACCCACTGGATTGCCTAATTGATTAGAAAGTGAAAATGACAAATGTTGGGATGTAGGGAAAATGAGATATTAATATGCTGTTGGAAGAACTGTGAAATGATTCAACAATTCCATAGAGTATATTGGAACTATGCCCAAAGGGTTATAAAACCACAACTACCCTTTGACCTAGCAATGCTATTACCAGGTCTATATTCCAGAAGAATGAAAAACAGAAAGGAAAAGGTTCTATATGGATAAGGATATTTATAATAGCTCTTTTCCTGGTGACAAGGAACTGGAAATTCAGGAGGTGCCCATCAATTGGGGAACAACTGAACAAATTGTGGTGTGTGATTATGAAGGAATGCTATTCTGCTATAAATGATGGACAGGATGCTTTCAGTAAAACTTGGAAAGACATATAAGCAGATGCAAAGGGAAATGTACTATATTCAAAGTAGCAACTATATTGTAGGATGATTAGCTGTAAATGACTTACCTTTTCTCAGCAATGCTATGACCCAAAATAACTCTGGAGGACTTATGATCAAGAATATTATCCATCCCCAAAGACAGAGTAGATGGTAGTTGAATATAGATTGAAGCATACTTTTTTTTTACTTTATTTTTCTTAAAGTTTCTCTTTTATTTGGGGGGGGCGCTATTTACTTTCACAATATGACTATTTTGGTAATGTTTTGCATTTTTAACCTATATTAAATAACTCTTTCTCAAAACCTTTATAATTTGATGTAATCAAAGTTATCCATTTTATATCCTATTAATGTTCTTTCTTGTTTGGTCATAAACTCTTCCCTTATCCATAAACCTGACAGGTAAAATATTCCATGCCCCCTAATCTGCTTATGATATCATCTTTTATGTCTAAATCATGTACCCATTTTGACCTTGTCTCAGTATGAGGTATGACATGTTAGCCTTTACCTAGTTTCTGCCAAGCTGCTTTTCCACCAGTTTTTGTCAAATAGCTATTTATTGTCCTCAAATCTTGGGTTTTTGGACTTGTCAAATACTTGGTTACTATGGTCAATTACAACCGTGTATTAGGCATTCACTGATCTGCCATTCTAGTTTTTAGTCAGTACCAGACTGTTTTGATAATTATTGTTTTGTAATACAGATTAAGTTCTGGTACTACTAAGCTGCTTTCCTTTACATTTCTCTTTCATTGATTTCCTTAATACTTTTCACGTTTTGTTTTTCCAGTTAAGTTTTGTTATTTCTAGCTCTTTAAAATATTTTTGGTAATTTGATTGACACAGAATAAGTAAATTAATTTAGATAGAACTGTTCATTTTCTTCTATTAGTTCAGTTTGCCCATAAGCAGTCAATATTTCTCCATTTGTTTAAATCTGACATCATTTGAATGAAAAATTTTTTATAATTATGTTCATTTAGTTTCTGGGTTTGTCTTGGCAGTTAGAACCCATGTATTTTATATTGTTTGCAGTTTCTTTAAATGGAATTTCTTTTTCTATCTTTTCCTATTGAATTTGTGATATGTGTGTGTGTGTGTGTGTATATATATATATATATATATATATATGTAAATGCTGATATTTATGTGCATTTATTCTAAAACTCTTTGCTAAAGTTTTTAATTATTTCATGTAGGTTATTTAGTTGATTTTCTAGGATTCTCTAAGTAGATCATTATATCATCTGAAAAGATTATTTTGTTTCCTCATTGCCTATTCTACTTCTTTTAATTTTATTGCTATCTCTAGAGCAATATTGAATTATAGTGAGGATAATGGACATCCTTACTTCATCCTGATCTTATTTAGAAAGTTTCTAACTCATCCCTATTTTATCATTTTAAAAATTACTCCATTCATTTCTATGTTTCTAGTGTTTTTTTAAACTTAGTCATTCCTTCTGTTCTTTTTTAATGAATCATCCTGAAATATATTGTTTTGAGCAATTTTCTTTTCTGTCTCCATGCCTTCTGTGTTGTAAATCTTAATAGCTGCTAGGAAGGGTATTATTATATCATCTCTATGAGGATTTATTGAAAGTACCAAGATATGCTAAGGGAACGACTAGAGGAAGCATGGGTCAGGCAAATGAAATCACACGTACCTGGACCAGCATCTCTCCTCATACTCCAGTGGAGATAGGGCAAGGGGGTAAACATTTATATAGCTTCCACATGTTGAGAACTAAGCTAAATACTTTTTACAACTATCTCATATGATCCTGTCAACAACCCTATTAATTAGGTATTATTATGATCTCCATTGAGGAAACTGGGGCAAACAGAGGTTAAGTGACTTGCCTTTAATAACATAGCTGGTTAATGTATAAGGATAGATTTGAAGTCAGGGCTTTCTTACTCCAGGGCTGGAACTACTCACTATAGGACCTAGCTGCTAGATTATTACAGTAATCTATTAATTGGTTTACCTGCCTCATTTTTCTTCTGTAATTTTCAAGTGATCTTCCTAAACCACAGGTCTGACTATATTAGGTTTTTTTTTTTTTGCAAGGCAAGTGGGGTTAAGTGGCTTGCCCAAGGCCACACAGCTAGGTAATTATTAAATGTCTGAGACCAGATTTGAACCCAGGTACTCCTGACTCCAGGGCCGGTGCTTTATCCACTGTGCCACCTAGATGCCCCTCCATAAAGTTTTTTTTAATTTATTTTTTATTCTCATTTTGTGTAAATGTTTTTTTACATTAAGAAAATATTCTTGTTTACAAGTAAACAAAATACCCCTCCCCCCCATGAATATAGATAGACTTGCTTGGGTGAAAAAAGTAAAGGGGAGAGAAAAAAATTAAAATAAAAAAAATAATAGTAATAATTGTAGGTATGGCCAGGTGGTGCAATGGACGAAGCACCAGCCCTGGAGCCACGAGCACCTGAGTCCACATCCAGCCTCGTAAACCCAATAATCACCCAGCCATGTGACATGCAAGCCACCCAATCCCCACTGCCCTGCAAAAACCAAAAAGAAGAAAAAAAAAAAGACCCAAAATAAAATAAAATAGTAATAATAGTAGGGGTGGCTGGGTGGGCAGAGAGAACATTGGCCCTTGAGCCAGGAGCACCTGGGTCTGAATCCGGCCCCAGACACCCAAAGATCACCCTGCTATGTGGCCCCAGGCAGGCCACCCAGCCCCACTTGCCCTGCACCCTCCCCCAAATAATAATAACAAAAATGTGTTTCAGTCTTTGTTCCAACACCAACAACTCTGTCATGGGTGGATCACATTATGATAAGTCCATCACAAAAGTTACGTCCATATTTTTCCAACGTTGCCATTGCTGATCGCAACTCCCTCCTTTCTTATTTCTTCACTACCATGTACTATATTTTCTCTCTCCTTTCACTCTGACTCTGCTGTAGGGTTGCTGAGTGGCACAGCAGACAGATCCCTGATCCTGGGGCCAAGAAGCCCTGAGCCCCCATACCACCCCTTAGGCCCAGAATCCACCTGGCCCTATGGTCCTGGGCAGGCCATCCAATCCCAGCCCCTTGCAAGAAGTAAAAAAGAAAATGTGTTATATCTGACCACTCTCCCCCCATGGTCCATCCTCTCCTCCTTTATTCACATCCCCACCCCTTCCCCCCTGCTCCCCCCTCCTTCTTACTCCAGATGTGTATACCCCATTGAGTATATATGCTGTTTCCTCTCCTAGCCATCTCTGATGAGAGCAAAGGTTCCCTCATTCCCCCTTGCCTCCCCCCTTCCATATCATTGCAATAGCTCATTGTAATAAAAAAAAATCTTATTATGTGGAATATCTTGTACTATTCCCCCTCTCCTTTTTCTTTCTCCCATTCCATTTCCCTTTTTTTCCTATTGACTCCATTTTTACACCATATTTTATCTTTGAATTCAGCTTTCTCCTGTGCTTCAACTATAAAAGTTCCCTCTACCTGCTCTATTAACTGAGATGGTTCATATGAATATTATCAGTATCATTTTTCTATACATGCAGTCCATCCTCATTAAGTCCCTCATATTTCCCCCCTCTCCTCCAATCTCTGTGCTGCACCTGAGTCCTGTATCTGAAGATCAAACCTTCTGTTCAGCTCTGGCCATTCCAAAAGGAACATTTGAAATTCCCCTGGTTCATTGAAAGTCCATCTTTTTCCCTGGAAGAGGACATTCAGCCTTGCTGGGTAGTTCATTCTTGGCTGCATTCTAAGCTCTTTTGCCTTCCAGTATATTGTATTCCAAGCCCTACGAGCTTCCAATGTAGTTGCTGCTAAGTCCTGTGTGATCCTGACTGCAGCTCCACAATATTTGAACTGTGTCCTTCTGGCTGCTTGTAATATTTTCTCTTTGACTTGGGAGTCCTGGAACTTGGCTATAATATTCCTAGGGGTTGGTTTTTTGGGATCTCTTTCTCAGGGGGATTGGTGGATTCTCTCCATTTCTATTTTGCCCTCTGCTTCTAGAATATCAGGGCAATTTTCCTGTAGTAATTCTTTGAAAATGATGTCAAGGCTCTTTTCCTGATCATGACTTTCAGGTATTCCAATAATTTTTAAATTATCTTTCCTAAGTCTGTTTTCCATATCAGTTGTTTTTTCAATGAGATATTTCACATTTTCTTCTAATTTTTCATTTTTTTGGTTTTGAAGTATTGATTCCTGATTTCTGGTAAATTCATCAATCTCCCTGAATTCTATTCTTTGTCTGAAGGATTTGTTTTCCTCAGAGAATTTTCTTATCTCTTTTTTCCATCTGGCCAATTTTGTTTTTTAAAGCATTCTTCTCCTCAATAACTTTTTGAACTGTTTTATCCATTTGACCTAAGCTGGTTTTTAGCATGCTATTTTCTTCAGCATTTTTTTGGATTTCCTTGACTAAGTTGCTGACTTCATTTTCATGTTTTTCCTGCATCTCTCTCCTTTCTTTTCCCAGTTTTTCTTCCAACTCCCTCATTTGATTTTCAAAGTCTTTTTTGAGCTCTATCATAGCCTGATCCCAATTTCTGTTTTTCTTGGAGTCTTTAGATGCAGGAGCTTGTGCTTCTTCATCTTCAGACTGAGCATTTTGATCCTTCTTGGGCTCATTTGCAAAATATTTCTCAATGGTCTTCCTCTTGTTTCTTTGCTTGTTCATTTTCCCAGCCTAAGCCTGTTTTTTGGGGTGCTTCCTGAGCTTTTGGGGCACTCCCATAAGGGTCTCAGTGTGTGAGGCTCTGTCCTCCCTCCTGGTCTGTGAATGACCATAAGCGCCTGCCTCTGCCATGGTGCCGAGGTGGGGGGGCCCTGTTGTTCTATGGGGGGGCCTAGACTGGGATCAGGATCTGAATGTGGTCAGAACCCCAGAGTCCTGTTCCAGAGGCAGAGGACAGAGCTCTGCAGTCTCTCTCTCTTCACTCCCCTCCCTCAGCTCAATGGGCTCATGCCCTGGGGGCTCCTGCTTACTGGCTCTGCCTGCTTCTGTTTCCTGGATCTGGAATGCAGTGGCCAAGCTGCTCTCTGTGTGCCCTGAGGGCTGGGCTCCATATGCTAGCTCTGGCAGAGGTCCCCCGCTGTTCCCCAACTTTGTGCTGGTGCTCCCCGGGGTGCAGCTCAGGAGACTCCCCTGCTGCTGTGAGCTGCAGCTCCCAGCTCCCTGGGGCTGCCTCCGGGAGGCTGAAGTTCTTTCGCTCTGGCGGGCCACCCCCTGGCAGGCTGCCTCTCCGATCCCGGGGAGCAGAGCCTTTCTGCTCTTTTCCAGGTTACCTTGAGTAGGAGAACTGCCTCACTGGGTCCCTTTGTAGGTTCTGTCTCTTGAAAGTTTAGTTAGAGTCCTTAGTTTATGAGTTTTTATCAGAGAGCTCCTAAGACTGGATCCCTTCTTATTGCCATCTTGGCTCTGTCCCCATAAAGTTTTAATAACCACACTTCCTCCCTCCCTCCCTTCCTCCCTCCCTCCCTTCCTTCCTTCCTTCCTTCCTTCCTTCCTTCCTTCCTTCCTTCCTTCCTTCCTTCCTTCTTCCTTCCTTCCTTCCTTCCTTCCTTCCTTCCTTCCTTCCTTCCTTCCTTCTTCCTTCCTTCCTTCTTCCTTCCTCCCTCCCTTCCTTCCTTCTTCCTTCCTTCCTTCCTTCCTTCCTTCCTTCCTTCCTTCCTTCCTTCCTTTGTTCATTCATTCCTTTCTTCTTTTCTTTCCTTCTTCCCCTCCCTTTATCCACATATGGAATAATATCTGTACCTTTAGATACTCTTCCTAAAGTAATATCGATTTTTATTGCTGAAACCTTGTGTAAGATATTTGGAACTTAGATTTTTTTTTGTTTCTTCAATTTTAGATACTTTTATAACTCATCAATACAGCAGATGGAATGGATTCCACCTCATCAGATGCTTAGTCCAAAAATTTCCTGTTGACATTAGCACCAAACAAAGCCCCACGGACTTCTTGCATCATCTGTTGGGCTATGAGGTCCAGTCTACTTTCGAGGGTATTAGAAACTTTTATTTTACAATCCCCATTAGAGATCTCAACACCTCCAGCTATTTACTCTGGCAGGTAAGCCTCCTGATCAACTTGAACATCAACATCTCTTTGGTTGCAATCTTGTACATAGGAATTGAATTGCTTTTTGCACTGCAGCCTTGACCAGAGGAAGATCTTCTTTCTTGCAACGGACAATCATCCGTGGCTCAAGTAACTGGTATAAACCCTGAAGGACCAGACCATCCAAAAACACCTGATACCTGGTTTTCTCTTTCACTATCTTGGAGAGTCTCTGCTTTGCTTCATTTAATAAGTCTGAGATAAGGTCATCTCTGGCTCTGAGGACTTTCAATCTTGCCTGATTCATCAAGTTGGACATCTGAATTTTTTTCTGTTGCTCAATTTGTTTCTCCTTCTTTTCATAATATTCCATTATCTTCAATCTCTGTGTTTGCACAAGCCGACCTTTCTCAATGTTGAACTCTTCTTCTGTCTTTGCATCTATTTCTTTGGCCTTCTCATTTGCTTCCTGTTCAATGAAAGCCATCATGTGTTTGATCTGCTTTTGGACATCAGCGTCGCTGAGAGCCACGGTGCCAGCAGCTGGGGAGTGGTCTGCCTCAGAGCTGAGATGAACCAACTTAGATTTTTTTTAAAGACCAAGTCTTAAAACCAAATAACTCTGGATCTCCTTGATTGATCAACAGTAGGTCCTAGCACAGGCCTTGCTAGGTCGGGTTTGAGTCAAGTCCTGAAGGAAACCAGGCAGAAGTGAAGAAGAGAAACATTCTAGGCAGGAAAAATTCAGTCAGTACAATATTCAAATTGAACTTTATATGAGGAGAATCACAAATAGGCTAAATTCTAAAGTATGTGTCAAAGGAAGCAGGGTCTTAGAAGATGGGAAAGATAGGAAGGGGGTCAGGTCGTCCAGAGCTCTAAATGTCAAAAACAAGAATTAATATTTGGTCTTAAAGGTCACAGGGAATTGTTGGAATAGAAGGGTGACATGGTCAGAACTATCTTTAGGAAAATCACTTTGGCAGCTATGTGGAGGATGAATTGCAGTGGAGAAAGGCATTTTAACCTGGAGTTTTATTAAATTAGGAAAAGTGAGAGATTAGGATTTCGGCTGTTTAAGTGGAGAAAAATGAACATATGCAAGAGATGTGGAGAAAGAATTCACAAGATTTGGCAAGTGATTGGATAAATGGGATGGGCAAGAGAGAGAATGACAATGAAATTTAAGAGAGTTTTTATTATACTGTCATTGTTCTTGTAACTATTCTTCTTTTCATGGTATTGTAGTAACATGATGTTGGACTATCATTTCCTGTTATGTTCCCATATTCATTTGCCATAGAACAGTCACTTCTAAGTTTCAAGTCTGCTCTAAGGACTTAAAATCCTGAAGCTTTTTCTCACCATCTCTAAGGATATGATGGAATTAATCTTTCTCTTGGTGGTCTCCTAATGCTACAAGAAATAACTTCTAATTTGTCTGGGGTGTTGATCCTCAGTTGTCTCACTTAAGATGCACCAATTTGATTAAGACAAATGACCCTTTTTTGGGAAACTTCAAGACCAGATCATTCCCATTATAAAAATGTGAGTTAGAAAGATACCTGGTGGTTTGTATACCTTATGATTTAAACATTTTAGCTGGAATACCCCAAGGACTGTCTTAAATTGATCTGAACTCATTTTATAACATTAAATAGACTGTACACAGAAACAAGACACAAAAGACACAGGCATGGTTTCTGGGATTATCCTGCGAGTCAAGGGAGTGGGATTCACTGCCCTGACTGGGCAGAGATTTTATAGAGTACCAAGGACCTTATCTCTAATTCTTTCCTGAAGTCCCTAAGGGTTCCAATAGTTTTGCTTTTCACTGAACCTTAGTCAAACTGATCAAGAGATTGTGGTTGCCTTTGGAAGCCAAGTTCCAGATCTGCCACTAATGAAACTAAATGAAGCCCAGGGAATCTTAACAGGGAGTCCTTTCTGATGGTCCACAGCATTTTAAATGGTAACCCTATGCTACCATAGTACCATGTTCAAGATAACCTCAGGGAAAGTGCTACCAATCATAATAACGGGACCAATGACCAATTTATGTCTAAGGAATGTTAATGGTATGATAGGGGATTCACAATATAAGGGGAGACTGACTCAAAACACCCTTAGATAATGTGAAGAAACTGTAATTAGACACAAAGCAGATAGACAAATGAATACTTATTGGGGAAATCAATTTGCAAGCTACTCAAATGTCTTCCTCAGGTAAACAGGTTGAAAGGACTGTCATTCCTGAATCAGGTTAACTAGACCAGTTCTAACTTCTCAGAGCAGGAATTATATCTGCTCAAAGAAAATCAAATGGAAATAAATTCTGCTCACCTGTTTCTGATCCACATTAGGAGTGCAAGTGATTTCAAGTTCTCTGGGGTCCTTGTACAAGACTGAAATGATCCAATAGTTTTATCTACTTGAATCCAATTGCTAGCCTCAAATTAGACCCCAGAGTAGCAAACTTGCCTTGGGGTTTCTTAAATTCACCAGCCATGGAGACCCACCTATGGGCAATGGTTATTCAAGGGACTAACAAAAAGGACAAAAATTATGTATGCTTAAAATGTAGAGAGATGGAAGGCATCAGGCCAAAAAAGACTGGGAAGAAAGGTTAGCAAAGCTAGCTGAATAAATGAAATAACTTGACTCAAATGACCAGGTTGATTCTTGAAATCAGGGAATCTTTGAAATCTTTCTGAAAAATGTTATCACATAGGCTGATCTTGTGTAGAGGTCACAGGGATGGGGAGCTTGGCAAGGAGGTCCTTTAAATCATGAAATAATACTTAACACAAGATGGTGGAGTTAAGATGGTGGAGTAAATGCAGAGATGCCTTAAAATACCTTCAAATAAAGACTTTAAACAAATTCTAGAGTAGAAAAACTCACAAAAACATGGAACAGAACAAATTTCCAGTCCAAGACACCCTAGAAGTTCATCAGAAAAGGTCTGCTGCACCGTGGTAAGAGAGGAGTTCAGTGAACTGCAATAGTGCACGTTAGGTCCCAATAATCCAGGAGCAGACCTGGGGTGACTGGATCAGTGGCAGTAATAGTACTCTCTAGACCCCTCATCATACAGATAGTAAGGGGATCAGACAACAGAGAAGTAGATTTGAGAGTCCCTTTTCTAGCACTAGTGATAGGATTGTGTTTCATTGCTTGTATTTGGATATAAGTTGCAGTCCTGGGTCTTAGTCCCAGGGTAAGAGGGAGCAGTAGTATAGCAGATCTTATGACTCAGAAGAGCAGGGATCCTGATCACAGTTCCAGGGTCGAAAAGGTGGTGACTTACAAATAATTACACAGGAGAGCAGTAAACACATTTTTCCTTCAATCAAAGCCTTTTGGAAGAGCCAAAAACTTACAGGATCCAGGACTACTTTCCAGCCAAGATGGTGGAGAGAAGGCAGGCACAGTTCTAAAGTCTCCTGATCTTGCCCCATCTATGATATGAAACAAACCTCTTAACAGAAATCTGACCCACAAAACTGAGAAAGAAAAGCCAGGAGAAAGAACATTAACCTCAGGATTTGTCTTCTGCAGCCCTGGATGAGTTCGGGTGGGTGAGTCCTGGGCGCAAAGGGTGGATCAGTCCAGGATGAGTCAGATTAGTGGTTGAATTGGAGCCGGGTAGCCTGAGGGCCCAAGAGAGATGGACCTGCTGGATCAGAGGTGGGGCTAGACCCCTGGGGCTTGAGTCAACTAGGGAGCAGAGGCACTGGTATTGGCACTGACCATCTGGAGCTTGCTGACAGGGCTGGGGGGAGAGTTCTGGTGCAGGAGAGCTGTGGACACCATTGCTGGGCTCCTCTAGTCTGAGCTACTCTGAGTCCATGCCTCCATTGTTGCTGAGGCTTCTTCCCAGAACAAATACAATTACAGACTACTTCTGCCTCAGGCACAGGTGTGTGAGCAGAAGAACCAGCCCAGCTGACAATTGGGAGAGAGTTGACCTCACCCCAGGGTAAAGCCCACCATTGATTGAAGACAAAAAAGGATTCAATAGCTTCAATCTCTCCCTTAAAACTAAGGGAGAAGGCCTCAATCAAGGTCACAGACATGCCAGAGAAAGCAACCAGCACCTCCTACTGGCCAGCCAGAGAAATTGCACTCAGTGAATAAAGCCTCTAGCTATCCCAACACCAAACCCCTGTGAACCAGCCCCTCCCCAAACCAAGGTCTTAGCAAAATGAAGAAAGGTCGGTGGAAAGGTGGATCCATAGAAAAATCCTTGGAAGGAAAAGACCCTAACTCAGAGAGACCTAGAACCTCTGAGGAGAATATGATCTGGTCTCCAGCACAGAAAGACTTCCTTGAAGAAATAAGGAAAGAGTTTAAAAATCAACTGGAAAATTTAGGAGAGACAATTAATACCCTGCAACAAGAAAAAAAATCATTAGAAAATACAATTGGTCAAATACAAAATGAGAACAATTCTCTCAGATGCTCAATTGGACAAATACAAAATGAAAATAAATCTCTCAGACCATAAATTGGGCTAATGCAAAAAGAAAATAATTCTCTCAAAACCTCAGTTGGTCAAATGGAAAGCTCTTTCAAAAGTGGAATTGATCAATTGGAAAAGGAGTTGCAAAAGGTTAATGAAGAAAACTCCTCCCTAAAAAAAAAGAATTGAGTCTGCAGTAACTAATGACTTCATGAGACAGCAAGAGCCTGATAAACAAAATCAAAAAATAGAAAAAAATGTAAAATACCTCATCAGCAAAACCACTGACCTCGAGAATAGGGCGAGGAGGGGCAACCTGAGAATTATTGGACTTCCTGAAAACATTGAAGAGGAAAAAAAAAAAAGCCTGGACTTAATATTACAGAATCTAGTGATGGAAAATTGCCCTGATATCATGGAACCAGAGGGCAGAGTAGTTATTGAAATAATACATCGATCCCCTCCAGAAAGAGATCCTACAATGAAAACACCAAGGAACGTTGTGGCCAAGTTCCAGAACTATCAGATAAAAATGAAAATCCTGCAAGCAGCCGGAAAGAAACAATTTAAATATCAAGAAGCCACAGTAAGGATTACGCAGGACCTGTCTGCATCAACATTAAGGGATTGGAGGGCCTGGAATGCAATATTTTGAAGAGCAAGGGAGCTTGGAATGCAGCCAAGAATCTATTTTCCAGGAAAGCTGAGCCTTCTCTTCCAGGGGAAAAAGATGGACATTTAGTGAAATGAAAGAATTCCAAAAGTTCCTGATGAAAAGGCCAGGGCTAAATAGAAAATTTGGACATCAAACAGAAAGTTCAAGAGACACATGAAAAGGTAAAAACAAAAAGGGGGCAGGGCAGCAGAAGGAAAAAAAACTGCTATCCAGTAAGTTGAAACTGGCTATATTCCAGCATGGGGGAAAAAGATTCTCATAACTCTTGAGAATTGTAACTCTAACAGAGAGAATATACCTAGCCAGAAGTGATGGACATTCATGACCTATTCATGAGACTGCTATCCAATGGAATGAAACTGGCTGTAACCCCACTTGGGAGAAAGACTCTAATAACTCTCAAGAATTTTAACTCTATTAGATAGAATGTACTTTGCTAGAAGTGATGGATACTCAGAATTTTCTATGACTCTCATAGAATGATTTTAAAACACTACCTCCTTAAAAAGGGGGACAGGAAGGAGATGGGAGGAGAGAGGGGATTGAATGGGGGTAAATCTCAGTACACTAAGAGGTTCAAAATACCTATGGTAATAGAGGGGAAGAAAGGAGGTGATGAGAAACAACTCAATCTTCTTCTTATCAGACTTGGCTTAAAGTCAACTAACATACATACTCAGTTAACTTAAAAAACAAGCATTAAAAGAGGGAAAAGGGAGGGGGGATGGAGAAAGGGAGGGGGAGAGGGAAAAGGGGAAGTAACAAAAGGAAGGAAAGGAAAAAGGGAAAAAGAGAAAGGGGAAAGAAAAGGGAGGGGTGATATAGGAAGGCAAACACAGTGAAAGGGTGATATTAAGAAACAAAATACTGGGGAACATGGATGGGGGGGTAAAGGGGGAAATACAAAGGAAGATAGCATGGAGGACAAAAAAAATTAGTAATCAAAACACTGAATGTGAATGGGATGAACTCTCCCTTAAAATGTAAGAGAATAGAAGAGTGGATTAAAAACCAGAATCCTACAATATGTTGCTTACAAGAAACTCATTTGAGGTAGAGAGATACATATAGAGTAAAGGTAAAAGGTTGGAGCAAAATATATTTTACTTCAGCTGAAGTGAAAAAAGCAGGGATAGCAATCCTTTCAGACAAAGCAGCTGCAAAAATAGATAGCATTAAAAGAGATAAGGAAGGAAACTTTATCCTCCTAAAAGGTACCATAGGCAATAAAGTCATCTCAATACTGAATATATATGCATCCAGTGGGACAGCATCCAAATTCTTAGAGGAGAAGCTGAAAGAACTACAGGAAGACATAGACAGCAAAACTCTACTAGTGGGAGACCTCAACCTCTTGCTCTTAGATCTAGATAAATCGAATCATAAAATAAACAAGAAAGAAGTTAAGGAGGTAAAGAGATTGTTAGAAAAACTAGATATGGTAGCCTTATGGAGGAAACTGAATGGGGATAGAAAGGAATATATCTTTTTCTTTGCAGTACATGGAACTTATACAAAAATTGACCATGTACTAGGACATAAAAACCTAATTATCAACTGCAGAAAGGCAGAAATAGTGAATACATCTTTCTCAGATCATAATGCAATAAAAGTCATATGCAATACTGGGCCAAGGAGATACAGACCCAGAACCAGTTGGAAACTGTTTAACCTCATTTTAAAGATTGAGTGGACCAAAAAAACAAATTATAGAAAGAATTAATCATTTTATCCTAGATAATGACAATAATGAAACAACATACCAAAACCTATGGGATTCACTCAAAGTGACTCTCAGGGGATATATTATATCTTTAAATGCTTACATGAATAAATTGGAGAAGGAAATCAATGAACTAAATATGTAACTAAAAAAAATTAGAGAAAGAACAAGTTAAATAATCCCCAATTAAATACCAAATTAGAAATTCTAAAAATTAAAGGAGAAATTAAAAAATAGAAAGCAAAAAAATGTACCCCATCATTTTTGGCAAGGCTCTGAATTCTACAATTTTTCCCCCTCTCCTCTCTTCCCCTCCCACAGAAGGCTGTCTGACAGTGTCTACATTGTTTCCATGCCACACACTGATGTAAATTGAATGTTATAAGAGTAAACCTAAGAATAAACATGAACCCCCCCCCCCAGAAGATGGGAAACCTCAAAAATAGATTTAGAGAGAAAAAAAAATGTACTTCAGTCTGTGTTCAGGTTTCAATGGTTCTGTCTCTGGGGTGAGTTGCTTTCTTTATCATAAGTCCACCAGAGAAGTTGCTTCAATATTTTTTCCCTCAGTTGCTATTACTAGCTGTACCTCCACTCTATTTCTCCCTACTCTCATTTATTCTGTTCTCTCTCTCCTTTCATTCTGGCTCTGTCCAAAAGTGTGTTGCATCTAAGTACCCTCTCCCTCGATCTTCCCTCTCTTCTATCACCTATTCCCCCCCTTCCCCCTCATCCCATCCCTTTCCTCCTATCCTTCTCCAGGGCAAGACAAATTTCCTCACCCTGTTAAGTGTGTATGCCATTTCCTCCCTGAGCCATTTCCAATGAGAATGAAGGCTCGCTCATTCCCCCCTTGCCTTCCCCCATCTCCACTCCATTGAAAAAAAGCTTTTTGTTGATTCTTATGTGAAATCTCTCAGCTTCTTCTTCATCAACTCCTTTTCCTTCATCCCAGTACTTTCCCCCATCACCCATTGACTCCATCCCTTTACCACATCATACCATCATATTCTGCTCCTTCCTATGTCCTGTCTATATATGCTCCTAACAGCTCTTATAAATGAGAAAGTTCATATGAGTTATCAATATCTTCTTCCCATGCAGGAATACAAACAGTTCAGCATCATCAAGTTCCTCATAGTTAGTCCCTCTCTTCCACTCCCTCTATGGTTCACCAGAGTCCTGTACTTGGAGATCAAACTTTTTGTTCAGCTCCAGTCATCTGGATAGGAAAGTTTGAAAGTCCCCTGTTTCATTGAAAATCCATCTTTTCCCCTGAAAGAGGATGTTCAGTTTTGCTGGGTAGTTGATTCTTGGTTGTAAACCAAGATCTTTTGCCTTCTGGAATATCATATTCCAATCCCTACAAGCCCTTAATGTAGATGCTGCCAGATCCTGTGCAATCCTGACTATGGAGACTCAGTAGTTGAATTGTCTGTTTCTGGCAGCTTTTAGAATTTTCTCTTTGATTTGGACATTTTAGAATTCGGCTATAATATTCCTGGAAGTTTTTCTTTTGGAATCCCTTTCAGGGGGTGACTGGTGAATTCTCTCAATTTCCATTTTACCCTCAGCTTCTAGGATCTCAGGGCAATTTTGCTGTATTATTTCTTGAAAAATGAAGTCTAGGCTCTTCTCCTGGTTGTGGCTTTCAGGTAGTCCAATAATTTTTAAATTATTTCTTCTGGATCTGTTTTCAAGGTTGGTTGTTTTTTCCAATGAGATATTTCACATTTTCTTCTAGTTTTTGACTTTTTTGGAAAGAGTTTTATTTTTTCCTGATTTCTTAAAAAGTCATCAGCTTCCTTTAGTTCCATTTTTGCATTTGAAGGAGTTATTTTCTTCAGAGAGCTTTTTTATGTCCTTTTCCAGCTGGCCAATTCTGCTTTTTTATGGCATTCTTCTCCTCATTTGCCTTTTGTTTTGCTTTTTCCATTAGGCCTAAACTGGTTTTTTAACATATTATTTTCTTCAGTATTTTTTTTGTATATCATCAAGCTTTTGAATTGGTTTTCATGATTTTTCTGCATTGCTCTAATTTTTCCTCCCAATTTTTCTTCCATCTCCCTTAATTGCTTTTCAAAGTCTTTTTGAGCTCATCCATAGTCTGAGCCCATTTTCTACTTCTCTTGGAGGTCTTGGATATGGAAGCTTCAATTTTGTCATCATCTGAGTATGTGTTTTGATCTTCCATGGGAGTAAAGAAATTCTCTATGGTCAGATCCTTCTTTTTCTGTTGTTTACTCATTTCCTCAGCCCAAGACTTATTTACAGCACTTTCAAGGCTTTGGGGGGGCTTTTGGGACACCTCATTGGGACCCTTTATTCTTCCAAGGTCTTATGCTCTAGCCTGTGCTTTGATATGTAGTTGGCCACAGCACTGCCCTCTGCCCCTGGGGCTATGAGGAGGGATCCAGCTATCTTAGTATAGAAGTCCAAAAGGCAATATGTGAGTGTAAGAAAACAGCAGAGTCCTACCCCAGGGAGAGCAGAGAAATCTCTGCAGACTTCCCTTACAGTCTCTGGAAGTGGCAGGTTGCTTTCTCTTGATTCTCAATTCTTGCTGCAGATTCTGAGGGCCGTGATCCTTGCTCCACACCCACCCAGGTGCTGCAGAGTTCTCTCACTGCCCCCTTCAAGCTGTTGCCGATGATCTCTGGACTGTGCTGGGCTTTTTTCTCAACCCCCCAGTCCTGGTGAAACACATCTTTCCCCTCAGAAACTTCTAAGTTTGTCTTGGACTCAGTCTTTCTGTGGGTTCTGCCCCTCTAAATTTTGACTAGAGCCATTCTTTGTTTTTTGGGGGTTTGGGGGTCAGAGTTCTCGGGAAATGCTGCCTTCATGCCGCCATCTTGGCTCTGCCTCTTATTTCCAATTTTACCATAATGATATACCCCTGCCCACATAATAACCACTCTTATTCAAATTTTTCATGTCCTTCATTTGACTTGTAATAATGTCCTACTTGGTTTATCTACTTAGTTTCTCTTCTCACACCAGTTAGTCCTTGTTGAATCCCTTTCTGGACTCCCTCAATTTTTTCCCCAAGTGAGGGTTGGAGGGGTGGGAGACAAGGGAGATAGGGATGACAGGGATGACAAGTTCTCCAAGGTCTCTGTTTATTGAACCAAATGCTAGTGCTTAAATACCTCCCAGTCTCTAATCTCTAATCCACTCCCACTCTCTTAGTAAAACAAGACTCTGTTGCTCAAGGACACCAGGTGAAGATAATTTACAATGCCTCCCATACACAACAGTCCCTAACAAGTCCTTCACACTGTGATTCTTCTAAAGCTTCAATCTGATTCCTGTGATTCCCCTTCTCAACAAAATCTAGTGGTTCCTTATTTTCTCCAATGTTTACTATTCAAGGAATGCACTCTCTCCTCATCTCCACTCCCTGACTCCTCGGACTTCAAGTCTGGGCTAAAATTCTATTTATAGGAAGCCTTTCTCATTCTCTCTTCAATTTAGTGCCTTTCCTCAGTTGATTATTTACAATTTATCCTGTATACAACTTGTTTGTACATAGTTATATATGGTCTCCCCCATTAAATTGTGAGCCCTCAGGGACAAAGATTGTATTTTATCTTGCTTTGCATCCCCAGCACTTAGCACAGGAACTGGTAAATGTTTTCTAACTGGCTTGCTTTTATAAAACCCTTAAAAACCTGGCCCAAACTTGTCTTTCCATCCTTATTAGACTTTATTCCTTTCCTTGTACTCTGTTGTCTGACCAGACTGTTCTTGCTCTTCTTCACACACACAGAGCACTTAACCTTCCCTCCATTCTTTGGAGATGCTTGTCCCATACTTCCCTCTTCTGCCTTTTAGAATCTTGTTTCCTTCCAAACTCAGTTTAAGGTTTTCTACTGGAAGCTTTTTCGGATCCCTTCACCTGCTAGTGCTACACCCTCAACTCCATCTACTAGTCTTCTATTTACTTGGTTTTTTTTAAGTTTGTTTTGCAAGGCAAATGGGGTTAAGTGGCTTGCCCAAGGCCACACAGCTAGGTAATTATTAAGTGTCTGAGACCAGATTTGAACCCAGGTTACTCCTGACTCCAAGGGCGGTGCTTTATCCACTACACCACCTAGCCACCCCCTAATTTTCTATTTACTTGTACTTGTATCTCCCAGCAAACTGTGAACTTGAGGGTAGAGGTGGTTTCATTTTTGTCTTTTTACCCCTCAGTGCTTGGAAGTAATAGCAGTTTCATAGTTGCTTTGATTAATTAACTGGAGGGTTCAAGGGATGTAATGACTCAAAGAGCACTGGAGTAAAAGGTAAGAGCTGCAAATTTCAGTAACAATTGTTTCATTCTCTCTCTCTCTCTGTGACCCTGGGTGAGTCACAAATATTATGATCCTTAGTTTCCTAATTTGTAAATTGGAGATAATTTTCCTTGCTATGGGAATCTTAGAAATTCACAGTTTCAGAAGAAACAAAGTTGAGACCAACTCAAGGAGCAAAAGGAGTTGCTGGGTATAACTTCACTATAACATTTGTCCAGTAATAATAATTATGATGATAGCATTTATATATCAATTTTAAGATTTGTAAAGTACTTTATGTGTTACCTTATTTGATTCCCACAACAATCTTGAGAGGTAGGGTAAATAATAGAAATTTCTATGATGCTTTAATCTTCAAAAATTGCTTTACATGCATTATCTCATTTTTGTCTTCACACCCTGTGAGATAGCTATCACTGGTATTATTATTCCCATTTTATTCCCATATTAATTCCATAGCTTATTCTATGTTTAATTTAGAAAGATTAGATGATTGGTTGATGTATCTAGTAAGTGTCAGAGGTAGGATTTGAACCTTGACTTCAATTCCAGGCAAAAAAGTAGAGTAAGGGAAATAATCCACAATATCTAACTTATGCAAAGTTTGAGTAAAGAGAACTACATATATAGTAAGAAAAAAACAATGAATTTGCTCGCAGGTTTGGTTTTCTGTGATTTTTCTCTCATTTTTATGGGAGACCAAAAAAGAATCTTGCAGTTGAGAAATTGGGGTTAGGTTTGATGGTTAAACTAAACCCAGAGAGTCCTTGACTTTTGTTTGAAAAGCTAATTCTAATTTAACATAGGTTCTGTGAACTTTAAAAATATATTGATTAATTGTATTTAAATTTAATTGCTTCCTTTGTAAACATGTATTTATGCCTTTAAATATTATTTTGAAGAAAAAGATCTATAGACTTCATTGGATTGCGTAGATTGCCTATGACACACAAAAAAGGTTGACTTCTCTAAACTAATGCCGACTGGGTGAAATTTACCATAGGGAGTTAAACAGTGAGACACAAGGAATTTCTAATCTCAAATCAGTAAACAGGATATAGAGGTTAAAGCAATAGTTTCAAATCTTAGGATACTCAAGCTAGAACTTAGAGCTAAAACTGTTTTGTCTTCCTAAACAATTAACTTCTGAGGCAAGTAATCTTATAGATGCTAGACTCTAGAGGGAATCCATTCTAGCCAAGGTTCTGAGAACTGATAAACTCTTTCTATGGGAGGGAAAACTGCTAAAGGTATATTATGACTTTGTATTTCTAAGAGAACTGAAACAAGTGACCTCAGGGCTTTAAAATGGAAGAACAATGGCAGGGTCCACTCTCATACAGAAAGAATAACTCCTCAGCTATGAATTCCAGATGCCTTGATCTATTATAATGAGAAGGTAAGGTAAAAATGGGGTGGGGGGAAATTCACTGGTTATCTCTTTAAAGAAACCTTCAAATAAAACTGCCTGGGAATGTCATAACCCAAATTCAGAGCTTTTAAGTCAAAGAAAAATACTGCAAGCAGCCAAAAATAGTTTCAGGTACCAGAGAGCCAGGATTATATAAGACTTAATAGTTGCTATTGTAAAGAGATCTTGGAATATTATGGTAGAAATTAGTATACACCATCTCATACCTTATGCCAAGATAGACTTCATGAATTCATGGTTTAGACATAAAATATGAGCAAAAAAAGCAAGTGAGAAAAGTGAGCAAAAGTGAACAAAAAAAGAGCAAGAAAGAAATTACTTTCTGATCTGTGGATATGCGAAATATTCATGACCAAAGGATGGAGATCACATAAAATAAAATGGAAATTTTTGATTAAATTTTAACTCTTCTCAAACCAAATTAGGATTAAAATTAGGATGGATATAAACTGGAAAAAATCTTTTCAGAATATTTCACTGACAAAAGATCTCATATCCGGCAGCCAAGATGGCGGAGAGAAGACAGGCACTGTGCTAAAGTCTCTATCACATGAAACAAACCTCTTAAAAGAAATCCAACCCACAAAACCCAGAAAGAAAAGCCAGGAGAAAGAACATCTACCTCAGGATTAGCTTTGGCCAAATTTGGGCTGGTGAGTCTGGGCTCAGAGGGAGGATCAGCCCTGGATCAACAAGATTAACAGCTGAATTGGAACCGGGAGTTTGAGGGCCTGAGAGCTGGACCTGCTGGATCAGTGGTGGGGCTAGACGGCAGTGGCTTGAGTCAACTAGGGAGCAGAGGCACTGGTGTTGGGGCTGTCCCCCGGGAGCTTGCGGACAGGGCTGGGGGGAGAGTTCTGGTGCAGGAGAGCTGCGGACACCATCCCTGGGCTCCTCTGGTCTGAGGAACACTGTCCCATTACAACTCAGACTTCCTCCCAAACAAACAAAAGATCTCATATCCAAGATATATGATGAACTGATTCAAATATATAGAGCTTATATATATCCATTCTAATTTATATATATGCATAAAATAGTCAAATATTTGACCAAGTTATTTTTACTTTTTTGATATAACTTTCATTTGATTAATTTTTGTTTTCTATCTCTTTAATTTTGAATACATTACTCCTTCCCAACCCATCCAGTGGGTCATCTTTGTAAAAAAGATTAAAAATTAAATAGAACAAAAAAGTACTTGAACAAAACTAACCAACATGACAACTGACTGCATATATGATATTCAATAATCATAGTCCCTCCACCTCCTCAGTGAAGGGAGGGAGGCACATTTTATTAAATCTTTGGGGACAAGTTTAGTCATTAAAATATAATTTTCTTAAAAGCTGACATTTGTGTAAGACTTTTAGGTTTGCAAAATCCTTTAAATGTATAATCTCATAACAACTCTGGGAGATAATTGCATTTATTATCTCCATTTTGTAGATGAGAACATTAAATGACTTGCTGAGGGTCACACAGTAAGGGCCTGAGACAGAATTTGAACTCAGTTTTTCTTGATTCTAGGTCCAACTCCATAGCACTACCTAAGTGCTATTTTTTTCCTTCTTTGGATTTATTTTGTGTGCAGTGGTAGGATTCAAATTAACTAGTTCCCTGCCCTAATTACTGTTTTAAGTATACTGAAAAGTAGTTTAATATTTCATGCATTTGATATTCAAATAAGAACAATAGGAGTATATTAAACTAGATTGTTATATTATCCACAGTAAGCAAAGGTATCCTTATGTAGTGAAAGCAGGCATGTGACCACAGCAGCCAGTGATGGAATGTATGCAAAGCCAACTCTATCCTCTTTTTTTCTTCTTCTTCCATGACTTTTGACATGGGTGATAACCCTTGAAAAGGTTAACCCTTGATAAGATAGCCCTTGAAATCTATATTCCTATTAGTTCAATTGTGTCCCATCTTCTTATTGGTTTTTTTATTTATTTTATTTATTATTTTTATTTTTTATTTTATTTATTTATCTTTCAAGGAACAATATCTTGGGAAGGCGGGGGATTTGGGGGCAAAACACAGAGGAAACATGAGAAGCTTGTCACCCCCCTGTTGTTTGGAACTTTTTATATCTTTGTTTACTGAAGTAACAAAAATGAAGGAATTAAAATGTATTTCATCAAGTATGAGTTTTAAGAAATGAATAAATAAATATGGGTGCTTAGAAAATGTTATTGTGCAGGTAAATATAAAAGTATAAGGAATATAAATTTGTGATTTCCACATTGAGTGGTTGCCTAGGTGCCCACCTTAGAACTCTGATTACAAGCCATTTTAATAATCAGTTCACTGAACTCAACATAAAATTAGGTATTGGTTCTGATGAACTCTTGCAAAATGGCAGAATCCCACCACTGGTTTTTCATGTGTGTGTGTGTGTGTGTGTGTGTGTGTGTGTGTTACACACCATATTTCTCCATGTATAAGATGCACCTTAATTTGGGGGCCCAAAATTTGAGGAAAAATGTATTATATCAACTTATTGAACTTG
The DNA here is from genome assembly GCF_037893015.1 of Macrotis lagotis. Classification (NCBI taxonomy): domain Eukaryota; kingdom Metazoa; phylum Chordata; class Mammalia; order Peramelemorphia; family Peramelidae; genus Macrotis; species Macrotis lagotis. Next base: position 636,165,749 of record NC_133666.1, on the reverse strand, counting down.
TTTTATTCATCAAAAAATTCATATAACTCCTCATCATTCTCAAAACTCTCATCCATAGCTTGCCCTCATTTGTGTTTGATGATGTATCACTGTCTTAGGAGAGGCTCTGACTGCTTCCCTGCCTGTGTGCCTGGTTGACCTCAAGCATTCCCTGGACAAGCCTAGTACATGGAAATATGCTTGATCTATTCCATTTCATGAACCTGAAGTACCAATTGTGTCCTTTGAAATCAGTAACTTCTTTTTCATCAGTTCTTCTTGCCTCATGCTAAACCATCTTTGTGGACATATGAATTCCAATTGCACTTTGCTCTTCAATCCATAGCTTCAATTCCCTCTCTAAACAGGACATTTTGCTCACCCCTCATAGGGTTTCTTCTTCCTGTAGCCAGACTGGGATAGTTTTCTCAGTTGGAGGAGGACCAACCTCATGTTCAGCAGCATGATTTACATTCACTTTTGCAAATTGGATCACCTTTCACTTGAATTCAGCACTATATGAAAATCTTTTTTGAGTCATTTCTGAACAGAATGTAGTAAAATGTAACCTAATATACAGTTAATAAATGAGAAACAATGAATGCAAAGACAAGCACAAAAAAGCTGTAAATGCAAGTAAAAAAAATCTATAAACACTGTATAAGACACTCCCAGTTTTTAGACCCCAAATTTTTCAAAAAGGGTACATATAATACATGGGGAACTATGGTACATGCACATTTTTTCTTGCTTCTGCTGACTCTAACAGAAGTTTAAATTTCTTTAAATTACTCATATTCACCATTTCTTACAGTGCAGTAATGATCATATATGATTATGTATCATAATTCAATTAGCCATTCCCCAATTTATGGACATTACATTGTTTTGAATCTTTTATTATTTATTTCTAGAGAAATAAATCTCTGGTGGTGCTAATCCATTCCCACTGGTACCAGAGAATTCAACGACCTAGTTCTATGCCAGTCCCACTGCTGACATCAATTTAAGTGTCAATCAAACCAGAACCTGCCTCTAATCTGTGGGTGACCAGAGCTGAACAAAACAATCTAGAGACAGGAGAGTGAGGAATTAAACAGAAGTTATATTTTGAAGTGAGGAAAATTCAAGCAGAAGTCCACCTTCGTGAGAAGGAAAGTTTGTGGCTTGTGGCTTTTTTTGAAGGCATTTTTCAAAGGAAGAATTTCAAGTTACCAACAAACATATGAAAACATGCCTGTCATTAAAAATTGAAGAAATGTACATTTAAACAACTCTGATGTTCTATCTCACACCTATCAGATTAGTAAAAATGACAAAAAGGGAAAATGAGAGTTTTTGGAGGACCTACAGCAAGAAAAGTATACTAGTACACAATTGATGGAACTGTGCATTGATCCAATCATTCTGGAAAGCCATTTGGAACAATGACCCCTAAAGCATTAAAGTGTACATACCCTATAACCCAGCTATACCTCTACTAGGCCTATCCTCCAAAGAGATCAAATAAAAAGTTAAAGAACCCTTAGGTACAAACATGCATATGTATATGTGCATACATGTATTTACACAATAGCAACTTTTCTGTAGACTAAAGAACTAGCAATTTTGGAAATGCCCATCTATTGGAGGATATTAAACAAGTTATAATATATTTATATAATGGAATATTATTACACTATTAAAAGCAATGAAGCAATTTCAGAGAAACCTGAGAATACCTGTAAAAACTGATTCAGAATAAAGCAAGCAGAACCATTTATACAATAGGAATAACGTTAAGATTGTTAAGATATTAGGAGACACTCTGTTTCCTAGAACTGAGACCCAGCAAGCAATATGTATCTTGAGTTTGGCAAAAACCACAATCCTTTGCACTCACCCTCCAGATGATCTTACTGGCAAAATATAATTTTTGTATTGCTTTGATCCATATTTCTTAGGGGATTCCAAGGGAACTGGTACTGTAGCTGTTATGCTACAGCAGAAAGAGATCATTTAGATCTCCTGGAAGGCTAAATGAACTGAACCAGGTACTTCACTCCTGTTTCCATCATGATAATTCTGGTTCTGTACCCCGTTGAACAATCACAAAACTCAAAGACCCTAATGACTTGAGACAATCACAAGGTTCAGCAATTCTTTTTTCTTTCCCTTTTTTAAGTGATTTTTAATTTTTTCCAATTACATATAAATATATTTTTCAACATTCAGTTTTGTAAGATTTTGAGCTTCACATTTTTCTTCCTACTTCCTCCTCTTGACAGCCAGTAATATGATATAGGTTATATATATACAACTATGTTAAATGTATATCCATATTAGTCATGTAGAAGTATCATAGCAAAGGGAAAAAATAAAAAAGGAAAAAACATATTTTTAAAAATTGAAAATAGTATGCTTTGGTCTGCATTCAGATTCCATAATTCTTTCTCTGGATGTGGATGGTATTTTAAAAACAGTTCCCACAGGACCTAGGAATGCTTGTAATAAGAGATGCCAATTGTGGAAACTGTTTCTTCAAGACTTAAGAATAACTATGTTGGGTGGCAAGATGAATAGAACACCAACCCTGGAGATGGGAGGACCTGAGTTCAAATCCAGTATCAGACACTTAATAATTACCTACCTGTGTGACCTTGGGCAAGTCACTTAACCCCATTTCCTTGTAAAAATAAAAAAAAATGAAAAAAAGTGACTATGTTGTTGTTCCACCTTTTTGTGATTATCAAGAATAAAAGCCCTACATCCAACCCTTCTGGAGAGCTATTTGGAACTAAGCCCAAAGGGCAACAAAAATGTGCATACTCTTTGACCCAGCAATACCACTACTGGGTCTATACCCTGAAGAGATGATGAAAAAGGGTAAAAACATTACTTGTACAAAAATATTTATAGCAGCCCTGTTTGTGGTGGCAAAGAATTGGAAATCAAGTAAATGTCCTTCAGTTGGGGAATGGCTTATCAAACTGTGGTATATGTATGTCATGGAACACTATTGTCCTATTAGAAACCAGGAGGGATGAGATTTCAGGGAAGCCTGGAGGGATTTGCATGAACTGATGCTGAGTGAGATGAGCAGAACCAGAAAACCACTGTATACCCTAGCAGCAACATGGGAGTGATGATCAACCTTGAAGGACTCACTCATTCCATCAGTGCAACAATTGGGAGCAATTTTGGGCTGTCTGCAAAGGAGAGTGCCATCTGTATTCAGATAAGGAGCTGTGAAGTTTGAACAAAGTTCAAGGACTATTCCCTTTAATTTAGAAAAAAACAGATATCTTATTGTCTGATCCTGTTACCTCTTAGACTTCTGGTCTCTTCTTTAAGGATACGATTTATCTCTCATCACACCCATTTTGGATTAAGGTACAACATGGAAACAACATAAAGACTGACAGATTTCTTTCCATGGGGGGTGGGGGGTGGGAGGAGGGAAGTAAGATTGGGGGGAAAATTGTAAAACTCAAATAATATCTTTAATAAAAATAAATTTAAAAAAAAGAATAAAAGCCCTATCCTTGCCGCAAGCCACAAACGTTCCTTCTCATGAAGGTGGACTTCTGCTTGCAAGCATTTTCCTCACTTCAAAATATAACTCCTGTTTGATTCCTCACTCTTCTGTCTCTAAATTGCTTTGTTCAACTCTGGTCACCCACAGATGAGAGACAGGTTCTGGTTTGGTTGACATTTAAATTGATGTCAGCAGTGGGACTGGCATAGAACTGGGTTATTGAACTCTCTGGTACCAGTGGGAATACACTAGCACCACCAGAGATTTATTTCTCCAGAGTCCAATACTCCCTCCCTACCATCTTGTCTGGTGAGTATTTTGATCTAGTCCCTGCTCCAATCCTTTGAGCTCTTTCTTAGTTGAGCTCAGTGTTCTTTGTGAGAAAAACTCTAGGGACCCTTCCTTGACCCCATTTATCTCAGATCTGGTAAGGATATCCTTTCTTAAAATGCACATACCTCTGTTAAATGACCTCTCTGCATACTCCTCTAAAATTAGGACCTCTCCATGTGTAAAATTTCAACTGTGTGCTTAAATGCATGTCTTGGTAACCCGAGTGCCTCAGCCGAATCATTTGTGTCTGTCGTGTCATTTTGTCTCTATTTCTGTCTTTGTAAAATGTTTCTGTCTGATGTTATGTCTAGGTTGTGAGCTGGATTCTATACCTTGAAAGATTTAAAATTCATCAATTAAGAAAAACCTCAAAAGACTATAGCTAGAGAGTTTAGAACACTAGGAAAGATTAATGAACTTTCATTCTTGTGACAATTGTCCCTGTAAGCAGGAGTAAACCCCACTTTAGGCTTTCTGTGGTAGATTAGATTATAATAAAAGATGAAAAAAACCCCTATAAGTCACTTTGCCCTAGTTCTCAGTTCAACTTTGACTATGGTGGAATTACAGAAATAAAGACAGGGAATCAAAGGTGTAGAACTGTTAAAAACATCTTCACAGATTTAGGAGTTTGAAGATTTATCATTTTTAAGATTGCAGGGGATAACTCCTGAGTGTTTGGGAATAATTTCAGAAACTCACTCCCTTCTAAAGTACTTAGTAAGTAGAATTTGTTTTACAGAAAAATAAGAGTTGAATTCTAAAATTTTTTAAAGTGAATGTCAATTAATAACCTCATTGTTCTAGGACAAAGAAGGAAGGCAGTTACTTTGGAAGTAGTGAAGAAAGAGAAATGTGAAGAAGGAGCAAAAAATAGGTGAATGGTTGGTACTTTATAACAACCTTTTGTTAACTCTTTCTTGACATTTCAGTTTTTATACAATTTAGTCCATTGCTAAACAAATTAAACTGACTTTTTCTGATGGGCAATGTGGTCCCCTAGAGACCACATCATGCTAGTAGTCACTCTAGCAGAGGAAGATGAAATTAGTAAGAAATTAGTGATGTGAAAAACAAAATTTTCCTTACAACAATCCACCTTTTCCTGAGTCCCTTTTGCATCTTTAGGAAAAGAAAACATGATCCCTTTAAACTAGGAGTCTGTTTTTACTGTAAAAATACATGGCCATTGAAAGACAAGAGTTCAGTGAAGATTAGGGTAAATGCTGATAATGTGAAATCACCCTAGAAAGCATTGAGGAACCCTTCCCACAACCCCAATCATTCAGCATGACACAACTCTGGGGAGGGATGGCCAAAAGAAGAGAAGCACAAGAAGGAGAATAGTAAGACCATACCTATAATCCCCATGCTGGGGATGTCTCAATGCTCATACAGGGGCAAGAGATGTCCACCTTTATTGACACTGGCGCTACACTCTCAGTTTTAAACACTTCTACCTTCCCCATTCACCTCAGAATCATAAGTGTATCTCACTTGTGGGGATTATTAATAAAACATCTCATGTCCCTCTGATAATCCCTCTCATCTCAGTTAAAAATGTAGGGAAACTTGAATTTTGTTTTGCTTCACCTGATGGAGGGGGTGGGGCAGCAGCTACAACAGAGCCCCAAACTGGAAGTGGTCCCAACAACCCTATGTTCTGAGGAATGTTACAGCCTACCTTTCTAGGCAACTCTGGGGGCATCACTCATTAGCCTTAGCAGCTGCAAATGATCTTAGCCCCAGAAGCACCTGGTCCCAAAAACCTTTGTGGAGGAGCCAAGTCCCACAGCCAGCATCCACTTTGGCCTGGTGCAAAGAATTGCTGCCAATGGGAAAATCTTGCCACCAGCCACCTAGTCCCCAGGATTCTGCAACCAGTGTCCCCTACTCCTCCCCACCCTTCTCTCCTCGCCCGCCCAAGCCCAGTCAGTGTCTCCTTATAGGCAAGTCCAGCTCAATTGCTATCTGGGAAGATCCTGGTGCCACTGGCAGTACCTTGTGTGATGGTATGAGGTTGGGGGAGTGGCAGCCAGTTTCTTCTTTGTTCTGGTTGTAGAACATTTTAGCTATTTAATCTCAGGCAAGTTATCTCAATTTTCCCCAGAGAAAGAGAAAAATAATAATAATGGAATTCACTTCCAGGTTTGTTGTGAAGAGCAAAATGATATAACGGTTGTAAAGTGCTTAATACAGTGACTGGCAGATACAAAACACTTTATTATTATTATTTAATTGAATGTAATTGTTCATACCTGATAACTCTAAAGTAGCTTTAAAAATGTCAAAGGTAATAAGATCAATCATTTTTATATGTGATAATTTGGAATTGCAATAGATTTCATCTGAAGTTTATTGTTTGTTGTTATTATTGTATTTTTAAATTCTCTTGCATTGTGAAATCTGAGAGGCCATAGCATCCAGATTAAAAAGTTTTGTCTAACATTTCTGGTCTTGCAGTAATTATCAACTCTATCTGGTGCTGTCTAAAAAAACAAAAAAGCAGTTCATAAATTTTTAAAATTCTTTTACTGGGTACAGGATTTAGATTGGGATAGAAACAGTAAATGATTTATAAACTGAAATTTTCTGCAATTTCTTTTTTGTTGTTGACATTTATTTTTTAAAAATTTTCTTTAATTTATTTACACATTACTAAAATATTATTGTTTAAGAGTAAACATAATACCCCTCCCCTGCAAAAATAAAAAACCTCATGAGAAATAAAGTAAAAGAAAGAGAAAAAAATATGTTTCAGCTGTGTTCTGATACTATCAGCTTTGCCTCAGGAGGATCACATTTTTTATCATAAGTTCACCATAGAAGTTACTTCCATATTTTTCCACAGTTGCTGATTGTAATTCCCTCCATCCATTCCTCCCCACTACCATCTATTATATTTTCTCTCTTCTTTCACTCTGTCCCTCTTCAAAAATGTCCTTGTGGGGCAGCTGAGTGTCAGAGTGGACAGAGCACCGGCCCTGGGGCCAAGAGGCCCTAAGCTCACATCCCCAGAGACCAGCAACCACCTGGCCCCATGGTCCTGGACAGACCACCTAATCCCACTACCTTGCAAAAAATAATATCTGACTATCCTCTCCTCTATTACCCACATCCCCTCTCCCCTCCCCCTGCCCCCCTTCTCTCCTTTTTCTTCTGGATGTCTATACACTATTGAGTGTGTATGCTGTTTCCTCTCGAAGACATTTCCAATGAGAATGAAGGACCCCTCATTCCCTCTCACCTTCCTCCCCCTTCCATACCATTGCAAAAGTTATATGCAATATCTTTTATATGAAATATCTTAGCCTATTCTACCTCTCCTTTCTCTTACTCCCAGTACATTTCCCTTTCACCCACTGACTCCATTTTTTACCATATATCATATCTTCACATTTGTCTCTCTCCTATGCCTCGTCTATAAAGGCTCTTTCTACTTATTCTATTAAATGAGAAGGTTTATATGAATATTATCAATATCACCTTTCCATGCAAGAATACACACAGTTCATCATCATAAAATCCCTCATAATTTACCCTTCTCGTCCACCCTCTCTATTCTGAGTCCTGTACTTTCTGTTCAGCTCTGGTTGTTTCAACAGGAACACTTGAAATTCTCCTGTTTCATTGAAAATCCATCTTTCCCCCTCGAAGAGGATGTTCAGTTTTGCTGAGTAGTTGATTCTTGGTTGCATTCCAAGCTCTTTTGCCTTCCGGAAAATTATATTCCAAGCCCTAAGAGCCCTTAAAGTTGATGCTGCTAAGTCTTGGGTCATACTGATGTAGCTCCACAATATTTGAATTGTGTCCTTCTGGCTGCTTGTAATATTTTCTTTTTGACTTGGGAGTTCTGGAACTTGGCTATAATATTCCTGGGTTTTTTAAATCTCTTTCCAGGGGAGATTGGTGGATTCTCTCAGTTTCTATTTTACCCTCTGCTTCTAGGATATCAGGGCAATTTTCCTGTAGAAATTCTTTAAAAATGAGGTCAAGGCTCTTTTCCTGATCATGACTTTCAGGTAGCCCAATAATTTTTAAATGATCTTTTCTAGATCTGTTTTTTCCAGAGCTGTTGTTTTTTCAATGAGATATTTCACACTTTCTTCTAGTTTTTCATTCTTTTGGTGTTGTATTATTGTGTCTTCAGTTCTCACAAAATCATTAGCTTCCTTTAGTTCCATTCTAAATCTAAAGGATTTATTTTCCTCAGAGAGCTTTCTTATCTCCTTTTCCATCTGGTCAATTCTGCTTTTTAAAGCATTCTTCTCTTCAATAACTTTTTGAACTGTTTTATCCATTTGAACTAAGCTGGTTTTTAACATGTTATTTTCTTCAGCATTATTTGGATCTCCATGATTAAGGTGTTGATTTGGTTTTCATGTTTTCCCTGCATCTCTCTAAATTCATTTCCCAAACTTTATTCTATCGTCCTTACATGATTTTCAAAATCTTTTTTGAGCTCTGTCATAGCCTGAGCCCATCATCTATATTTCTTGGAGTCTTTAGCTGCAGAAGCTTGAACTTTCTCATCTTCAGATTGAGTATTTTGATTCTCCATGGGGCCAAAGTAACTGTCTGTGTTCAGGTTCCTTTTTTTTCTGTTTACTCATTTCCCCAGCCTGTGCCTGGTTTTGGAGTGCTACCTGAGCTTTTGAGTGTTATTGGAACACTCCTACAAGGACCTCAGTATATGAGGCTCTGACTATTCTCCTGGTCTGTTGAATTACCACTAGTGTACCCTTCTGCCCTAGGGCTGTGGGGGGGCCTGCTTTATGGGGGCCCAGACTGTGCCAGGGTCTGAATATGGTTAAATCTCTAGAGTCCTGTCCCAGGGACAGAGGACAGACCTCAGTCATCTCCTTCCACTCCCTTATCTTTCTTGGGATGAGTGTTCAGGGTGCAGCTGCCCGGAGTCTTCTTCTGGGTGGCTCCACCAATTCTCTGCAATGTCAAGATTGGAGAACTAAATTTAAATGATATTAACTAGCAGAATTATCTAGGAACCTTTAGATTTGAAACCAGAGAAGCAGAATCCTTTTTTAGAGTTGAGAATAAATATATTGTCCAAGAAAAGATATCTAAGGACCACATAACTATGTGAGACTCTGGGACTCAAAATGTGCTGGTTTGATGAATATTGAGAATGAGTTACAAGGATACAAAAAAGACTTGATGTAAGTTAACATTGGTGATACTTGTACTTTTTTGTATGGTTTGTGTTAAAGTTGTCTTAGTTACCTTGATTACCCTTCTCAAAACTAGTCCATTGTGAGCCCTCTAAGCAGTTAGATTTGTACCTGACTTTATTTCATTGTTTGAATTTAGCCTTGTGAGACTGGGAAACTGGACTACCTCTATGCGTTATTTGGAGATTTAAAAATAAGAACCTATGTTATGCTGACCAGAAACTCAGATTCAAAGATTGATCCAAGGAGTTTTCTCTAAAGGCCCTTACCAGATCTGTCTATTTATTTCTACTGTTATCAAATTTGTGGGTGTGATACCTGGATCATCTGAAATAAGCCCTTGCTCCTGAATGGATAGTATAGCCCTCAGAGACCTCAAGGTTTGTGTAGTTCAGAGCCAGAAGAAGTTCACACCCATTTGATATAGCTGTGCCAGGGGACAGCTAGGTGGCACAGTGGATAGAGCATCAGCCCTGGAGTCAGGAGTACCTGAGTTCAAATCTGGCCTTAGACACTTAATAATTACCTAGCTGTGTAGCCTTGGGCAAGCCACTTAACCCCCGTTGCCTTGCAAAAAACCTAAAAAAAAAAAAAAGGAAAAGAAAAAAGAAGAGATAGTTGTGTCAGGATTCTGGAGAAGGACTAAATATACTGTTTTTGTATTTTTTCCTTTTCCCTTTTGTTATGTGCCCAACCAGTAAGGCCCTGATTCAAGTGTATATTCTTGCCCCCCCCCCCCCTTCTGCTTACATGCAAGCAAAGACTAGCAACGATACCTGGGAAATGTTTCCTCTATAGATCTTCTCAAGGAACTAACTCTTTGGGCAATATGTTATCCTGGCTCAACTGGCCTTTCATAGAATCCTGGCTTATATCTGCCTCTCCTTTTATTTACCATCAGGCTACCCTTCATTTTCTCCCTTTGGCCAAAAGGGGAAAATGTCAAGATATTAGGAGATACCATTTTCTAGAGCTAAGGCCCAGAGAGCAAGCTGTGTCCTGAGGCTGGCATAACAACAATCTTTGTGCTTACCTTCTGGATGATCTCACCTTCTGGCAAAATCATATAATTTTTATTTTGCTTTGATCCCTATTTCCCATGGGATCCCAGAGGAGCTGGTACTGCAGCCAACATGCTTCAGCAGAAAGTGATCAATTAAATCTCCTGACAGACTAAGTGAACTAAACCAGGTGCTTCACTCCTCTTCCTATCCACACTAGCTTTGGTTCTGAATTCAGCTGAATGATCTCAAAGTTTAATGACCCTAATGAATTGAGACAATTACAAAGCTCAACAATTTTAATAACTTAGAGACTGTTCTAACAGGACTCAAGAATGCCTGTATTGTCCCAAGAAATACCAACTATGTAAATTGTTTACTCAAGACCTAGAATGACTATGTTGTGGTCCCACTGTTTTGTGCTTTTCAGGAATAAAAGCCCTACTCTTGCTACAAGGACAAACTCTCCTTTTCAGGTAAGTGGGCCTCTGCTTGCAAACATTTTCCTCAATTTGAAATCAAACTTCTGTTTGATCCCTGATCCTCCTGTCTCTCACCTGCTTTGTTTGACTCTGGCCACCCACTGGTTAGAAACTAGTTCCAATCTGGTTGACAAAACAAAAACAATTTTGAAAGACTTGAGCCCTCTGATGAATGCAATGGCTGTGATTTCAGACAGCAAGTGGTGATGAAGCTTGTTACTCACCTCTTGCCAAAAGTGATGAACTCAAGATGTGGGATGTGATACACAGCCAGAGTTCTATCCACTGCACCACCTAGCTTCCCATTAAGAACCATTTATTAAAAATAATACAACTAATATTTAGGAATAAATGTTTATTATTCAGTCATTTTTTTGAACAGGTAAGACTTTGTGATCCCATCTAGTGTTTTCTTGGCAAGGATACTGGAGTAGCTTGCCATTTGCTTCTCCAGTTCATCTTACAGATGAGGCAAGCAGGGTTAAGTGACTTACCAAGGATCACGCAACTCATAAATATCTGAAGCCAGATTTGAACTCAGAAAGATGAATCTTTGTCACTCCAGTCCTGGCACTCTATCCATTGTGCCACCTAGCTACCTCTAGGAAAAATAGAACTTTCCTTAACATGGGTATACATACATATATATATATATATGTATATATATAAATATACATGTAAATATTTATGTATATAAAACTGTATTATAAACAAATTAGAGAAGCAAGGAAGGAAAAATCTTTCACAACTATTATTATTTTTTCTTATTCAATCTTGACCTTTATTTTTTAAATTTTATTTATTTTAAGTTTTGCAATTTTTCCCCTAATCTTACTTCCCCATCCCACACTGAAGGCAATTTGCCTGTCTTTATATTGTCTTTACATTGATCCAAATTGAATGTGATGAGAGAGAAATCAAATCCTTAAGGAAGAAACATAAAGTATAAGAGATAGCAAGATCAGACAATAAGATATCAGTTTTTTTTCTAAATTAAAGGTAATAGTCCTTGGTCTTTGTTCAAACTCCACAGTTCTTTCTCTGGATACGGATGATATTCTCCATTGCAGACAGCCTTAAATTGTCCCTGATTGTTGCAGTGATGGAATGAGTGAGTCCATCAAGTTTGACCATTGCCCCCATGTTGCTGTTAAGGTGTGCAGTGTTTTTCTGGTTCTGCTCATCTCACTCAGCATCAGTTCATGCAAATCCCTCCAGGCTTCCCTGAAATCCCGTCCCTCCTGGTTTCTAATAGAACAATAGTGTTCCATGACATACGTATATTACAGTTTGCTAAGTCATTCCCCAATTGAAGGCCGTTTACTTGATTTCCAATTCTTTGCCACCACAAACAGGGCTGCTATGAATATTTTTGTACAAGTGATGTTTTTACCCTTTTTCCTCATCTCTTCAGGGTATATACCTAGTAGTGGTATTTCTGAATCAAAGGGTATGCACATTTTTATTGCCCTTTGGGCATAATTTCAGATTGTTCTCCAGAAAGATTGGATGAGTTCACAGCTCCACCAACAATGTATTATTAGTGGCCCAGATTTCCCACAACCCTTCCAACAATGATCATTGTCCTTTCTGGTCATATTGGCCAGTCTGAGAGGTGTGAGGTAGTACCTCAAAGAAGCTTTAATTTGTATTTCTCTAATAAGTAATGATTTAGAGCAATTTTTCATATGACTATAGATTGCTTTGATCTCATCTGTAAATTGCCTTTGCATATCCTTTGATCATTTGTCAACTGGGGAAACAGCTTTTTTTTTTTAATTTGACTCAGTTCTCTATATATTTTAGAAGTAAGTCATTTGTTAGAAACATTAGTTATAAAGATTGTTTACTGGGTGGCTAGGTGGTGTAGTGGATAAAGCACTGACCTTGGAGTCAGGAGTACCTGGGTTCAAATCCGGTCTCAGACACTTAATAATTATCTAGCTGTGTGGCCTTGGGCAAGCCACTTAACTACATTTGCCTTGCAAAAACCTAAAAAAAAAAGATTGTTTCCCAATTTACTATATTTCTTTTGATCTTAGTTACAGTGCTTTTGTCTGTGCAAAAGCTTTTTAATTCAATGTAGTCAAAATCATCTAGTTTGTTTTTAGTGATGTTCTCCATCTCTTCCTTAGTCATAAACTGCTTCCCTTTCCATAGATCTGACAGGTAAACTAGTCCTTGATCTTCTAGTTTGCTTATAATATTTTTTTTATGTCTAAATTCTGTATCCATTTTGATCTTATCTTGGTATAGGGTGTGAGGTGTTGGTCTAATCTAAGTTTCTTCCATACTAACTTCCAATTTTCCCAGCAGTTTTTATTGAAGAGAAAGTTTTTATCCCAGTAGTTGGACTCTTTGGATTTATCAAACAGCAGATTACTATAATCATTTCCTGCTATTGCACCTAGTCTATTCCACTGATCCACCAGTTTGCGGGGGTCCTGCCTCCACGGGGTCCTTGGAACCTGACAGGAGGGATAGAGTTGGCGAAATGAGTTGAGTCAACAAGTGGGTAAAGGCAGGAGCAGGTTGACTGACTGTCCGCTGCTTAGATTTATTTTTATAGTCTCAAAATCATATGAAACAAGCAAACTAAAATCATTTCCTTGGTTACAAAAGTACACAACTTTCATCACTAATTATATAGTTCATATGGTTACAAGTTTGATCATGTAGTGGTTACAAGTGTGATTATCAATCATCTAGTTAATTTTCTTGTCCCTGTTCAGACTGTGATGACCTCAACCTGCCTGTTGCCTAGTTTGTTGCTACATAGTAAAGTTATTAATTAAACAGAACTTTCCTTATAATAATCTTTGATATAATTGGTTTAATGGAATGCTTTTATGTTTTTGTACCGCATATGTAATGTTTTTCAATATGCTCCCTTGATAACCTATGGTGAGGGTAGTTATGTTTGTCCACCCATCCGTTGACTCCTTCAATAACCAATTTTCCTTTCAGCCCTTGTTGGTAGATGCTACGGTTTCTATGACTTTTTATTCTTTCCCAATAAACTAAGGCTGTTAGAGTTCACATATTGGTTACCTATACTAACTATTCTTTCACCATCTTCATCATATATTCCTGTGTATGATAAGGGGGGGCAAAACTGCTAATTTCCCTGGAATTCTATCTGACCTATCTTGTATCTGGTTTCCTTGTATATATTCTGACATCTCCCTGGAACTCCCAGTGCTGTATCTTCCAAAGATTTCATAATGTTGAAGCCTTTTGTATGTCTCAGGGAGAGGCAGTCCTGTTGAATTTGGACAGAGTTCACAATCTGTTTTTATTCAAGGAATTTCTCTGAAATCCTTCCTTTATAGTCATTCCACTATTAGGATGAGTAAGTTTTGCAATCAATAATAGACCTATAAATATGGGTATACATGGAATCCCTATATATATTGAAGAAGGAAATGTTGTTCCATCAGGCAGTTGTGACTGCCTTGAGTCTTCTTGCTACTGTGTCAAACAGCTTAGAGACCCTGGCTCCCAACAGTGTAGCCTTGGGCAAGCCACTTAACCCCATTTGCTTTGCAAAAAACTAAAAAAAAAAAGATTGTTTCCCAGTTTACTACATTTCTTTTGATCTTGGTTACAGTGGTTTTGTCTGTGCAAAAGCTTTTTAATTCAATGCAATCAAAATCATCTAGTTTGTTTTTAGTGATGTTCTCCATCTCTTCCTTAGTCATAAACTGCTTCCCTTTCCATAGATCTGACAGGTAAACTCGTCCTTGATCTTCTAGTTTGCTTATAATATTTTTTTTATGTCTAAATTCTGTATCCATTTTGATCTTATCTTGGTATAGGGTGTGAGGTGTTGGTCTAATCTAAGTTTCTTCCATACTAACTTCCAATTTTCCCAGCAGTTTTTATCAAAGAGAAAGTTTTTATCCCAATAGTTGGACTCTTTGGATTTATCAAACAGCAGATTACTATAATCATTTCCTGCTATTGCATCTAGTCTATTCCACTGATCCACCACTTTATTTCTTAGCCAATACCAAACAGTTCTGATGACTGATGCTTTATAATATAATTTTAGATCAGGTAGGGTTAAGCCATCTTTTTTTGCACTTTTTTTCATTGAATCCCTGGAAATTCTTGACTTTTTATTTCTCCGTATGAATTTACTTAGAACTTTTTCTTAGAACTTTTTCTAACTCATTAAAATAATTTTTTGGATTTTGATTGGTAGGGCATTAAATGAGTAGTTTTAGTTTCGGTAGAATTGTAAGTTTTATTATATTAACTTGACCTATCCATGAGCAGTTGATGTTTGCCCAGTTATTTAAATCTGATTTTATTTGTGTGAGAAGTGTTTTGCAATTGTTTTCAAAAAGTTTCTGAGTCTGTCTTGGCAAATAGACTCCCAGGCATTTTATATTGTCTGATATTACTTTGAATGGTTCTAGCTCTTCCTCCTGTACTTTGCTATTCATATATAGAAAAGCTGAGGACTCATGAGAATTTATATATTTTTATATTCTGCAACTTTGCTAAAATTGCTAATTGTTTCCAGTAGTTTTTTGGATGATTTCTTGGGATTCACTAGATATAACCATCATGTCATCTGCAAAGAGTGAGTATTGTCTCTTCCTTCCCAATTCTAATTCCTTCAATTTAATCTTCTCTTATTTCTGAAGCTAACATTTCTAATAGGATATTGAATAGTAGTGGTGATAATGTGCATCCTTCTTTCACCCCTGATCTTATTGGGAATGCCTTTAATCTCTCCCCAATGAATATAATGCTTGTTGATGGTTTCAGATAGATACTTTCTTATTATTCTAAGGAATAATCTATTTATTCTTATACTTTCTAATGTTTTTAGTAGGAATGGGTGCTGTATTTTGTTAAAAACTTTTTCAGCATCTATCAATATAATCATATAATTTCTGATAGGTTTGTTGTTAATATAATTAATTATACTAACAGTTTTCCTAATATTGAACCAACCTGTATTCATGAGATAAATCCTACTTAGTCATAATGTATTATCTCAGTGATAACTTGTAATTGTTTTGCTAAGATTTTATTTAAGATTTTTGCATCTATATTCATCAGGGAGATAAGTCTATAATTTTCTTTCTCTTTTTTAACTCTTCTTGATTTAGGTATCAGCACCATGTTGGTGTCATAGAAAGAGTGAGGCAGAGTTCTGTCTTCCCTTATTTTTCCAAAGAGTTTATATATAGAATTGGAACCAATTCTTCCTTAAATGTTTGGTAGAATTCACTTGTGAGTCCATCAGACCCTGGAGATTTTTTCTTAGGGAGTTCAATGATGGCTTGTTGAATTTCTTTTTCTGAGATAGGGTTGTTTAAGTTTTTAATTTCCTCTTCATTTAACCTGGACCACTTATATTTTTGTAAATATTCATCCATTTCACTTAGATCATCAAATTTATTGGCATAGAGTTGGGCAAAATAATTCTGAATTATTACTTTAATTTACTTCTCATTGGTGGTGAGTTTACCTTTTTCATTTATGATACTAGCAATTTGGTTTTCTTCTTTCTTTTTTTTAAATCAGATTGACCAGAGGTTTATCAATTTTATTGGTTTCAAAAATTTTATTAATGGAAGAATTCATAGCCAGATAAGAGATAGGATAATTGAAGAAAAATGAATGATTTTGATTATATAAAATAAATTTTTAAAGAATATATTCAATATACTTCAAATTAGGAAGGAATAAGATAATTGGAGCAGAAAGTTTCTCTGATAAAGTCTTATATTCAAGGTATATAAGGAACTGATACAAATAATTAAGAAAAAGAACCAGTCTCCACTTGATAAATGGTCAAAGCATATGAACAAAAACTCTCAAAGGAAGAAATTCAAGTTATCAACAGTCACATGAAAATTGCTTCAAATCATTAATAATTAGAGTAAAGCAAATGAAAACCACCTAAATTTTCTATTTGATTAATTGTATTGGCAAAGATGACAAAAACAAATAATGAAAATTGTTGTAGAGCATACAAGAAAACAGGCAAATTAATGTAATGTTCCTGGAACCACAAACTGGAACACCCATTTTAGAAAATAATCTGGAACTATTACAATAATTTCACTAAGCTATAAATATCCTTTGACCTAGTGATAAAGTTACTTGGTTCATACCATAAAGAGTAAAGAAAGAGTAAATAGACCCATAGGTCCAAAAATATTATAAAAGCTCTTTTTTTTGTTGTGTCATATGTGTTCCAGGCTAAGAGCTATGAAGGGTTAACACAGAAATAGTTATGTGCTTTAACCAGCAAGATGTACTTCAGAGCTTAGATAAGGGAGTAGCTGCATGTCTGAGCTAAGGAGGGTATATTCCCAGGCTCAGATAGATAGCGCATTCTGAGATAATTACCTTCTTCACTTTGTTTATCAAATCACTGTTTGGTTCTCAAAACAATCTTCTCTCTGTTTAGCAGAACACTGTTTGGTTCTCAAAACAATCACCTAAGACATGCACAAGGTATGCATGTGAAAAAAAATGCTTGCTAAAATGCTTATGTAATTGGTTACGTAAATGTAGAGTATAAAAGTATGTGATCAATAAACGAACCAGCTTATGCATCATATTGATGTCAGCCTAGGTTCCCTCCTCCAGACTCGACACTTTTTGTTATAGCAAAGAACTTGGATAGCTTGAGAATTATGGTGTATGAATAAATGACATTTTGGGGGATTGTCTGAACAAAGTATGGTATATTAATGAATGAAAGGAACATCTAGATACAGAGAAGGTCAAGCAACACAGAAGAAAGACCTCCTTAAGGTGGGGTAAAAGCAGATAAGTAGGGGAAAGAAATCTTTTCCTTCTCACTGGTTTATTTCATACTGTGGCAGTTGGACTGAGATCTAAAGATGGATGGGCATAGAAGAAAGCATGAGGAGAAAGAGACTGGAGCAGGCTCATCAGTTTTAAAGATGCACTCTGTTCCAGTTAGCAGCCAGTGAAAAGTGGTAGGGAAAGAAGAGTACCTCCATCCTAGGACATCTGCGTTTGTTTAGGCAAATCCACTTCTATGAGCTTTCTTGTTAGGAGATCCAGGAATGTCCAGACAGATCTCTGATATTCACATTTAGAAGGTTTAAGTAAAAGTTAGATGGAAAGGACACCAGGTACTTAGGATACAGTGGCAAAGCAGATTTCACAGCATCAATTATAAAGCATTTTACCAGTCTCCTGAAGGAGGTGCAAGATCAAACATGTATTTTCAGGCATAGCTAATGTGAAAATTTGTTTTGCATTGTATTGCAAGAATTTTGTTTTTCTTTTTTTTTCATTTGGGGACAGGTGACAGGTTAGTGATAGGGTTGCCAAAAAAAAAAAGGAAAAGGAAAGGAAAATATGGTTGTTGACTCACTCACAGAGGACAGTACTCAAAAAAAGAAAAGACAAGCAGCTTAGCTTTGAACCTGAATTTATCATACAATTTGAGCTTTGTGTAAATTTGCATTATTCAAATTCTACTTTACATAAAGCATTCTGAAAGAAATTAGCATTCCAATTTGATATAAAAATTGTACAAGATTTCATAAAGTTTAAGCGAGGAAAGGCTGTGAGTGCAGTTATTCAAGCAGCAAAGAAGTTCCCAGAATTCTGCAAAAAATAATAGATGAAGGTCCCTACTTGTCAGAACAAATCTTTAATGTAAATAAAAGTAGCCTATTTTGTCAAAGAATACCACCTACATCTCCACAAAGAAAAAAAAAGTATGCTAGGGCATAGAGTTTCAAAAAATAGAGTTATTCTTGTTCTTAGAGGGAATGCATGTGTTACTTAGAAATTCAAACCTGATCATTAAGAAAATCCCAGTACATTGAAAGGAATCAGCAAGGCAACAATCTGTGAATTATTTTGGGAACACTCAGGCATAGCTAACCCTTATCATAATCCATTGAACAGTGGATTATATATTGTTGAAAAGTTTTGTAATGATAATGGAATCCCTTTCAAAATTCTACTTGTTTTGGTGCCCCAGGTCACCCTCTACTTCTGGATGATTTTAATGAAAATGTAAAAGTGGTTTACTTTTCCCTTAAGGCTACCTGATTATTACAATCTATGGATCAAGGAGTGATCGTGAATTTCAAGGTGTATTATTTAGGCATTACATTTGCCCAGATAAAGTTGCAGTTTTGGATGCAGATGATAGTTGATGTTGAGAGATTTCTGGAAGTCCTATAATATTTACTATGTGATCTGGAATATTACTAAGGCATAGGAAGATGTAACAGAAACATGTAAGATGAGAAAAAAAATGTGCTCAGAATTTGTTCTGTTGTGTGGATTTTACAGAAATGAAAGGAGTAACAAGAATGTAAAATTAGCACAAGAATTGGACCTTGAGAGGTGAGCATGACTTGGAGGAGTTGATTCTGTCACTGGACAAAGAATTATTAATTGAATCTCTGAATGAATTGCTGGCTGCAAAGATTACAGAAGAAAGGGAAGCTTCAGAACCAGAGGTTGAACCAAAAAATTTCACAAAAAAACAACAGAAGTATTTCTTCATTTGAATGAATTTTTTCTTGTATTGAAAATACGGATACAAATGCTTCAAGATTTTTTAAAAAAACCAAGATTAGTTGAGGATATTATTTCTTGCTATCATCAGATATCTGAGGAAAAAAAAGAGAGCCACTGTCCAAATATCTCTCTATAACTTCATAAAGTTGTGCAGGCAAGTGATAAAAGCTAGGAGCAGTGGGTGGGGAAGGAGCAACATATTAGATACCTATGTTAATTTTATCATACAGTACTGTGCATACTTTGTCATTAACTTTATCTTTCATTTTATAATTTTATTTATTATCATGAAACAGTACTTAAAATTCCTGCATTTTAGATGGGTAGCTGTATAAAGAATTGGACCTGGAGTCAGGAAAACTCATCTTCCTTACTTGTTTGTCTCAGTTTTCTCATCTGTAAAATGAGCTGAGAAGGAAATGGCACACCATTCCAATATCTTTGCCAAGAAAACTCAATATTGGTCATGAAAAGTCAGGCGCGTCTGAATAACAGCAAAAGTTTTAGTATATTTTATGACTTGCATTAAGATATTTTGTGTCTTTGTTATAAGGGCTAAATGAAAGACATGGTTAGGGCTTATTAACATCATGCAAAAAATCACTTTAAATAGAGGTCTGTGAAACTGTCCACTTACATAAAGAGAGAATTGTCTATATTCTTTTTTTTTGTTTGTTTTTTGCAAGGCAGTGGGATTAAGTGACTTGCCCAAGGCCACACAGCTAGGTAATTATTAAGTGTCTGAGGTCACATTTGAACTCAGGTCCTCCTGACTCCAGGACTGGTGCTCTATCCACTGTACCACCTAGCTGCCTCAACTGTCTATATTCTTAAAAAAAAAAAACCAAGCTATACATAATAGGGATTCGTGATTTCATATTCAACCTTCATTTTCTGTTTACTTTGTATATGAAAAGGCTTATTTTTTTGTTTGTTAAGTTCAGAGTGAAAACAAAAGGAATGTAGGATCCAGAAATGAAGACAAAACAGTATTTTAGATGTAAAGTTTTTAGGGTAGGATACATTGGAATAATCACTTCTCTAAATCTGGTTACTATACCTTACTTAAGGAAACCTAAGACTGCATTATTTTACTTAGCTACCATACGAACATTGGTGACTTATATTAAACCTGAAATCTACTTAAAAAATCCAGATCCTTTTCAGATGAATTAGCCTGGCCATACCTTTCCCAACTTAATATTTATGAAATTGATGTTTTGAATCTGTGTTAGACTTTATACTTTTTCCTATTAAATTTCATCCTCTTATTAACTTAGACCTAATGTTTTTGCTTGTCAGTATCTTTGGGATTCTGATTCAGTGAGTTAGTTATCTTTTCCTACTTTCTGTCATCTGCATAATTGCTAAGTGTGTTACCTATTCCTTTGTCCAAATTAATGATAAAAAGTTTAAACAGCACTAGGCTAAGCACATATCTCTTGGGCTCTCTTCTAGAGACTTCCTTCCAAATTGGTAATGAATTATTAACAAGTAGTCTTTGACTGAGACTACTCAGTGAGATCTGAATCTGCCTAGCAGGCTACTACTGAGTCAAAAATCACTCCAGATTTTCCAAAGAATAGCATGAGAGGTCTTGTTAAATGATCTGATAAAATGTTAGTAAATGACATACTTCACTCTGATTAATAGCTTTAATAGATTAATTACTTTGTGTTCATTATATATATATATATATATATATATATATATACATAATATATAGTATTTACTTTGTAATACTTTTGTATTTACTTACCTGTCTTTAAGTCTTCAGTAGAATGTAAGTTCCCTAAAGTCAAAGGATATTTCTTTTTTTCTGCTTTGTAACCTTAGCACAAAGCACATCTAAAAAGTGCTTAATAGATGTTTCATGAATTGAAGTTTACCAGTTTTTAATGATAATCATTCTCTTTGTGATTATTGTCTCCATATCTAAATGTTCACTTTATCTTTTTTAATATAACAATACCTTCTAGAATTTTCCCAAAAAATCCCACTGACATTTTGTAGACTCCATTATCTTCTGTCCTTTGTAAATAAGGATATTTGCTCTTTCCACAACTTAATCATTCTTTACAGTCTTCCAAAGATCATTGGAATGGTATTATAATCATATTTACCTCCCCCCTCCATACAATAGGGTTTAGTTCATGTGGGCCAGATAACAAGAACTCATCAAGGACATCTAGGTACAGTCTTACAGTAAGAGAGTTTAGTTTAAATGAACTCAAAGTGAAATGCATAAATTGACCACTAGGTGATAGTCTTATGGAGCTATCTTTGGATATCTTTTCAATCCCTGTTGGAGACGTGTCCAAAAATACTCACTTTTTAATTTTTATTTTTTAATGAATTTTTTTTACTGATGTCTTTTCCTGTTCAATATAATTATTTCTGGAAATTCTCTCCTTTACCTTCCCTATACAGTAAGCCTTGCCTTAGTGAAAAAGGTTATTTCTTTTTGTTTTTCACTTGTATTTGACTCTTAAGCCCTTTTGGGGTTTTTCTTGGCAAAGATACTGGAGTGATTTAATATTTCCTTCTCCAACCCATGTTACAGATGAAGAAACTGAGTCAAACAGGATCACACATGTAATAGGTTGTTTGGTTCTTGACCTTCGTTATTGAAGAAGACCAAAATGAAATTACTATTTTTGAGACAAATTATAGTGTATCTGTGGCTGAGCATACCAATACAAGCTTGGAATGTTCTACCACAAGTTGAGCACAAGTAGTCCATGTGAATACTTGGGATGGGTACTCTAAACTTACATAGTCATATTTCCTTTGAGTGGCTTCAATGATGCCTTCTTCATAGAGTGCAGCACCCTCACTGATGAGGGCATGCCATGCTGGGCGGTCCTGGGCTAATGTCTCCCAAGCTGTACAATCAATTCTAAAATTCTTCAATGAGACCTTCAGGGGGTCTTGGTATCACTTCTTTTTTTAAAAATTTATTTTTATTAAAGATATTATTTGAGTTTTACAATTTTCCCCCCAATCTTGCATCCCTCCCCCCACCCCCCCACAGAAAGCAATCTGCCAGTCCCCACTCTGTTTCCATGTTGTACCCCGATCCAAATTGGGTGTGATGAGAGAGAGAAATCACATCCCCAAAGAAGAGACAAGAAGTCCAAGCGGTAACAAGATCAGACAATAAGATATCTGTTTTTTTATAAATTAAAAGGAATAGTCCTTGAACTTTGTTCAAAACCCACAGCTCCTTATATGGATACAGACAGCACTCTCCTCTGCAGACAGCCCAAAATTGCTCCCAATTTTTGCACTGATGGAACGAGTGAGTCCCTCAAGGTTGAACATCATTCCCATGTTGCTGTTAGGGTATACAGTGGTTTTCTGGTTCTGCTCATCTCACTCAGCATCAGTTCATGCAAATCCCTCCAGGCTTCCCTGAAATCCCGTCCCTCCTGGTTTCTAATAGAACAATAGTGTTCCATGACATACATATACCACAGTTTGATAAGCCATTCCCCAGTTGAAGGACATTTACTTGATTTCCAATTCTTTGCCACCACAAATAGGGCTGCTATAAATATTTTTGTACAAGTAATGTTTTTACCCTTTTTCATCTTCTCTTCAGGGTATAGACCCAGTAGTGGTATTGCTGGGTCAAAGGGTATGCACATTTTTGTTGCCCTTTGGGCTTAGTTCCAAATAGCTCTCCAGAAGGGTTGCATGAGTTCACAGCTCCACCAACAGTGTAGTAGTGTCCCAGATTTCCCACAACCCTTCCAATAATGTTCATTATCCTTCCTGGTCATATTGGCCAATCTGAGAGGTGTGAGGTGGTACCTCAGAGAAGCTTTAATTTGCATTTCTCTAATAATTAATGATGTAGAGCATTTTTTCATATGGCTATGGATTGCTTTGATCTCCTCATCTGTAAATTGCCTTTGCATATCCTTTGACCATTTGTCAATTGGGGAATGGCTTTCTGTTTTAAAAATATGACTCAGTTCTCTGTATATTTTAGAAATGAGTCCTTTGTCAGAATCATTAGTTGTAAAGATTGTTTCCCAATTTACTACATTTCTTTTGATCTTGGTTACATTGGTTTTATCTGTGCAAAAGCTTTTTAATTTAATGTAATTGAAATCATCTAATTGGTTTTTGGTGATGTTCTCCAACTCTTCCTTAGTCATAAACTGCTCCCCTTTCCATAGATCTGACAGGTAAACTAGTCCTTGATCTTCTAATTTGTTTATGGTATTGTTTTTTATGTCTAAATCCTGTATCCATTTGGATCTTATCTTGGTAAAGGGTGTGAGGTATTGGTCTAATCTAAGTTTCTTCCATACTAACTTCTAATTATCCCAGCAGTTTTTATCAAAGAGGGAGTTTTTAATCCCAATGTCTGGACTCTTTGGGTTTATTGAATAGCAGATTACTATAATCATCTCCTGCTTTTACACCTAGTCTATTCCACTGGTCCACCACTCTATTTCTTAGCCAATACCAAACAGTTTTGATGACTGATTCTTTATAATATAATTTTAGATCAGTTAGGGCTAAGCCACCTTTTTTTGCACCTTTTTTCATTAAACTCCTGGCAATTCTTGACTTTTTATTTCTCCATATGAATTTACTTACACTTTTTTCTAACTCATTAAAATAATTTTTTTGTAATTTTGATTTGTAGGGCACTAAACAGTTTAGTTTTGGTAGAACTGTCATTTTTATTATATTAGCTCTACTTATCCATGAGCAGTTGATATTTGCTGAGTTATTTAAATCTGATTTAACTTGTGTGAGAAGTGTTTTATAATTGTTTTCAAAAAGATTCTGAGTCTGTCTTGGCAAATAGACTCCCAAGTATTTTATATTGTCTGAGGTTACTTTGAATGGGATTTCTCTTTCTAGCTCTTCCTGCTGTATCTTGCTAGACATATAAAGAAAAGTTGAGGATTTATGAGGGTTTATTTTATAATCTGCAACTTTTCTAAAATTTCTAATTGTTTCCAGTAGTTTTGTGGATGATTTCTTGGGATTCTCTAGGTAGACCATCATGTCATCTGCGAAGAGTGAGAGTTTTGTCTCTTCCTTCCCAATTCTAATTCCTTCAATTTCTTTTTCTTCTCTAATTGCTGATGCTAACATTTCTAATACAATATTGAATAGTAGTGGTGATAATGGGCACCCTTGTTTGACCCCTGATCTTATTGGGAATGCCTCTAGCCTCTCCCCATTGAATATAATGGTTGTTGATGGTTTCAGATAGATACTGCTAATTATTTTAAGGAACAGTCCATTTATTCTTGCACTCTCTAGTGTTTTTAGTAGGAATGGATGCTATATATTGTCAAAAGCTTTTTCAGCATCTATTGATATGATCATATGATTTCTGATAGGTTGGTGTTG
Organism: Macrotis lagotis; assembly: GCF_037893015.1. Taxonomy (NCBI): domain Eukaryota; kingdom Metazoa; phylum Chordata; class Mammalia; order Peramelemorphia; family Peramelidae; genus Macrotis; species Macrotis lagotis. The sequence continues at coordinate 636,141,322 of NC_133666.1, read as the reverse complement.
ATATAATTGAGTATACTAACAGTTTTCCTAATATTGAACCAACCCTGCATTCCTGGAATAAATCCTACTTGATCATAATGTATTATCCTAGTGATAACTTGTAATCATTTTGCTAAGATTTTATTTAAGATTTTTGCATCTATATTCATCAGGGAAATAGGTCTATAATTTTTTTTCTCTGTTTTAATTCTTCCTGGTTTAGGTAACAGCACCATTTTGGTTTCATAGAGAGGCAGAGTTCCATTTTTCCCTATTTTTCCAAAGAGTTTATATAGAATTGGGACCAATTATTCCTTAAATGTTTGGTAGAATTCACTTGTGAATCCATCAGGCCCTGGAGATTTTTTTTAGGGAGTTCAATGACGGCTTGTTGAATTTCTTTTTCTGAGATAGGGCTGTTTAGGTATTTAATCTCTTCTTCATTTAACCTGGGCAACTTATATTTTTGTAAATATTCATCCATTTCACTTAGATTATCAAATTTATTGGCATAGAGTTGGGCAAAATAATTTTGAATTATTACTTTAATTTCCTCCTCATGGGTGGTGAGTTCACCTTTTTCATTTATGCTACTAGCAATTTGGTTTTCTTCTTTCTTTTTTTAAATCAAATTGACCAGAGGTTTATCAACTTTATTGTTTTTTTCATAAAACCAACTTTTGGTTTTATTTTTTAATTCAATAGTTTTTTTGCTTTTGACTTTTTAAATTTCTCCTTTAATTTTTAGTATTTCTGATTTGGTATTTAATTGAGGATTTTTGATTTGTTCTTTCTCTAATTTTTTTAGTTGCATGTTTAGTTCATTGATTTCCTCTTTCTCCAATTTATTCATGTAAGCTTTTAGAGCTATAATATATCCCCTGAGAGTTGCTTTCAATGAATCCCATAGGTTTTAGTATGTTGTTTCATTATTATCAGTATCTAGGATAAAATGGTTAATTCTTTCTATAATTTGTTTTTTGGTCCACTCATTTTTTAAAATGAGGTTATTCATTTTCCAATTTGTTCTGGGTCTATATCTCCTTGGTCCAGTATTGCATATGACTTTTATTGCATTGTGATCTGAGAAATAGGTATTCACTATTTCTGCCTTTCTGCAGTTGATCATTAGGTTTTTATGTCCTAGTACATGGTCAATTTTTGTATAAGTTTCATGTACTGCAGAGAAAAAGGTATAATCCTTTCTATCCCTGTTCAGTTTCCTCCATAAGTCTACCCATATCTAATTTTTCTAACAATCTATTTACCTCCTTAACTTCTTTCTTGTTTATTTTATGATTCAATTTATCTAGATCTGATAGCGGGAGGTTGAGGTCTCCCACTAGTAGAGTTTGGCTGTCTATATCTTCCTGTAGTTCTTTCAGCTTCTCCTCTAAGAATTTGGGTGCTGTCCCACTGGATGCATATATATTCAGTATTGAGATGACTTTATTGCCTATGGTACCTTTTAGGAGGATAAAGTTTCCTTCCTTATCTCTTTTAAGGCTATCTATTTTTGCTGCTGCTTTGTCTGAGATAAGGATTGCTACCCCTACTTTTTTTACTTCAGCTGAAGCAAAATATATTTTGCTCCAACCTTTTACCTTTACTCTATATGTATCTCTCTGCTTCAAATGCGTTTCTTGTAAGCAACATATTGTATGATTCTTGTTTTTAATCCACTCTGCTATTTGCTTATGTTTTAAGGGAGAGTTCATCCCATTCACATTCAAAGTTATGATTACTAATTCTTTATTGCCCTCCATGCTATCTTCCCTCTGTTTGTATTTTTCCCCCTTCCCCCTTATCCATATTCCCCAGTATTATGTTTCTGAATACCACCCCTTCAGTGTGTTTGCCCTCCTATATCACCCCCCCTTTCTTTCCCCTTTCCCTTTTTCCCTTTTCCCTTCCCTTTATTTTGTTATTTCCCTTTCCCCCCACTCCCCTTCCCTTTCTCCACCCCCCCTCCCCTTTTCCCCTTTTAATACTTGAAAGGTTAGATGTTTTATAACTTAACTGAGTATGTGTAGGTTGACTTTAAGCCAAGTCTGATGAGAAGAAGATTCAGGTGTTTCTCATCTTCTCCCTTCTTCCCCTCTATTACCATAGGTTTTTTGTACATTTTAGTGTAATAAGATTTACCCTATTCAATCCCCTCCCTCCTCCCATCTCCTTCCTGTTCCCCTTTTTAAGGAGATAGTGTTCTTTTAGATCATTCTATCTAAGTCGTAGAAAAATCTGAGTGTCTGTTCCTTCTAGTTCAATATATTCTATCGAATAGAGTCAAAATTCCTGAGAGTTATTAGTCTTTCTCCCAAGTGGGGTTAAAGCTAGTTACATCCCATTAGATAGAAGTCTCATGGATAGGTCATGAATGTCCATCATTTCTGGCTAGGTATATTCTCTCTGTTAGAGTTACAATTCTCAAGATTTATCAGAATCTTTTCCCTCATGCTGCGATATAGCCAGTTTCAACTTACTGGATAGCATTTTTTTTTCCCTTTTACTGCCCCTCCCTTTTTTATAAACCTTTTCATGTGTCTCTTGAACCTCCTGTTTGCTGTCCAAATTTTCTGTTTAGCTCTGGTCTTTTCATCAGAAATTTTTGGAATTCTTCCATTTCGTTAAATGTCCATCTTTTTCTCTGGAAGAGAAGGCTCAGCTTTGCTGGAAAGTAGATTCTTGGCTGCATTTCAAGCTCCCTTGTGCTTCGAAACATCTCATTCCAGGCCCTTCAGTCCATTAAAGTTGATGCAGCCAGGTCCTGCGTGATCCTTACTGTGGCTCCTTGATATTTAAATTGTTTCTTTCTGGCTGCTTGAAGGATTTTCTCTTTTATTTGATAGTTCTGGAATTTGGCCACAACATTCTTTAGTGTTTTCATTTTAGGATCTTTTTCTGGTGGGGATTGATGTGCTCTTTCAATAACTACTTTGCCCTCTGATTCCATGATATCAGGGCAGTTTTCCATCACTAGATCCTGTAATTTTAAGTCCAGGCTTTTTTTCTCTTCAATGTTCTCAGGAAGTCCTATAATTTTCAGGTTGCCCCTTCTCGAGCTATTCTTGAGGTCAGTGGTTTTGTTGATGAGGTATTTTACATTTTTCTTCTATTTTTTTCTATTTTTTGATTTTGTTTAACTGGCTCTTGCTGTCTCATGGAGTCATTAGTTTCTGTAGACTCCATTCTTTTTTGGGGGGGGGAGGAGTTTTCTTCATTAACCTTTTGCAACTCCTTTTCCAATTGGTCATTTCTACTTTTGAAAGTGCTTTCCATTTGACCAATTGAGGTTTTGAGAGAATTATTTTCTTTTTGCATTTACCCAACTGAGGATCTGAGAGAATTATTCTCATTTTGCATTTGTCCAATTGACGATGTGAGAGATTTGTTCTCATTTTGTAATTGTCCAATTGATGATCTGAGAGATTTATTCTCCTTTTGTATTTGTCCAATTATACTTTCTAAGGTTTTGTTTTCTTGTTGCAAGGTATTAATTGTCTCTCCCAAATTTTTAAGCTCCTTCCTTATTTCTTCAAGGAAGTCTTTCTATGCTGAAGATCAGATAGTATTCTCCTCAGAGGTTCTAGGTCTTTCTGAGTTAGGGTCTTTCCCTTCCAAGAATTTTTCTATGGATCCTCCTTTCTGCTGACCCTTCTTCATTTTGCTAAGACCTTGAGTTGGGGAGGGGCTGGTTCACAGGGGCTTGGGATCGCTAAAGGCTTTACTCACCGAGTGCAATTTCTCTGGCTGGCCAGTAGGAGGTGTTGGTTGCTTTCTTTGGAGTGTCTGTGACCTTGATTGAGGCCTTCTCCCTTTGCTTGAAGGGAGTAGTTGGAGCTATTGAATTCTTTTGCCTTCAATCAATGGTGCTCTTTACCCTGGCCTCAGGTCATTCACTCCCAATTGTCAGCTGGGCTGGTTCTTCTGCTCACACACCTGGGCCTGAGGCAGAATTAGTTTGCATTTGTTTGTTCGGGAAGAGGTTTGAGCTGCAATGGGACTCAGAGTTCCTCAGACCAGAGGAGCCCAGGGATGGTGTCCACAGCTCTCCTGCACAGGAACTCTCCCCCCCAGCCCTGTCTGCAAGCTCCAGAGGGACAGCACCAACACCAGTGCTTCTGCTCCCTAGTTGACTCAAGCCCCTGCTGTCTAGCCGCACCACTGATCCATCAGGTCCGGCTCTCGGGCCCTCAGACTCCCAGCTCTAATTCAGCTGTTAATCTGGCTGATCTGGTGCTGATCCACCCTCTGAGCCCAGACTCACCTGCCCAAATTCAGCCAATGCTGCTGGGGGAGACAAATCCTGAGGTAGATGTTCTTTCTCCTGGCTTTTCTTTCTGGGTTTTGTGGGTTGGATTTCTTTTAAGAGGTTTGTTTCATATCATAGATAGGGGAAAGATCAGGACACTTTAGAACTGTGCCTGTCTTCTCTCCTCTATCTTGGCCAGAAGCGGTATCACTTCTTCTAACAGCCTTGTGAGCACTTGTCCTGTGTGAGTTCTCTATAAAGTAGCTTTTTGGGCATGTCTGGCATTCTAACAACCTGTCTAGCCCATTGTAGTTGCACTCTCTGTTGTAACATTGGAGTGCTTAAGCAGTTTAGCTTGACAAAGGACCTCAGTAGCTGGTATCTTTTCCTGCCAGGTGATCTTCAGAATCTTCCCAAGACAATTTAAATGGAAGCAATTCAGTTTCCTGGCATGGTACTGGTAGACTGTCCAAGTTTCACAGGCATATAGCAATGAGGTCAACACAACAGTTCTGTAGACATTCAATCTGGCAGTCAATCTAATACCTCTTCTCTCCCATACTGACTTTCAGAACCTCTCATATACTGAGCTAGCTAGCTTTGGCAATTCGAGTGTCAACCTCATTGTCAATGTGTTACCTCCAATGTGTGGAATAAAAATATACTAATGAGGACACTGCCAAAGTAAGTGAACCTGTCCACAGTATCCAAAATTTCTCTATTTGCTGTAATCTATGGTACCACATATGGATGGTGTGAGGCTGACTGATGAAGCACCTGTGTTTTCTTGATGTTAATTGTTTTTCTTTTTTTGTTTGTTTTTTAGGGTTTTTTTGCAAGGCAATGGGGTTAAGTGGCTTGCCCAAGGTCACACAACTAGGTAATTATTAAGTGTATGAGGTCAGATTTCAACTCAGGTCCTCCTGACTCCAGGGCTGGTGCTCTATCCACTGCACCATCTAGTTGCTTGGTGTTAATTGTTAGACAAAAATGAGCACAAGCAGCAGATAAATGATCCATACTTTGTTGCATCTCATCGTCAGAGGGTGCATTAAGTGCACAATCATCTGCAAATACTTCCTCTACTTTGGTCTTGGTTTGAAGCCTTTTCAAGTTAAAGAATTTACCTTCGGTGCTGTAGCTGACCTTGAGGTCATGCTCATTCTCATTAAAGGCATTTTATAACATGGCTGAAAACATCATGCTAAAAAGTGTGGGAGCAAGGACACATCCTTGTTTTACTCCATTTGTGACTGGCAAATCCTGAGAGCATCATTCATTATCCAGAACTGGGGCAAGCATGCCACCATGGAACTGACATACAATACTGATGAACTTTCCCAGGCAACCAAATTTTGACATAATTTGCCATAAAACCTCATGATTGACAGTATCAAAGGACTTGGTTGGATCTACAAATGTTGTATACAGACTTCTGTTCTGTTCCTGATATTTTTTTCTGAAGTTTTCTGGCAGCAAACACCATATCAACTGTTCCTTTACCTTTTCTGAAGCCACACTGGCTCTCAGGAAGGTGACTAACTTCCAGATGAAGGATCAGTCCAATGAGAAGGACTCTGGCAAGAATCTTACCAGCAATGATAAAAGAGAAATACCCCTGTGATTGTCACAGGAAAATCTATTTCCTTTACCTATATGGAGATGGATGATGGAATTCTTGGGGGATAACCTCTTCATATAACCTGGAAAATTTCAGTCAGTTTTTGTATGGGCCATGAACTTCCCCCCGCCCTGTAGATTCCTCAGCTGGAACAGAATCAGCACCAGTGCTTTGCCTCTTGAAAGGAGCCTAATAATATTCAAAACCTCTTCTTCAGTTTGAACTTCAGCTAGGGACTGATTGAATTCAACTTGAGGTGAGTGGTCAATGGCTTCTGTATTGATTGATGATAGTCTGTTAAGAATACTGTGGAAGTGTTCAGCCCATCTTTCTAGGATCAAGTCTCTATTGTTAACGTGGATTCATCAATACTGAGTAGTTGAGCTGCACCATGTGTCTTTGGTCCATAAGTAGCTTTCAGGGCATTATAACAGCATTTTGGTTTGTTACTGTTTGCATAAAATTGAATTTCATCTGCCTTCTTACTGAGCCAAGAGTCCTGCATCTCTCTAAACTTTGCTTGGACTTTACTTTTAATGGAATTAAATACTGTCTTCTTAGAAATGGCTAAACCATCCTTCTGGTAAACCCTGTGGAGTTCTGTTAGCAGCTTCTGTATTTCCCCATCATTTTCATCAAACCAGTCTTGGTGTTAGTGAGTGTTCTGGCCCGGATGAGCAAATGCTCATCAAAAGCTGCCCACTCCATTTCTGCCCCACTGTTGCCAGCTTTGTTTTAGATAGTTTTTCCTCCAAGTAATCAACAAATTGTTCCCTCTTAGAGAGACTCTCTACTCTCTTGACATTAATTCTTCTAGTATTCATTTTGCCTTGGGGCTGCAGCTTTGACTGAATATGAATATTTAGCTTAGAGAGGATGAGTCTGTGATCATTCCAGCTCTCTGCACCATACATTGCCTTTGTCATTCTCACATCCTGTCTGTCTCTTTTCATTACAATTACATAGTCTAATAGATGCCAATGTTTGTTACAAGGGTGTATCCAGGAAGTTTTATTGCATTTTGGTAAATGGAAGACAGTGTTGTGATGAAAAGGTCATGAGATGCACAAGTCTTCAGTAGAAAGTGACCATTGCTGTTCCTGTTTCCAACTCCATTCCTTCCAAGGACTCCTTGCCATGTCTGATAATCTGAGCCTATTTCTTGGCATTAAAGTCACCCAGAATTATAAGTTTGTCCTCTTTTGGTACATTGAGGATAAGAGTCTCCAGGTCTTCATAAAATTTTTCTTCTTCAGTGTTCATCATGGTGGGAACATAGGTGCTGTTGATAGTGGCATCATGTTTTCCTGGAAGTGGTAATCTCATTGTCATGAGCCTGTTATTCACTCCTTTTGATATGCATTCAAGAATGTTGAGTGGATTGCAATCAAAGAACCACACATCTAGAAGTCTGAGGTCAGATTTGATCCCAGAAAAATCAGTCTTCCTGTCCCTAAGTTTAGTGGTTTATCCAAGTGCCACCTAGCTGTATTAAAATAAGGGAATTTTAAATACTGTATCATGATAATAAACAACATCATGAAATGAAAGGTAAAATAATGATAAAGTATGCATAGTATCATACAATATGGTAACATAGATGTGCAATATGTTGTTTCTTCTCCAATAACTGCATTTAGCCTTTATCTGTCACTGGTGACTAACTGTGCAACTTTTTAAAAATAAAGCTATGGAGAGATGTTTGGACAGTGGATCTCTTTTTTTTTGATGAATCTTCCTGACTCCAGGCCTGAAACTCTGTCCACTGAGTCACCCAACTGACTCCAAAAGATTAAAAACCAACAAACCAACCAACACATAAAATGACCTATACAACATTTCATATTCATAGTCCTTACCTCTTCAATGAAAAGAGAAAGGTATATTTTTCCTTCTCTTTTTGGAGGTTAAGGTAAATACACACTATTCAATTTTATTTGATTGTTTATTTACATTGTTGAAGTCATTAGTATTCTAATATTCTGTTATATCTAATATTCTGTTAAATATAACACAATTTGTTTAGCCATTCCCCAATCAGTGGATACCCATGTTGTTCTCAATTCTTTGTCGTATCAAAAGTGTTATTATAAATATTTTGGTGTATATTGAAACTTTTTTCTGTCTTTAATGATGTGCTTGACCTTATATACTTAGCCAGTGAGTCAAAACATTTGGACATTATATTCTAATTCTTTTCCAGAAGGTTTGAACAACATCTAGTTCCATCATTAATGTAAAAGCATGCCTATATTCCCCAAATCCTTCAAAAATTTATTATTTCTATTTTTTTATTTTGTAAATTTGTTAGGAGAATGAGGTAAAACCTCAGAATTTTAAAATTTGCAGTTATCTGATAATTAGTAAGTCACTTTTAGATGGACTGCAATATTCTTTTTGGTCACTGGAGGGCATTCAAACTCTTCAAAAGCTTGGACTTTTAACTATAGGTATTGCTGACTGGGTTCCAATTTAATCTATGAGATGAAATGAAATATTGACCAAATATTAAAATATAAAACTTGCTGTCTATCTTTTATAAGATCCCACTCCTTAAGAGTTTCATTCTTTCAGGTCATTTTATGTCATACTCATAAATTCAGTCACTTAACTATATTAAACTGAAATTGTTTTTAATAACTTGGAATAAAGTGCGAAAGAAATACAAACTCTCTCCATTCTTCCAGATTCTTTAGTGGGGAAGAGAAAGGTCCTTCATACACACATCCACAGTTTCTAAAAAGGAATGAGGGGAGGTATTGTTCTTTCTCCCCCTCATCCCCACCAAACCCAAACTCATAGATTTAATGATGATGATGATGATGATGTTTGTCCTTAGTTCTTAATGAAGACCATGACATTAGAGAGGTACTGCCTTGACAAGCATATGAATTAGAATTGAGTGAGGAGGTGTTGTGTTAAGTCACTAGCCTTACTCTCTCCTCTGGAATATCTGGGTCTAGTGATCAGATATGAATCAGGATGATTGGAGATGGTCCTGGATCTGAGGCAATCAGGGTTAAGAGACTATCCCAAGGTCACACAGTAAGTATCAAGTGTCTGAATTCAAATTCAAACTCAGGTCTTTCTGATTCCAGAATTGGTTCTCTATCTACTGTGCCACCTAACTTCCCTCATAGAGTAAAAAGGAAAGTTGGGAACATGACTTTTCTACAACTCACCAGCCTGCAAATGAGGAGTCATAATGGCTGGCTGACTTTAGTTGATTTGGGTAATGCTGCCTGGGTCAGCCTGATTATTTCATTAGATTGTAAGCTCCTTGAGGACAGAGATCGTCTTTTGCTTCTTTTTGAGTTCCCCAGTGCTTATCACAGGGCCTAGCATATGTGCTTCATAAATGTTTATTTATTGATTGAATAATATCTCATTTGTCTTTGTCTTTATCTTTGGCATTGTCACCTCAGAGATAAAGGGAAAAAGAAAGAGTAAAAAAAAGAGAAAAGATGCAAAGCATAATTGACTTTTTTTGGTTTTTGCAAAGAAATAGGGTTAAGTGACTCTCCCAAGGTCACATAATTAGGTAATTATTATTTTTTTTACAAGGCAAATGGGGTTAAGTGGCTTGCCCAAGGACACACAGCTAGGTAATTATTAAATGTCTGAGACCAGATTTGAACCCAGGTACTCCTGACTCCAGGGCTGGTGCTTTATCCACTGCACCACCTAGCTGCCCCTAGGTAGTTATTAAGTGTATGAAATGGGATTTGAACTCAGGTCCTCCTGACTCTAGAGTTGGTGCTTTATCCACTGTGCCACTGAGTTGCCTTACAGATGTCACTCTTAATCTACAGTGGCAAGTTTCCTTAGTTGTTACATAAAAGAATCTGTCTGTGGAAAATTTCTGGTGAAATCCTCTCAGGGTTGAAGATTGGTAAAAGTGGCAGTCTAATATAGGACATCCTGCTTTTGCAATAAGATTGTTTTACTAACTGAGGCACAATAATATGACATTGAAAACTTTGTTATTACTGTTTCTATTCTGAGTCAAAATAAGGTATACAAGTTTACTAGTACCCAATCACCCCACCATCTGGTGACAGACATATTTTAAAATATTACATTTCTTTCTTTGAGTCTGATGCTAGGATAGATTTCTGAGAATAGATTGTTACCCTGCTCCCCCAAATCCAGCCAATGGGCTGAAGGGAAGGGAGGTTAGGAAGAAAGGGGAGGGGGGGGATTGTAATTAGAATCTTTAAAAACCAAACTTGCTGTACTTTGGGTGCAGCTCCCAAACTCTCATCATTTGGTATAAGATTTTGAGTCTGTCCTTTTCTCAAGAAAAGCAAACAAAAACTTTCCTTTGCTCATCCCTAGTCTCTGAAAATTTTCTTTAGTGTATTTTTATCACACAGTTATGATTCCCTGACCAGGAATTGATCCTCTCCTTAAGACTTTCCTGGACACTGATGTACGAGCAAGCGCCAGCCAAATGTTTTGGTAGCTTGTGATTTAGTGCCGGGGAAGATCCCTTGGGGAGTGAGAAAAGAATCCCTGAGACTCAGCATGAGCAAAATTGGAAGTCTAAAGACTCCCAGAGGCAGCACAACAAGGGCCCTGCCTTGGAAGCAGACCCAAGGAAAGTAGCAGGGGTCCGTAAGTTTGTGCACACAAGCCTAGATAAGCAAGATCTGTGAGTCTGGGGAATTTGACCAGATACCACCAGTGAGACCCTGGGTGACGCGACCCCTGTCACACCCAAAGCAGCTCAAGGTCTGCAGTCCAAGTCTGTATAGTGTAGGATAAGGCCGAGTTGGAAATACTCCTGAATGGTTAGGCTCTAGGGAGAAATTCTGCAGGAATATCTCAGACAGTTTGAGATCGTGGTAAAGGGATGGGAGGGTCAAATTCAAAGCAAAATGGAAAGGCATTACTGTCACTGCCAGAAGTGTCAGCTGATGGTCCTTTAGGATCTAATAAATTATTGGGATAATGTACTAAAGTATCAGGGAAAGTACAGGAAATGATTAAATACTGTTTGACTTTTTCCTCTTCCCTGGCTTCTTCTTTGCTATTCTATGCTGCCAGATGCCTTTTTCCCCTTCCCAACCCTTTCTCTGCTGTTTGCAGCTTGCTTGTTCATCTTAACTTAAAAACAGGAGCAGAAAAAAAAAGGACTAGCTAAGAGAGGGACAGAATTGTTTCATGAAGATTTGGTAAAACAAGTGTTAAAAAGGGAATTTATTTGGAGTTAAAAGAAATAGGAGAGAGTATTATCAGATGGGAAATATATTAAATAAAGAAATCATAAAAAGACAGGCTATTTTACATTGAGAAAGCTTTGAGGAAGAAAATTGCAGGAAGATGAGTCAGGTTCATTCTAAAGTATATAATTTGATTATAAGGAAATGCCAGAAAAGGGAAATTTAAATGGTTGATCTTTTAACAGAATGAATCCAAGTTTACTTTATAGTAATATTAGTTATTGCAGAAAATAATGGGACAAGTGGGGATCTAAGAACAGAAGATTCCCCAGAAAGGATTTAAGATTGTCCCCTTAAAGAGAAGTTATTTGATTTACTCTAGCTGAAAAGGGAGACAAAGGATTTTCTAATTAGGCTGTGGGATTTTTGAGTGGCTGTTTGCCTTCTCAAAAGTTATACCAGTTAAAATAAAGTAGTTTAAAATATTAAAACCTTTGAATGGAGAGGTGCATTATAATATGGTCCATATAACTATAAAAATAAAGTAAGCTTTGGGAATCTAGTTCAGAACAGTATATACCAAAATCAAAAAGAGCTAATGGAAAAAAATACTGGAACAGTATATTAAGGGGAAATGTAAGTAGTTCAGTCTGAATAATATTCTGAAAGAATTGGGAAGAGAATAAAAAGAGTTGCAAGGGAAAATGAAAAGGCATATAGAAAAAGTTGAGATTCTTGAACCATTTGTGAAGTATGGAAATTGGTTAAAGCATGTGGAAAGGTATGATCAGATTTGACTCTATGTAAGTAAAATGATGGAGTTTGGGAGCTTTGAAAAGGGATTTACAAATCAATGTAAGAAGAGAAAAATATAGAGAGCTACAAATCTAAATGGAGATATTTGCTGAAGTGAAGTTGGAGTAATTTGAAAATTGCATTAGACTGACACTTTTACAATATCTGGCAGTGAATTGATTAGAGAGTAATAAATCCCATAATATAAAAAGTTTGGCATGAAAGCAATTGCTAAGTAAATGTTAATTTTTTATATTTATTACTTCAATTAGATAATTCTATAATGTGTTAATTAATTTCGTATAAAGTGATTTGAAAACACATGTAACTGAATTAAAGGGTTTGTAAAAATGTATAATTTTGATTAAGGTGCTGTGATATTCCTAAATGTTCTAAAAATTAAGAAATATTGGTCAGTAAGGATAAAAAGTTCTTATAAGTTAGAGCATTGAGAAGTTAGAATTGCACTGATAAAGATAATAAGAATTTGCAAGCTTTGAAAAAGAAAATAAGTTTATATTGGATTTTTGAAATTATATGTATAAGCCTAAATTATTGGAGATCTTGTTTTCTTTTTTGAAAATAGGAGTGTATTTGGAATAAGAGGTAAATAAGCTTATGAAACAGATGTAAAAGATATTTGTGTGTAACAGATATTCAATTATAGGTTAAAACTTTCTGTTTTGCTTTAAGAGAATGAGATGTCAGCATGGAAACCTTATGTTTCATGTAAGTTAAGAGTTAAATGTTCAGTTTTAAAGAAGCAAAATGGTAAACTCAGAAGAATAGTATATAAGATATTGGGAAGTATATTGTAATTGCAAGATACCTTTCCAATAATATTGAGTAAGTGAGAGGGATTTTGAAAAATGATTGGGAAATTGAAAATTATGTAACCTTAGGTAACTTACTGATGAGTAAGATGTTGAAGACTTATGTGATGTACTTTTGTAAATAGAATCTATTTTATTGTAATGATGCCAAAGTCTAGAATTAATGATTGATTGCTTTGTAAGGATAATGGGAGAAAATATCAGAAGGCATGAACCTCTAGGACTTTTAAAATTTTTAAACAATGTGTTGGACCTTGCTTTAGACCTGTAGGTCCAGGTATAAATGCAATAATGGAAAGATTGTTTTGTAAAATCTAGCAATTAATGTGCTACTCTTATTAATGCTTTGTTACATTTGGAATTAATAATACATGTTGAAGATTTAATGTCCCCTAAGATGTTCTAATGGTTTGAAAGAATTCTGAAAAGTATTTTAAACATGGCTAATAATTAAACAGGTTTATTATAGAGAAGTGTTTGCTAATTATAGATACAACTTGGGATTATTGAGGATATAGATATAGATATAGATATAGATAGATAGATAGATAGAGAAGCTAGGTGGCACAGTGGATAGAGCACTGGCCCTGGTTAGGAGTACCTGAGTTCAAATCCGGTCTCAAACACTTAATAATTACCTAGCTGTGTGGTCTTGGGCAAGCCACTTAACCCCATTGCCTTGCAAAAACCAAAAAAAAATTATTGAGGATATACATATATATATCCTCAATAATCCCAATCACAATTTTGATATATATATATCTCAAAACTTTGGTTGTTTGCTTTGAAGTAAAAGTGCCTGAGTAACATGTGAAAGATAAAAATAATGATAATACTTTAAAAATTTTTAGTGACAACCTCTGGCTAATTGTTATGTGGGAATTCTGAAGATAATCTCTTAGCCAATGAAGGTGCTCATTTACTGTATAATTCAGCAGGCTAGAAGAAAGAGTTTCTAGCCAAGAGGTCCTTGACATACCATTTTTATCTAGAAATAAAGCAGATATGATTTCAGACAAAGGGATGTGGGTCCAGAGATCAGAAGTTAAGTATCACCAGAAAAACAGACCTTCTAGTTGAGTTATGGATCATACTTGAGAAGAGGTTTTTAATATGTCAAGGAATACTTTAGGGACTGGGGAAACTTGACTGCTTTTTGAACAGGTTTAAAAAATAATTTTTTATTTAGTGTATTCTAATTACAGGGATTCAGAGGGACACTCAGAGTAGATATGTGTGTAAGGAAGGGAGTTGATTTATTGTGAGCCCCCCAATCCAGATTATAATTATTACTCAGTCCTTGTGAACTGATTTCATTTGGAGGTCTAATTAGATGGAATTACTGGTTTAAATCATTGGACTTTTAATTGGCTTTTTATTAATTTATTTTTAAAATTTTCATCCATTTGTACATGCATATTACCAAGTTACAAACTTTCCCTCTACCCTTCCTTCCCACCCCTCTGCCTCTCAGAAAGGAACAGTCAGGTTAGCATTTTACATACATATTTTGTTAAACACATTTACAAATTAGTAATTTTGGCATGAGGAATTAGGGTTAAGGGAAAGAGATACATAAGAGATAATTTTTATAAAGTGTTCATCAGATTCAGTAGGATGTTTTGGCTTTTGATGTCTGATATCAGGTATGATCAACAAAGGAAATGCTCTCTTGAAGCCTGGAAGTCCAATGGAGGGTTGGAGACTACACAGGTGGCAGTGCATTGGGATAAAAAGTTGAAGGGTAGGATTTTTCAGTGCAGCTTGAGATTGGACCCTTTCTGACTTGATTTCCCCAAATATGACATTTGAATAAGGTCTTACCAGATAAATCTAAAATTTGACTTAGGGCATTTGACTACTCATATCTTTGCCTGGAAACTGACACTGAAAATTATATCTATAAAGGAATTTTCCTTTGATGTCCTGGATCTTTATAGTAAATCACTATAAAGCAAATCTGATTTAGAAATAGTAGGTCTATTGGAGTTTAATAGCTAGATAGGCTAGTGTATGGTTTTAACCTCTACTGTTGGTTATATATATTGACAAGAATTGATCCCTTGATTTTTCCATGTTAGAAAGGGATATTTAGGTAAGAATAATAAAAATCAGAAGGATCCCTTAAAAATTCAAACTTAACCTTAATAAGAATGACTTCTACTAATACCGGGAAAATGCAGATCCAGCCTTTTTTTTTTATTTAATGGGAATAGAACTGCTAAGTCAGCTATTCTACTTTTGAATAAACTTAATAAATTTTCCTCTTTCCAGTGTTCCCAATTGCTCCTAATTCTCTGTAGTTAAGCCAAATAACTCCACTTGACCAATTTAAATATTTGAAGACAGTAATCATGTGCCCCCTAAAGTCCTTTATCTCTTATTTTTTTAGTTTTTTTGCAAGGCAAATGGGGTTAAGTGGCTTGCCCAAGGCCACACAGATAGGTAATTATTAAGTATTTGAGGCTGGATTTGAACTCAGGTACTCTTGATTCCAGGGCCAGTGCTCTAGCCACTGCACCACCTAGCTGCCTCTGTCTTTCATTCTTGAAGAAGACCATGACATCAAGAGTAATGCCATGACAAGCACATGAATTGGATTTGAGTGAGGGGGATGTTGTGCTAAGTCACCAGCCTCCCTCCCTTCCCTCCCTTCCCTCTCCCTCCCCATGACAGTGAGTAATTTGATATAGGTTATATATGTGCAATAATCTTCATCACATTTCCATATTAGTCATATGAAAAAAGAATCAGAACAAAAAAGTATAAACATAAGAAAAAACCATAAAAAAGGAATTTTAAAAAGTGAAAATAGTGTGCTTTGGTTTGCATTCAGATCCATAGTATTTTCTCTAGATACAGATGGCATTTTCCATCACATGTCTTTTAGAATTGTCTTGATTCATGGTGTTGTTGAGAAAAACTAAATATCTTAGTTGAACAAAATTGCTGTTAATGTGTACAGTTTTCTTCTGATTCTGCTCACTTCACTCAGCATTAGTTCATGTAAGTCTGTCCAAGTTTTTCTGAAATTCATTTGCTCATGATTTCTTACAGAATAATAGTATTCTAACACAATCATATACTGCTTTTGTTCAGCCATTCCCAAATTAATGGGAATCCCATCAATTTCCATTTCTTTGCCTCTATAAAGAGCTGCTATAAATATTTTTGGGCATATGCATCTTTTTTCCTTTTTTTATGATCTTTTGGATACTGACCTAGTAGTGGTATTGCTGGATCAAAGATATGCACAGTTTTATAGCTCTTTGGGAGTAGTTCCAAATTGCTGTCCAGAATGGTTGGATCAGTCCACAATCCTTCATCAGATGCCCTCTATATTCTAACCAAACTTTAGTCAGTCAGTTGTTTAGTCAGTCAATAAGCATTTATTTAGGACCCACTCTATTCTAGGCAAAAAAATCTGCTCTCAAGGAACTTGTCTAATGGAGGAGACATTTTGAAGACACCTTTAAAGCAATAAGACTTATATAGGATGAATGGGAGATAATCACCAGGGGGCAGACACTAGCATTAAGGGGTATCAGAAAAAGTCTTTCTCAAAAAGCCAGCTTTTATTTAGATCTTGAAGAAAACCAGGGAAGTCAGGAGGTAGAGATGAGAAGGGAGAAAATTCCAATGAAAAATGCTCAGTTAAGACATAAAATGTTTCCTGAGATGAACAGCAAGGACACCAGTGTCATTGAATTGGAGAGTGGGGAAATTGGGGGTGGGAGGGAGAAGGAGACAAGAAGAAATAGGAGAGAGAGACTGTGTAATAAGATGGGAAAAGTAGACAGGGATCAGGTTATACAGGAATTTAAAAGTCAAAATGAGATTTTGTATTTGACTCTGGCAGCAATAGAGAACTATTAAGGTTGTTTAAATAGAGGGCTGATATGGTCATGCTTTCAGGAGATCAATCTGACAGCTGAATGGAGGATAGATCAGATGAGATCTGAGTCAGGGGAACCAACTGAAAGTCTCTTTCAGTATTCCAGGTGTGGGGGGATGAGGACCTATACCAAGATGATGGCAATGTCAGAGGAGAGAAGGAGTTATGTATGAGAGACATTATGAAAAATAAAATGAGAACTTGGCACGTGATTGGATATAAAGGGAGAATGAGAGTGATGAGTAGGGAATTATACCTAAGTTGTGAGGCAGGGTGACCAGGAGGATGGTAGTACCCTTAACAGTTATAAGGAAGCTTGGAAGACAAGAGAGTTTTAATAGAAGCTAAGTTCAGTTTTAGACATGTTGAGTTTAAGATATCTTTGACATCTGTTAAAAAGTCCAATAGACATTTGGAGATGTGAGACTAGAGGTCAGGAGAGGTTAGGGCTGGATAAATACATCTGAAAATGATTTGCATAAAGATGGTAATTGAAACCATGAGAGGTGATGAGATCAACAAGAGAAATAGTAGAATGGGAGAAGAGAAGAGGGCATATGACAGAGCCTTGGGAGGCACTCACAGTAAGCAGTTGAGATTGAAAAAAGATCCATAAAATTAGACTGAGAAGGAATGGTCAGACAAAAAGGAGATCCAGGAAAGAGCATTGACCTGAAGACCCAGAGAGAAGAGAGTATCAAGGAGAAGAGGGTGATAGACATTGTCAGAGACGGCAAAGAGGTCAAGAAGGATGAAGATTGAGAGGCCATTAGATTTAGTATTTAATAAATCATTAATAACTTGGATGGAGTAATTTCAGTTGAGTAATGAGATTGCAGAGTTAACAAGGGAGGGAAAGGAATTGGAAGCACCAATTGTAGGTGATGCAGAGTTATCACGTATCTTGTGCTGACAGAGAACATCTTGTAAATCTTGTACTTTGTGCTGATAGAATCATGCAAGGCTATCTTGTCTTGACAGGAACCATCTGGTACTAATGCCATATAAGATTGGAGTTTGAGGCCAGTACAAAAGGAGTTGGGATAACAGAATGCTAACTAGTAATTAAAATAACTCTGACCATTAGTTCATTTTCTGACATAGCAAGTCCACATTATCCTTTAGACTAGGGGTGGGGAACCCTTTTTTTTCTGCTATGGGTCATTTGGATAATTAAGAGCTATATTTGGTAAAAAATTTAATTAATTCACCCCTAAAAAACTTCTAGATTTATCTAATTTTGAGTCCTGCCTGCGGTTGCCTTGGCAATACCAGACCAAATGAAGGTGAGCTTCCCTACCTCTCCTTTAGACCCTCTCCTTCTCCCCCATGGGTTTTACTCATTGAACTCTGGGCAGTACACTTTGGAAAGACATAGAAACTGCATGTGGCTTTAAGAACTATCTGTTCCTTCCTTTTCAGTTCACACACTAAATTCTGTTTTCCTCTTAAAAGCCATATTTCCCTCTCTAGGTTGCTATTTCCCTTAAGGAGCTTAGTCTGCTTAAGAGGGTTAAGATAAAGTTTATCTTGAGTTTGAATCTGGAGAATTCTTTCATTCCCCCATTAAACCATATCAATAGGTGGCCTCAAAGAGAGAAGAGAATGGATAATAACTTGCAGGAATGGAAGGATCAAGTGAGGATCTTTTGAAGATGGAGGAGAGGCTATAGCAAAGTTGCTAGTCAAATGGCAGAAGATAAGTGAAAAATTAGAGAAGATTGAAAAGGAAATTTGTTGGGGAAGATGATATGGAATGGTACCATTTGTACTTGTAAAAAGATAAAACCTTGTCAAAGAGAAAGGCCCTTTTTGTATGAAATGGATAAAAGAGGAGAAAGTGACAGAAGGCATCTTAGGAGAAAATGTGGAGCTATTAGAGAATGGCCTCAATTTTTTTCACTAAAGTATAGCTGAGATGACAGGGTCAGGGAAGCCATGGAACATTTTTGAAGGAATGAAAAGATTTGGTAACATCACTGTGTGAGACAGTAGAGAGGTGTGAAAGTATTGCCCTGCTTTAATGAAGACCCAGTAGCAATTAGGTGTTATAAATTTTAATGAATATAGTCAGTAAAGTTTTGATATCTTTCTTCATTTTTTCCCCATCAGCAAAGGCAGCACATGGTGAGAGTAATTCATATCTGAGGTTTGGTAAGAAAAGATTTTCAAAAGGATATGGGAAAGGGAGTAAAGAGAAGAGGACAGTGTTAAATTAGTTGAATTAGGTTGGGGGAGAGAGAGAGAGAGAGAGAGAGAGAGAGAGAGAGAGAGAGAGAGAGAGAGAGAGAGAGAGAATATATCACCAGAGTAAAGATGATGCGATGATGCTTTGGGAAAGAAATTAATTGTGAGAAATTGGAGATCATGGTAAGAATGAAGAACAAGATTTTTTGTAGGGGAGATGAAGAAAAGAGAGAAGCGGAATAGCAACAGATTGTAATGAGATCAAGGAATTTAGAGTTCATGAACATGAAAGTGATGCTTTTATTGGTGATGGCAAAAACCAATGATATGCCCATCTCTGTATGTAGCTGAGTTGAGATAGAGGAGGAGTTAATAAGAAATGAGTAAATTGGTGAAGTGGGGGGGAGGGTTAAGGGATTTGAGGGAGTAGTTGGGGAGAAGTATTCTGGAGGTCACTAGTCAACAGCTACCTAATCTAGGTTGGGAGATAAATATGGATTGTATCAAGCTTAAAAGAAGATTTACTATATATTTGAAGGAGAGATTGGAAATAGCAATAGAGAGTAAGGGGTATTCCAACTCTCCCACCCATGAGTAGACTAGTGAGTTGAGTGGTATGAGTTAAAAATGTAACCTGTGCTGAAAAGGGTAACCATTAGGAGGGAGCCAAATTCAGACAGTGCCAAAATATGCAAGGAACAGTAAAGGAAAATACGTAAGCTAGGTTGTTTCTTCTGGATCAGGCATTCCAGGGAGCACAATGAAAGATGGAATGTTGGAAGGGTTGGGTTAAGGGAGGTGGAAATAAATGAAAGTTCAGTAGGAGTCCAAGAACAAGGAAAGGGATTCAGAATCACTGAGAAGGGCAGAGAACAGTGGGGTGGGGGAAGTATGTTAATCATTGAGGAATGAGTTCAGATAGGTTATCATTGTCCAAATTGATTTCAATCTGGGGATGGCATTGTCCCATGGAGTCAGGGTGGAGTGTGTAACTGGAATGTGGTGGTGAGGAGGAGGAGGAGGAGGACAAAAGCAAATTGACTGTTGTGGAGTTTGGGTTATTGAGAGAGAATATTTGGAGTACCCTGTGGCAAGCCTCCTAGCTATCCTTGTTTTTTTAAAAAAATATTTTATTTTTAGTTTATGAAAGAAAACAAGCATTTTTGAACAGTATTATGAAGTTGTTCAGGAAACTGCAAATCTATTATATATATAACTTGCTATTCTTTTAAAATAGGTGATAGTTATCATGTAAATTTCTTTTTTTTCTTTCATCTCCCCCCCCCACTCCCCTAAAGATGGCTATCATTAGACACAAATAGGTATACATATAAGGAAATTATACTATTCATACTTCTGTTTGTAAATGATTAAATGATATTCCATGTCCTGGGACCATACCTTGAATTGACTTTCCTCATGCTGGAATGCTTTTCCTCCTCAATTCTACCCAGGGTTATGCTGACAAATGTTTAAACTCTGAAAAAGCATGACACATTTTAAAATTTAATCTGAATTATTGACAGTTTCTCCATTACTTCCTTAAGTTTAGACAATCCAAAAACAATACATTAATTTCTAATTCACTTTTATTTTTGTCATGCTTGTTAGTAGCCTCCTATTGGTCTTTTCCTTCTCCTTTTTCCATCTTCCTCAACCTGGTCTTCCAACATCCTATTCTAAAATTATCAACCTTTCCTATTCTGCTCCCTGGAATGCCTGGTCCATAGGAAACAATTCTGCTTATATTTTAGACCTTTTCCTTTTGTGATCTTTTCATCTTCTGGCACTCTAAGAGTTGGCTCCATCTGGATTACACAGCTTCCCTGCCCATTTTTTCCAACACTAGTTTACATTTTTATCATCCCTTAAATCAATGGTTATGGTTGGGAAATTATAATATCTTTTTTCTTATTTCATTGTTACTTGTATTGAATGTTTTATTTTTTCCCTTATTACATGTAAAACAATTTTAACAATTTTTTAAAAAAAATGTTGGCCTCCAAATTCTCTCCCTATTCTACTTGCTTAACTCATTGAATAGGCAAGCAATTTAACATTGGATTTCACATGTGCAGTCATGTAAAGCATATTTCTATATAAGTCATTCTGTGAAAGAAAGTACAGACAAAAAAAATCCAAGAAAAATAAAGAAAAAGAACATTTGATTTGCACTCAGGCTCTATCAGTTCTTTTTCTGGAGATGGACAGCATCTTTCATCATAAGTCCCATAGGGACAGCTAGGTGGCGTAATGGATAGAGCACTGGTCCTGGAGTCGGGAGGACCCAAGCTTGAATTTGGTTTCAGACACTTAATAATTACCTGGCTGTGTGACCTTGGGCAAGTCACTTAACCCCATTGCCTTGCCCCCCTCCAAAAAAAAGAAATAAAATGTCTTATAGAAACTGCTATGGGTCATTGTATTGCTGAAAATAGCCATGTTATTCATAGTACATCATCCTACAATATTGTTGCTACGTATAATGTTCTCATTTCACTTTTCATCAGATCATTTAAATCTTTCCATTTTTTTTTCAGAGAGCATTCTGCTCATTATTTTTTAAAGCACAGTAGTATTCCATCATAATATTATACAATAACTAGTTTAGCCATTCCTCAGTTGATGGATAGCCCTTCAATTTCCAATTCCTTATCACCACTAAAAGAGCCACTATAAATATTTTTTGTGCACATGAATCTTTTTCCTTTTTTTTTTTCTTTTAATCTCTTTGGGATACAGACCTAGTAATGATATTGCTTGGTCAAAGTGTATGCCTGGTTTTAAATATAGGCCTTTGATATAGTTTCAAAATGCTCTTAAGAATGTTTGAATCAGTATACAACTTTACCATTTGTACCTTAGTGCTTTAATTTTTCCACATCCCCTTCAACATTTATCATTTTTCTTTTCTGTCACATTTATCAGTTTGACAGGCTCAGAGTTGTTTTAATTTGCATTTTCTCATCAATAGTGACTAGAGCATTTTTTTTCATATGACTAGATAGTTTTGAATACTTTGTCTAAAAACTGCCTGTGCTTATCTTTGATATTGAGGAATGATTCTTATTTCTATAAATTTGACTCAGTTTTCTATATGTTTGAGAAATGAAGACTTTATCAGAGAAAGACATTTAAAAATTTTACTTCACAGTGAAGATAACAACTATATATTTCCCTCCCCTTTTTGTCCTATTCTTTTACTCTGTCCGATGTCAAAAGGGTTTTGATTCTGACTTTTATTTCATCAGACTGCACTCTTTTCTATCACCTCCTTCTTCTTCTCTTAACAACTTTCCATTCTACTTTCCTGTATAGTAAGACAGGATTTCTACAACATATAAGTATATATATTTTTCCCTCTTGAGTCAGTTTCAATGAGAGTGAAAGTTCATGTGTTTCTCTCCCCACTTCCCCATTTCCATTGCCACTATAAAATCTTATAAAAAAGGCTTCTTTTATGTCAAATAGTTTAACCCATTCTATGTCTTCCTTTCCCCTTCTCCCAATGGATTCTTCTTTCTCATCACTTAATTTTCTGTTTTTTAGATCATCATGCTATCACATTCAATTCATACCTCTGCTTTCTGCCTATGTATACTCCTTCCAACTTCCCAAATAATGAGAAAGTTTTTGAGAATAATAAATATCATTTTCCCATGTAGGAATAAATGTCATTTTCCCATCTAGAAATATAAAGTTTAACTTTATCAAATCCCTTCTAATTTCTCTTTCCTAGTTTTTTAATACTTTTTCTGTATCTTGTATTTGAAAGTCAAATTTTCTATTCAGCTCTTATCTTTTCATCAGGAATGCTTGAAAGTCTTCTATTTCACTGAATGCTCATTTTTCCCCCCTGAAGGATTATACTCAGTTTTGCTAGATAGTTGATTCTTAGTTGTAATTGTAGCTCTTTTGCCCTCTGGAATATTATATTCCAAGTCTTCTAATCCTTTAATGTAGAAGCTGCTAAATCTTTGTTATCCTTTCTGTGGTTTCATGGTATTTGAATTGTTTCTTTTAGGCTGCTTGCAGCATTTTCTCCTTAATCTGGTGAGTAGGTTATTTGACCTACAATATTCCTGGGAATTTTCATTTTGGGACCTCTTTCAGGAAGTGATTGATGGATTATTTCAATTTCTAGTTTAATCTCTGGTTTAAGAATATCAGGGCAATTTTCCTTGATTATTTCTTGAAAGATGATCTTTAGGTTCTTTTTCTTTAATCATGATTTCAGTTAGGCCAAGGATTCTTAAATTATCTCTCCTGGATCTATTTTTCCAGATCAATTGTTTTTCCAATGAATTATGTTACATTTTCTTCTATTTTTTTCTTCTTCTGATTTTGCTTGATTGTTTCTTGATGTCTCGTAAAGGAATTATTTTCACTTGCACAATTGTGACTTTTAAGGAACTGTTTTTTAGGTGATCTTTTGCAACTACTTTTCCATTTGACTAATTCTATTTTATAAGTTCTCTTCTGTGAATTTTGATATGTTTTTTTCTAATTAGGCAATTCTGCTTTTCAAGGCTTTCTTCTTTTCATTGGATTTTTTTTGCTTCTTTTATCATTTGATCTGTTCTGTTTGGTAAGGTGCTATTTTAAAAAAAATTTTTTTTTGTGCCTCCTTTACCGAGTTGTTTACTCTTTTTTCATGATTTTTTTTTTTGTATCACCCTCATTTCTCATCACAATTTTTCCTCTGCCTCTCTTACCTGTTTTTTTTCCTTTGTGGCTTTGTGTGATAAGTGATTAGGTTTCATTTCTAAATTAGTTATGGAAAACTGAGGAAAGTAGTTTATATCTTACAGAGAAACAGCTAAGAAAGATGAGGAAAGAAGCCATAGTGGTAGAATTTGAGGAATGTTGGCTTACATGTAAACTAATTACATCTTACTGGGAACTGGGGGAATTGCTTTCTATAGAGAGGAAGGGGATGGACTGCCAACAGGAAAACAAGGGACCATAGAATTAGCAGTTTGGGTGAATTAGTGAATGAACTGATGCCAGTAATCAGCTTCACACATCTGTGTTATCTCTTTCAAATACCTTGCTACCAGACTGTTGGGAAAGAATTTGAACTTATGAAGATAATTGGGTACTTCAGATAGGTCTTTGACTTTGTCAATACCCAGTCAATTGTGGATAAGGAAGGGACTTATGTTTCTACACAGGAGATAAAAGACCTTGATTTCATGTGCCTTATATGCCTATTTTTATTATGGACACCCATTCTTAAGGCTATATTAATAAAAGGATCCTTTTTGGTCCACTAATGGTTGTTCTGAATTCTTGGTAAGGTGCTTGTTTCTTACACTTTGGATGCAGGAATTTTGACTTTGTCATTTTGTTCTGTGGGTTTGTTTTGATCTTCCTTGTCATCATAATAACTTTCATTGGCATAATTTTTTTTTGTTGTTTGTCCATTTCTAGCCTATTTTTTTACTTTTAACTCTATCCTAAAGTGAGATTCTGCTTTCCTACTAGAGGGTCACTGTGCAATGCTTCAGGTTTTTGTACAGTTATTTTTCACTGGCAATTCTGGGAATGAATAAGTTTTTGCTCTTCCAATGTGGTATGATCTAGAGAGAGATGTGTTTACTACTCTCCTATACTGTGCAGTGATTTGTGAGTGACCACAAACACTCTTTTCAACTCTGGAATTGTGGCCAGGGTCCCTGTTCCCCTTCAGTCACAAAAGTTCCTATGCTATGGGAGTGATGTAACATTGAAGACTCGTTCATTCCATCAGTGCAACAATCGGGAGCAATTTTGGGCTGTCTGCAAAGGAGAATACCATCTGTATCCAGATAAGGAGCTGTGGAGTTTGAACAAAGTTCAAAGACTATCCCATGCAATTCAGAAAAACACAGATATCTTATTGTCTGATCTCTAAGGATATGATTTCTCTCTCATCACACCCAGTTTGGATCAAGCTACAACATGGAAACAAAGTAAAGACTGACAGATTGCTTTCCGTGGGGGAGTGGGGGAAGGGAAGTAAGATTGGGGGGAAAATTGTAAAACAAATAATATCTTTAATAAAAATTAATTTAAAAAAAAGTTCCTATGCTAGCACTCTTCCTTGCCCTGGGACTAAAATCCAGGGCTATGACCCAGATCCAAGTATAGTCTATACAACAGAGTCTTGCCTCTGGTGCTAGCAAAGGCACCCTTCTAAATCTCTTTCTGACCCATTTTCCAATCCCCTTACTATTTGTGGGGTGGGAGCTCTGGAGACTACTATTGCTGCTACTGAGGTCTGACCCTGAGTTTTTGCTAGGACCTGGTTTGCACAGGCAAGACTGCATTGGACTGTACTCCTCTCTTACCATGGCTCAACAACCTTTCCTTTCAATCCTTTAAATTGTCTCAGGCTAGAAAATTGATTCACAAAAAGGTGACTTTTTGTGGGTCATCTCACTCTAAAACTGGTTATTATATAGAGTATATTGAAAGATATTTAGAGAGGTTTTGGGGAGAGTCATTCTGGTGCTGTCCCTGGAATTGGAACACTTCTTGCTTCTCACTGTCACTTCCCAGTTTGGCATTTTCAAGGTGTAAATGCTCCCACTGAAAATTTAACAGTTGTTCATAGGCCTGTATGATCTGACCAGCACACTCATCTCTCTATCTCTTATAATCTTCAGTTCTATTCTGGACTAAATTAAGTGGAAGCTATTCCATAGAAAAGTTTTACTGATTTTTCTTCCTAGTTATTTGGAATCCTATTCCACAAAATGACTTTTTATATTTTTTATTTACCTATTTATGTAAATAGCCTTCATACATTCATTTGTTTATGTACTGTGTCATCTGAGATAATGAAAGTTTTTTGAGGGCATGTACTTCTCTACTCTCTGGTCTTGTATCCTACCTATGGATCTCCTAGAAGAGGGTCTAGCATGCAGCAGGGGCTTAATATATGCTCATTGAGTTGAAATTGAACTTAAAAAAAATTATCCATGCTGGCTTTTGTGATCATTATATTTTTTTAAAAAAAGTTGATTAAACATTTCTTTAACAATGTTATTTTTCTTAATTTTGTATCTTTGAAACAATGAGCCATTTACATTTTGCATTATAACTTAAAGGCATGAATTTTAATCTTTTTAAAATAATATTTAAATCCAGTTTTAAAACTGTGGCAAAAACTCCAGTAAATGCTAGATTTCCCCCTAAGAACTGAAGCTAATTTCACAGGTTTAAAGTCCTTTTTTTTTCCAAAATAAGAATATTTCTATTGTTCTATAAGAAACCATAAATGTTGGACTATGAGAAACATAGAACGAATTACAGGAACTGATGCTAAATAAAGGGAGCAGAATCAAGAAAACATTACACACATTAGCAATATCATGGTGAGTTGGTCAACCTTGATGGATGCAGCTTTTCTCAGCATTTAGAGAGCTAGAACAACACTAGGAGACTGTATAGGTTTATGCAATCCCCATCCTGAGGAAGAAAAACAGAACAAACCAAATTAAAAAAAATCCAACAGAATTTGAATGAACTCTACATTCACTTTTTAAAATTTTCTCAAAAGTGTTACTTATGGTTTTCTTTCTTTTTCCTTAATCCTAATTCCTCATACCAAAGATGACTAATCTGTAAACATGTTAAACACAAATATGTAAATACAATATTCACCTGACATTTAGCTGCCTAGGAGAGTGGGGTGGGGAAAGGAGGGTGGAAGGAAATTATGTAACTTAAAAATATGCATATGCATATGGATAACTGTTGAAAACCTTTCAGGATATTTACACATATCAAAACATATGATACCTTTCCCATTCTTTACATTATATCAATGATTACTAATCAAGGGTTGTCAGTTGCATTTGCCAGGTCTCTCAGGTCTCTATTGTGGTTGGAACTTTTGTCTTCATTAATCAAGAAACACTTATCTTTTTAATCTTGATTTTCTTTGCCTTTCAGTCTAGCCCTTTTTATCTTGATTATCAACTTCCATTTAGCTTTGTCTTTTGTTCTTGCCAGTCCAAAGTCCATTTTCCTTGGCAGAGAAAAATACAAAAAAAATAAGTATTGAACAATTTTGTCTTTCATTTTCATCATCCCATTTGTGATTGTTCAGTCATGTCTAGCTCTTTGTGACCTTTTTTTGGGGTTTTCTTTACAAAGATATTGTAGTAGATTGTCATTTCCTTCTCCAGATCATTTTACAGATGAGGAGACTGAGGCCAATAGGGATAAAGAAACTTGACCAGGGTTACTCAGATGGTAAGTGTCTGTGGTAGGATTTAAACTCTTATCTTTATGACTCCAGATCTGGAGATTTATCCATTGAATAACCTAGCCACCCTATCCTGTTTTCTCTAATTATTTATCCTATCCCTTCTTTAATCTGCCTTTTATCTTCAAAATAACAAGAAAAAAAATCTTCACTTTAATCTGAAAATTAGTACCTAGGTACTATTTTTATATCACCATGCCTTCCTTTATTTTCATTTTCTACTAAATGTTCTTTATTATTCCTTCTCTTTATTCCTTTTAAAAACACAAGCTATTTGATAAAAGAGAGAGAGAAAATAATCATTTAGGTGATCTACTATGGGCAATGAATAGGATAGGTCCAGAACATTCATGGAGGGACTGGCCTTGGAATACAGGAAATAGAATTAAAGATGAAGAAGCATGAAGATATAATGGTGTTTGGAGGCATGGACTTGAGAAAGATGAGAGTGCTCACAATGGATGGTCTTGACTTTTTCCAACAGGTGGGAGACAAGGTCAGCTGATAAAAAAGACTAAGTTGAGGGTAGAAGAGAAGTCTGAAGGTGAGAGGAAACATTTTGAAATAACTGAGAGAAAAAGAATAGAGGAATAATGAAGGTACTTCAGTTGAATTGAGATAACTAGAAGTTAAAAAAACCTGTAATTTTCTGTAATGTTCAATAGCATGGGGAGAGTAGAAGAGAAGGTAGATAGTGATGGTGACTCAAGGCTGAAGAAGGACTGGATGTAGATGATGAAAAGATAAGGGCTGCAAGTTTGCTAACCTTGGGTGGAGGATAATATGTAGTTGAACTCTAGGTTTAAGACAAAAGAGAAGCCAGAGCAAATTTTTGGATCTGGTCTTCTGAATATGTTCTGATTTCATCTAATTGTAGTTACTCTGTAGTTACTTAGCTCAGATCTTGGTTCCACAAAAATCAAATTCGGATTTCACTAGAGTATTGAAAAAGACTTTATTAAATTTCATGGTAAAAGTCCTAGAATGATGAATAACCTAGGGCAAACTCCCAACTTTCTTATCTCTCAAGGATCCTATTGTAGGCCAAGAAGCAACAGTTAATCTTATTAACAAGATTAAAAAGATAACATTCACTTATTAAAAAGATTAAGGGGCAGCCCTGGAGTCAGGAGTGCTTGGGTTCAAATCTGGTCTCAGACACTTAATAATTACCTAGCTGTGTGGCCTTGGGCAAGCCCACTTAACCCCATTTGCCTTGCAAAAACCTAAAAAAAAAAAAGATTAAAAAAGCAATCTAAGTAGAAAAATGGGTTGATTTAAGATTGGAAAAGGAGTATGGTAAGGTTGTATATTGTCACTTTATTTGTTTAACTTATATTCAGAGTACATAATGTAAAATGCCAGAATGGATGACTGAAAGCTGGAATTAAGGTTGCCAGGAGAAATATCAGTGATCCCAGATATTCAGATGATACTACTCTGATGGCAGAAAGTGAAGAGGAATTAAGGAATTAAGGAGCCTCTTGATGAGGGTGAAAGAGGAGAGTTGTAAAAGCTGGCTTGAAATATAACATCAAAAAAAACTCTATGATTTTGGCAATACTTCCTGGCAAACAGAGGGAAAATAAATGGAAACTATCAGATTTTAAATTTTTTGGACTCAAAGATCACTGCAGACAGTTAACTGCAACCACGAAAGTAAGAGATGCTTGCTTCTTAGAAGGAAAGTTATGACAAATTTGGACAGCATACTAAAAAGCAGAGACATCTTTTGGACAAAGGTCCACATAGTCAAAGCATTGATTTATGGGAGCAATTTATGTGTATGAGATTTGGATTGTGAGTAAAGTTGAGCATTGAAGAATCTGTACTTTTACATGTATTTTTTTATTGATATTTTATTTTTCCAGATACATGTTATGAAAATTTTTTAATATTCATCCATACTCAAATGCATATTTTTAAGTTACATAATTTACTTCCACCCTCCCTTCCCAGCCCCCTCCCCTCAGTAGGGAACAGACAAGTGAGTATTGTACATATACATTTCTATTAAACTTGTTTACAGATTAGTCATTTTCAGCATGAGGAATTCAGATTAAGGGAAAAGAAAGAAAACCATGAAATAGGAAAGAAATACATTAGAGAAATTTTTAAAAAAGTGAATGTAGTGTTCATCAGATTCTGAAGGGTTTATTTTTAGTTTATTTTTATTTGTTTTGTTTTTCCTTCCTCTGGGGATACCATTGTCCATAGTGGTTCCGATAGGGTTGTCTTGGTGTCTGGACTGCTGAGAGGATCAGCCATCAAGGTTGGTCAGCTCACAATCTTGTTAATGTGTATATTCTGTTGGTTTTGCTATTGATATGTTCAATTATGTTGTGTGTTTTCCTAATATGAGCCATCCCTGCCTACCTGCTATAAATCTTACTTGATCATGGTGTATTATCCTAGTAATATCTTGCTGTAATCTCTTAGCTAAAATTTTAGTTAAGATTTTTGCTTCAGTGTTTATTAGGGAGATTGGTTTGTAATTTTTGTTTTAGTTCCCTGGTTTAAGTATCAGCACCACACACACACACACACACACACACACACACACACACACACACATACACACATTGGTTTTTGCAAGGCAATGGGGTTAAGTGATTTATCCAATGTCACAAAGCTAGGTAATTATCAAGTGTCTGAGACTGAATTTGAACTCAGGTTCTCCTGACTCCAGGGCCAGTGCTCTATCCACTGTACCACCTAGCTGCCCCATATCAGCATCATATTGATGTCATAAAAGAAATTTGGTGGAACTCCTCCTATTTTTAAAAAAATTTATATAGCATAGGAATTAATTGTTCCTTAAAAGTTTGGTAGAATTCACTTGTAAATCCATCTGGACCTAGAGACTTTTTCTTAGGTAGCTCATTGATGATTTTTTCAATTTGTTTTTCTGAAATGGGATTATTTAAGTATTTTATTTCCTCTTCTGTTAATCTGGGAAGTCTATATTTTTGTAAATTTTCATCCATTTCACTCAGGTTATCAAATTTATTGGTATACAGTTAGGCAAAATGACTTCAAATTTTCTCTTCAATTTCCTTCTCATTTGTGGTTGGTTCACCCTTTTCATTTTTTGATACTGGTAATTTAGTTATCTTCTTACTTTTTTAAAATCAGATTAACCATAGATTTATCTGTTTGGTTTTTTTCATAAAACCAACTCTTAGTTTTATTTATTAGATCAATGGTTTTCTTGTTTTCAGTTTTATTAATCTCTCTCTTGATTTTCAGAATTTCTAATTGGATTTTTAATTGAGGATCTTTAATTTGTTCTTTTTTCTAGTTTTTTTTAGTTGCATATGCAGATTCATTGTTCTCCTCTTTCTATATTTTATTCATATAAGCATTTAGAGATAAAATTTCCTCTCAAAGCTGCCTTGACTGCATTCCATAAATTTTGGTATGATGTCTCATTGTTATCATTTTCTTGGATAAAATCACTGATTATTCTATGATTTGCTATTTGATCCACTTATTATTTTAAATTATTTAGTTTCCAATAATTTTTGATTTATTTTTACATGACCCTTTATTACATATAATTTTTATTCCATATGATCTGAAAAGTATGTATTTATTATTTCTGCCTTTCTGTATTTGATTTTTAAGGTTTTTATGCCCTAGTACATGGTCAGTTTTGGTATAGGTGACATGTACTGCAGAGAGAAAAGTACAATCTTTTCTATTCACATTGGTTTCTCCAAAGGTCTATCACATCTGTTTTACAAGTGTTTTTTTTCACCTTACTTCCTTCTAGTTTAATTTGTGGATAGATTTATCTAGTTCTTAGAGGAAGGTTGAGGTCCCCCATTATTAAAATTTTGCTATCTATGTTTCATTGTAATCACTCAGTTTTTCCTCTAGGAATTTGGATGCTATACCACTTGGTGCATACATGTATATTAATGATATATCTTCATTGTAGTTTCCTTTTTATCCTGTTTAATGAGATTGATTTTTGTTTTTGCTTTGTCTGAGATCAGGATTGCTACTCCTGAAGCATAATATATTTTGCTCTATTCTTTTACCTTTACCCCATGTGCTTCAAATGAGGTTCTTATAAGCAACATATTGTAGGATTCTGGTCTTTATCCATTCTGTTATTCACTTCTGTTTTATTCACTTCCATTCATCTCATTCACATTTACAGTTAAGATTACTAAATCTGTATTTTCCTCTAGGCCATCTTTCTCATTTAATTCTCATTTAATAAATTGTGGTTTTGGAGAGACTTTTGAAAGATCAATTCGGTGTATCTTTGGAAGGTTAACTACTAAAGCTGAAGCTTAAATACTTTGGCCATCTAATGAGAGTTTGAAAAGAGTGAAGGGAAAAGGAAAATGGAACACTAGAGGATGAGATGGGTAGATAATGTCATGGAAACAATATGAACTTGGACAGACTTTGAGAGATAATGAAGGCATAGCATCCTATGATCTATGGGGTCAGAAGAAGCATATATTACCGAATGACAGAGCAACAAATCAAAACAAAGATTAACTGGCAGCATAAAAAATAGGGATTGGAGGAAAAGATATTTTGGAAGCTGATAGACTTACTGGGAAACTATTAAAGTAATTCAGACAGATATTAATAAAGGTGATTAAAGTGATGGAAGTAGGACTGGTGGATTGGTTCTTGTCCTTTGTTATGTAAGAAGACCAAAATGACATCACTTTGTTAAAGACAAGTGACAATGTGTCAGACTGTGGTTGATCAAATCAATGTGAGAGGGTTGGCTAGGTGACACATTGGATTGAGCACTGGTCCTGGACTCAGGAGTACCTGAGTTCAAATCCAGCCTCAGACACTTAATAATTACCTAGCTGTGTGGCCTTGGGCAAGCCCCTTAACCCCATTTGCCTTGCAAAAACCTAAAAAAAAAATCAATATGAGAATTCTCTACTATAGGTCGAGTACAGATAGTCCATGTGAACTTAGTATAGTTAATCTAAATTTATGTATCTCATGTTTCTTTTGAACTGCTTCAGTTTTGCCTTGCTCATGAAACACAGCCCCTTCTTTGATGAGGAAAGGCCATGCTGGGCAATCCTGTGCCAGTGTCTCCCATGAGCACAATGTATTCCAAAGTTCTTAAGAGAGACCTTCAGAGTGTATCATTTCTTCTGACCCCATTGTGAGCACTTGCCCTGTGTGAGTTCTCCATAAAACAGTATTTTTGGGCAAGTACATGTTTGGCATTCAAACCACATGGCCATCCTATTGGAATTGCAATCCTTGTAGTAATGTTTGAATGCTTGGCAGTTCAGCTTGAGAAAGGACCTCAGTGTCTAGTATCTTCTCCTGCCAGGTGATCTTCAGAATCTTTCAAACACAGTTTAAATGGGAGTGATTCAGTTTTCTGGCATGCTGCTGGTTGCAGACACTATCAGATTTCACAGGCATATAGCTAGCAATGAGGTCAGCACAATATTGATCTTCAGTTTAATGGCTCTTCTCTCCCACACTTTCTTTCAGAGACTCCCAAACACTGAACCAACTCTGGCAATGTATGTGTCAGCCTCATTGTCAATGTGTACTCCCCTGGAAAGGACATTCCTGAGATAAGTGAACTTATTCATTGTATTCAAAACTTCTTCATTTGCTATAACCAAAAGTTCCAAATATGGATGATGTGTTGTTGGCTGATGGAACACCTGCATTTCCTTGGGGTTAATTGTTAGACCAAAATTAGCACAAGCAGCAGAGAATTAATCCATACTTTGCTGCATCTCAGTTTCAGAGGCTGCATTGAGTGCACCATCATTTATAAATAGAAGATCAAGTACCAATACTACCTCCACTTTGGTCATGGTTAGTAGTCTTTTCAAGTTGAAGAATTTACTGGCAGCGCAGTAGCTGACCTTGATGCCATATTCATCCTCAGTGAAGGTGTTTGATAATATGGCTGAAAGCATCATCCTAAAGGCATAGAAGCAAGGACACAGCCTTGTGTCCAGGAAATCATGAAAGTGTCATCCACTATGCAGAACCTGGGCAAGCACACCATCATGGAACTTACATATAATACTGATGAACTTCTCTGGGCAACCAAATTTTGACATAATTTCCTATAAGCCCTTATTACTGACAGAGTCAAAACTCTAGGTCAGATCTCTAAACCTTCTAAACAGATTTCTGTTCTGTTCCTGTCATTTTTTTCTGGCATTGTTGAGCAGCATATACCTTACTGACTGTTCCTCAACCCTTTCTGAAGTCACAATGGCTCTCAGATAGGTGACCCCCATCTTCCAAGTGAAGGATCAGCCTATTGAGATATAGCAAGAGTATTACCAGCAATGACTAAAATAGAAATACCCCTGGGATTGACATAAGACAATTTATTCCTTTTACCTTTACAGGGATAGGCAATGGAGGCATCCTTGAATTCCTGGGAGATAGTATCTTCATGATATATAACCTGGAAATTTTCAATCAACTTTTGTATAAGCAATTGGCTCCTCACCTTGTTGATTTCAGCTGGAATAGAATCAGCAACAGGTGCTTTGTCACTTGAAAGGAATCTAGTGACATTCAAAACCTCTTCTTTAGTTGAAACTTCAGCTAGGGATGGATTGACTTCAACTTAAGATAAATGTTCAATGGCTTCTGTGTTGATTGATGATGGCCTGTTAAGAACACCATGGAAGTATTCAATCCATCTCTCTAAGATCATATCCTTATCATTAACTAATATGACTCTATCAGCACCAAGTAGTTGAGATGCAACATATATCTTTGACCCCTAAATAACTTTGTGGGAATTATAAAAGCATTTTGGATTATTACCATTAGCATAACACTAAATTTCATCTCCTTCTCCTGAGTTAAGAGTCCTGCATTTCATTAATTTTTGCTTATACTTTATTTTGGATGGAATTAAATGCTATCTTCTTAGAAATGGATGAATTTATCCTGCTGCAAACCCTGTGGAGCTCTCATTTTTCATTTAGCAGATTTTGTATTTTCCCATCATTTTAATCAAACCAGTTTTTTTTTTGTTTGTGAGTGTTCTAACCAGGTGAGTAAATGCAGTGCTGTATACCAAAGCTTTGAAAGTCGCCCATTACTTTTTTTGCTGCACTGTTGGTTGCTGTGTGTTGACTCAACATTATCTCAAAATTAGCATCAAACTGTTCCCTCTCAGAGAAGCATTCTAATTCTTGTAGCTAATGTAAGTGTTGTGGTACCTGGCTGTTTACCAGGTAGGAATGGAGGTTTGCCTTTTCACTCCATCTCTATTCCCCTATCTTTTTGTGGGTTGGGTTACTCTTGATTTAGTTATTTTTCTTTAGCCAATTCCTTTGCACTTTTGGAGTAACAGGCAAGTTAGATCTTGTGGTACAAAATGAAGCAGGGCAAAGACTAATATAGTTTTTTCAAGATAACTAATCATAAGTTCCAACAACCAAAAAGTGATTCTATATATGGAAATCAGCAAATGGTCAATAGTGCAATCAAATCGATTATATACTTTGAGGCCAAAGGAGGAAATGTTCTATACAATCAATTAAAATAAGACCTAGAACTGACTGTGGCTCAGATCATGAGCTTCTTATTGCTAAATTCAGACTTAGGTAGAAGAAAGTAGGGAAAACCATTAAACTATATAAGAATGATCTAAATAACATCCTTATGAATATAAAATGGAAGTAATAAATAGATTTAAGGGATTAGATCTGATTGGTGTCTGAAAAGCTAAGGACAGAGGTTCAAAAATTGTGTATGAGGTAGGTTCCTTGAGGCTTGACATTTTGGTCTCTTGAAAAATGTTGAGATACATTTAAAATTTGCAAAGTTATGCCACAAGCATCAACCAAACATCAAAACAAAATTATAAGAATGACTAATCCCCAAAATGATGACAAGAGCAGATGGTGTCTTAGGTGCTCTTTCATAAATCTTTGAAATTAAGGTCTTTAACTAAATTTTCGAGAGACAGAACCCACAGAGGGATCCAGTGAGGCAGTTCTACTCAAGGTAACCTGGAAAAAGAGCAGAAAGGCTCTGCTCCCCAGGGTTGGAGGGGCAGCCAGCCAGAGGGGTGGCCTGCCAGAGTGAAAGAACTTCAGCCTCAGCTCCCAGCAGCGGGGGAGTTTCCTGAGCTATGCCCCCGGGGAGCACTGGGCACAAATTGGGGGAATGGGTGACCTTTGCCAGAGTGAACACTTGAAGTCCAGCCCTCAGGGTACACAGCAAGCAGGTGGCCACTGCATTCCAGATCCAGGAAACATAAGCAGGTGGAGCTAGTAAGCAGGAGCCCCCAGGCCATGAGCCCATTGAGCTGAGGGAGGGGAGTGAAGAGAGACTGCCCAGCTCTGTCCTCTGCCCCTGGAACAGGACTCTGGGGCTCTGAACACATTCAGATCCTGATCGCAGTCTAGGCCCCCCCATAGAACAGCAGGGTCCCCTCCACCTCAGCCCTGTAGCAGAGGGGGGCACATATGGTCATTCACAGACCAGGAGGGAGGACAGAGCCTCACACACTGAGACCCTTGTGGAAGTGTCCCCAAAGCTCAGGAAGCACCCCCCAAAACAGGCTTAGGCTGGGAAAATGAGCAAATAGAGAAACAAGAGGAACACCATTGAGAAATACATAATCTATGATCCCAAGAAGGATCAATATATTCAGTCTGAAGATGAGGAAACACAAGCTCCTGCATCTAAAGACTCCAAGAAAAACAGAAATTTGGATCAGGCTATGATAGAGCTCAAAAAAGACTTTGAAAATCAAATGAGGGAGTTAGAAGAAAAACTGGGAAAAGAAATGAGAGAGATGCAGGAAAAACATGAAAATGAAGTCAGCAGCCTAGTCAAGGAAATCCAAAAAATTGCTGAAGAAAATAGCATGCTTTCAAATTATGGTTCATCCTAATTCAGCACAGAATAAATTACTTTAGAAAATGACTATCTTCAGTTCAGATAAATGGAGCACTTGAAAAGGCAGCCTAGTTTGTGATATGATAATTGCTAAGAACTAAGATCTACTGCTATTGAAAAAAAAGTAAAAAGGAAATGCTTCATTACTTTCTGATGCCTCTATTTATCTAAATTCATTTTAGCACTTGAGGACTACATAATATTTAAAATGAGTAAGATTTGGCATAGAAGTCCTGTACTTTGTATTATGCAATTAATAGGTGTCATGTTATTTTTCCCAGCTCAATTTTGTAGGTTTGTTCTCTGGTAGAGATTATCACATCATGGGTGGCTAAATATTTTCATATAACTTCCAGTTTTCACATATTACTACATTATACATTTGTATTGCTGACCATGAAAATAAGCAATAATCAAGGGTAGTGCTACTTATTTTTAAAGAAGCCTTTCTTGTTACAGGCCAATAGTGTGTGACATGTCAAAATGAAATGAAGAAAGATGTAATGACAGAATAGGAAGTAGCATAAATTTTTAAATTACTCTTTGATTTTTTCCCCCTCAGAATAATTTGTTATGAGACAAGTACTGTATTATGGTCTAAGTATTTTTCATAGAAATGTGAAAAATTTCAGAAAAGAATAGTTGAAGGAAATGGGGATTTAAATGTTATCTTGTAAGAGTTAGAAAATTAATGCATTCTATACTAAAAACTAAGAGAACTGTTCATATATTTTGCTAACCAAATCATTTTATATCTCATGTTTTGAAATGTCACCATGTGTATTTCATCTTATGTTGATTTGTCATAGATTTGGAAACTATATGTATATTTGTTTTTAACTCATTTTCATTAAATATTTTGCTTCCTTTATTAAAAAAAAAGAAAATAGCATGCTAAAAACCAGCTTAGGTCAAATAGATAAAACAGTTCAAAAAGTTATTGAGGAGAAGAATGCTTTAAAAAGCAAAATTGGCCAGATGGAAAAAGAGATAAGAAAACTCTCTGAGGAAAACAAATCCTTCAGACAAAGCATAGAACTCAGGGAGATTGATGAATTTACAAGAAAACAGGACTCATTACTTCAAAACCAAAAAAAAATGAAAAATTATAAGAAAATGTGAAACATCTCATTGAAAAAACAACTGATATGAAAAACAGATTTAGGAAAGATAATTTAAAAATTACTGGAATACTTGAGAGTCATGATCAGGAAAAGAGCCTTGACATCATTTTCAAAGAATTACTACAGGAAAATTGCCCAGATATCCTAGAAGCAGGGGGCAAAATAGAAATGGAGAGAATCCACTGATTCCCCTGAGAAATAGATCCCCCAAAACCAACCCTTAGGAATATTATAGTCAAGTTCCAGAACTCCCAAGTCAAAGAGAAAGTATTACAAGCAGCCAGAAGTACACAATTCAAATATTGTGGAGCTGCAGTCAGGATCACACAGGACTTAGCAGCAACTGCATTAAAAGCTTGTAGGGCTTGGAATATAATATACTGGAAGGCAAAAGAGCTTGGAATGCAACTGAGAATCAACTACCCAGCAAGGCTGAAATGTCCTCTTCCAGGGAAAAAGATGGACTTTCAATGAACCAGGGGAATTTCAAATGTTCCTGTTGGAATGGCCAGAGCTGAACAGAAGGTTTGATCTTCAAATATAGGACTCAGGTGAAGCATAGAGATTGGGGGAGAAGGGGAAAATATGAGGGACTTAATGATAATGAACTACATGTATTCCTGCATAGAAAAATGACACTGATAATACTCATATGAACCTTCTCAGTTAATAGAGCAGGTAGAAGGAGCTTTTATAGTTGAAGCACAGGAGAAAGCTGAATCTGAAGATAAAATATGGTGTAAAAATGGAGTCAATAGAAAAAAGGGAAATGTAATGGGAGAAAGAAAAAGGAGAGGGGGGAATAGGCCAAGATATTTCATATAATAAGATTTTTCTTCATTACAATGAGCTATTGCAATGATATGGAAGGGGGGGAAGGCAAGGGGGAATGAGGGAATCTTTGCTCTCATCAGAGGTGGCTAGGTGAGGAAACAGCATATATACTCAATGGGGTATAGGCATCTGGAGTAAGAAGGAGAGAGAGGGGGGACAGGGGGAAGTGGGGGGTATTAGTGATGGAGGAGAGGATGGACCATGGGGGGAGAGTGGTCAGATATAACACATTTTCTTTTTTTACTTCTTGCAAGGGGCTGGGATTGGAAGGCCTATCCTAGACCATAGGGCCAGGTGGATGCTGGGCCTAAAGGGTGGTGGGGGGGCTTGGGGCTCCTTGGCCCCAGGACCAGGGATCTGTCTGCTGCGCCACTCAACTACCCTACAGCAGAGTCAGAGTGAAAGGAGAGAGAAAATATAGTACATGGTAGTGGAGAAATAAGAAAGGAGGGAGTTGCAATCAGCAATGGCAACCGTGGAAAAATATGGAAGTAACTTTTGCGATGGACTTATCATAAAGAATGTGATCCACCCATGACAGAATTGTTGGTGTTGGAACAAAGACTGAAGCACATTGTTTATTATTATTATTATTTTGGGGGAGTGCAGGGCAAATGGGGCTGGGTGGCCTGCCTGGGGCCGCATAGCAGGGTGATCGTTGCGTGTCTGAGGCCGGATTTGGAGTGGGGTGCTCCTGGCTCAAGGGCCAATGCTCTGTCCATCACCCAGCCACCCCTACTATTATTACTCTTTTATTTTATTTTGGGTCTTTTTTTCTTCTTTTTTTTTGATTTTTGCAGGGCAGTGGGGTTGGAGTGGCTTGCATGTCACATGGCTGCGTGATTGTTGGGTGTATGGGGCCAGATATGGACTCAGATGCTCCTGGCTCCAGGGCTGGTGCTCCGTCCATTGCACAACCTGGCCATACCTACAATTATTACTATTATTTTTTTGAATTTAATTTTTTCTCTCCCCTTTATCGCTCAAGTGAGTCTATATTGTTTTTGGGGAGGGGGTATTTTGTTTACTCTTAAACAAGAATATTTTACTAATGTATAAAAAACATTATTTGTACAAAATGAGAATAAATAAATATTAAATATAGTAATAAAAATGATTAATCCCACACTCCAGGTTATTATCTCAGGGGTCTATTTATAGAAATTGCACATCAATAATATATACAATTGTTATATAACAGAGTAAAGCATTATTCAATAGGTTGTTTTGTTACTATAGGTTTAAATTACATATAGGACAAAACTATACATGTCAGAAAAGTATATGCACAGTCATAGAGCAAATTAAATATTGGTAAAACAAAGCAAAACAATAATAATATCATTAAATTTACTTAATAACATCACAAGCAAATTCAATAAAGTCAAACTGAGGTACATCAAGCATAGTTAATTCATTAACAGTGACACATATAACAATTACCAAAAGAGATCAGACTACCTACCTCAATAAGGCCCGTAGCCATAGTGAGGGTAAAGGAAGAGGGTCTTAGTAGTTGTGGAACTAGTAAAATTGACTATATTATGAAAAGTAGACTGACATTCAGGTGAAGCTAATCATGTTCTTTCTCTGGAAATTAAGGAATTGAGTAATCATATAAAATGGGCAGTAACACAGAAGAGGATCAATTACAGAATAGAATAAATTTTTAAGTGATAGAAAATCAATTTAATTTCTTCAAAAACAAACCTGTGACAATTTATATGCAAATAATCAGGCAAAAACTTATGAATTGCTAATAAAGAAATCTATAATACTTATGACATTACTCTTTATCCTGTTCTCCTTCATGGCCTCCATTCCCTCTGTCCCTTGGTTCTTCTCCAAGTCATCTCCCTTATACTGACAACACCACTCTCTTCTTTATTTTTTATTTTTTTAAATTCAAAATTAAATTGTCTTTTTGCTTTTTTAGTAATATCCAAAGTAAAATTATACACATCCACTTTCCATGGACTTGTATTGTTTGCAATTAAATTTAATTTCAGTTATTGATATCCACTATCTTCTTTATATTAGCTCTCTTGGCGAACCAGTTAAGCTCTCCATTAACTTCTACTTTCAAATTTTTTGCCCCAATCCTATTGACAACTATACCTCTGGATGATCCCCAACATCTACTTTCTTTGTTCCTATCCACATACTACCACAGGAAACTGGAGAAAATCATTAAATCTTATTGAATGGGTCCCCTACTTAATTATATTTTCTGATTTCAACTTTAGTGAGGCAATTATTCAACTTATTGCTAATCAATTCACTTTCTCACTTCTACAATAGCTGTTTTAAACTTCCTTCACTTTTCTTAAACCTCCCATGGTACCCCCTCCTCCTACCCTCTCTGCTTTACCTCACTCAAACTTGGCTGAAAAATTTGAGACCATTTATGGAGAACTCCTTCTCTTTCTCTATTTTTTTTTTTTGTTTTTTAGGTTTTTTTTTTTTTTTTTTTTGCAAGGCAATGGGGTTAAGTGACTTGCCAAGGCCACACAGCTAGGTAATTATTAAGTGTCTGAGGCTAGATTTGAACTCAGGTACTCCTGACTCCAGGGCCGGTGCTCTATCCACTGCGTCACCTAGCTGCCCCTCTTTGTCATCTTCTGAATAATTTCAGACATCTTCTTTCATTATCTTTTCTTCTATTCCTTTTGAAATGAAGATCCTTCTCTTTGCCAAGACCAATCCCTCCTCATGAATCTGTGAGCACATCTCTTCCTGTGTTCTCTAGAATATTGCTGCAACAACAGTGCAGCAAAAAAGGAATGGGTGACTTTCAAAGTTTTGATATACAGCACTGTATTTGCTCACCTGGATTACTATGACCCTTACCCTCTATAATGTTCAGCCTTTCCTATCTAGTGACTCCTTTCTGTTGTCTACAAATAAATCCATGCCTCCCCATACTATTTCTCCAACCACCTCCACTAGCTAGCATCCTATCTCTTCCCATTCTTAACTAAATTTTTTGAGAAAGCTGTTTATACTGTGTCTTCATTTCTCCTCTCGATTTTTTTAACCTGATGCAATCTGACTTCTGACCTGAACTTTGAGCTTCTGACCTTGAACTTCTCTTCAAATTTACCAGTGATCTCTTGATTTCCCATTCCTTGTTTCTTGATCTCTCTGCATCAAGTGACACTATTTATTACCTTTTCTTCTGGGATAATCTCTCAAGTCTATGCCTTAATGGATCTAACTTGGCTCTCCTTTATCGGACCATTGCTACATTATTGAAAAAGACCATGGCATCAAGGAGGTGATGTTATGACAAACACATGAATTAGATTTGAATGAGAGGGTGCTGTGCTAAGTCACCAGCCTCACTTTCTCCTCTGGAGCCAGTGGGCAGATATGAATCAGGATGACTGAAGATGACTCTGGCTGAGAGGCAATCAAGGTTAAATGACTTACCCCAGATCACACAATTAGTAAATGTCAAGTGTCTGAGGTTGATTTGAACTCCTGTCCTCTTGACTCCAAGGCCATTGCTGTCTATCCATCATACCACCTATGCTCCTAGCTGCTCCTTTCTCCTTTGTTGAATCTTCATTTGTTTCAGTCTTGTTATCTTTCCTATAATATTCCCACTAATAATGGGACAACAAAATATTACATTAATAAATGAATTTCCATTTATTTTCCTATTTCAAGGTCTTGTCAGTTTCATGAGTCTAATTATCTTTATATGACAATCTGTATGTCCAGCCTGAGCTCCAGCCAGTCTCATATCACCAACTGCCTCTTGAACATCTCAAACTGGTTATCCTCTAAGTATTTCAGATTCAACATGTTGAAAAAAGAACTTATCTCTTCTCTAAAACTCTGTCTTCTTCCAAATGTCCATATTGCTATCTTATGCATCACTATCTTTCCATTTAACCCATACCCATAACTTCAGTTTTATTCTTTGACTCAAATTTCCCTTTCTCTTATTCCTATTTTTCCCAGATTCCTTCTGTCTTCCTACACTCATGGAAACCTGACTTCTTTTCAGAAGACTCTGATAAATGAAAAAAGCCCAAGGCAAAATTTCTAAGCAATTAATTAATTTATTAATTAGGCTAGCTGGCAATCAATAAATTGATGGTCAGTGGTCTCTCTCTCTCTCTCTCTCTCTCTCTCTCTCTCTCTCTCTCTCACACACACACACACACAAACAACACAGAGAACCTAGAAGCTTTACATAATTCCTAAAAGGAAATCTTTTTGACATCTAAAAATCAATCCTGACTGGTGGACATTTAATGAAGTGGTGGGCTAAAATCTTCAGCTCCTTCTGCTGAGAATGTGACTGAGTATGAGACTCAGTCACTTCTAGAGATTGGGATGGGGAATCCATCTTCAAACAGAACATGCTGGTTGAGTTTCTCCTTCATGAGCTAGGGTTACCCTAAACACTTATGGAGGAGTACAAGGACAGAGTAACTTTTCCCCAGAATAAGAACTGATTTCAACTGGATTCTGTTTTTACTCTAAACAGAAGTGTGGTCTCATAGTGGGATAGGGTGTCATATCCATATTCCTCGGGGGCTAATAGTAATCTATGATGCCACGTAGAAACTGATTTTTATAGGAGCTGGACCTTAATGAGGAAATTGAGAAGAAAAGTGTGGATCCCAATTTAATAATTGGTTATTAGTATAATAGTAAAATAATAATTTCTCACAAGACAATGCATACTTGACCACCCTCTTTGAAACTGGGTTCTATTTTTTTGCTACATGTCCTTCTCAATTCACTGGATCAGCTTAGATTAGATATTTAAAGCATTATGCAGAGATGAGATAT
Source organism: Macrotis lagotis (assembly GCF_037893015.1). Taxonomy (NCBI): domain Eukaryota; kingdom Metazoa; phylum Chordata; class Mammalia; order Peramelemorphia; family Peramelidae; genus Macrotis; species Macrotis lagotis. Next base: position 636,098,673 of record NC_133666.1, on the reverse strand, counting down.
TTTGAGTCATTCTCATCTTATAGTTTGTGCCTTGAGCCATCCCTGTCACCCTAATAGCTTTTTATGGTGGGATTCTTTTTTTGTGTGTTTATTTGTTTGCTCATTTTTCCAGACTCAAACTTCCCATGACTCCTCCTCTCCCCATTCTCTCAGCTGAGAGCCTTGCTTTGTATTATACAGAAAACAAAATTGAAGCCGTTTACCATGAACTCCTTTTTCTCCCTTTCCTCCTTCAACTCCTGCCTCACATGATGAAAAAAGTCTTATCCCTTATTAAGGCTAGCCCATCTACTGTCCAAGGAAACCCATCCCATCCTGACTCCTCCAACAGATTGTCTTCTCTGTTATTTTCACTCTTTCACTTATTTTCAATATTTTCCTCTTTATTGATTCATTTACTACTGCCTCCAGACCTGCTTAGGTATTTTTTATCCTAAATAAAAGCAACCCTTGAAAGCAACATTCATTTGATCCTTCCATCTTTGCTAACTTATACCTGCCAAACTTAGTTAGCTTGGTAGTGTGGTGGATAGAGCACAGGTCCTGGAGTCAGGTGGTCCTAAGTTCAAATCTGACCATCAGATCAGTGGTCCTTTCTTAGTCCTCATTCTCCTTGGCCTTTCTGCAGTCTTTAACACTGTTCTCTCCTGGTTTTCTTCTGTCTGAGCATTCCTTCACTGGATCCTCTTCTATATCACACCCTTTAACCATAGGTGTCAGAGTTTTGTTCTGAGTCCTCTCCTTTTTTCCTCCATACTGCTTCACTTGGTGATCTCATCAGTGCCCATGGATTTAATGATCATCTCCAGGCTAATAATTCTCAAATCTCCAATGATTATTCTCAAATCGCCAATGGACTTTTAGATGTCTGGAACTGGATTTCCGGTAGATATCTTTTTTTTTTTTAGGTTTTTTCCAAGGCAATGGGGTTAAGTGACTTGCCCAAGGCCACACAGCTTGGTAATTATTAAATGTCTGAGGCCAAACTTGAACTCAGGTACTCCTGACTCCAGGGCCAGTGTTCTATCTACTGTGCTACCTAGCTGCCCTGGTAGATATCTTAAGTTCAATATATTTAAAATGAAACTCATTATCTTTTCCCTTCCCCAAAACTTTTCCTATTACTAGAAAGGGCAAACACCATACTCCCCTTAGATTCTTCTCAACTCCCATATCCGAGAAATTGCTTGTCAATGACTGCCAATAATACCTTTGCAACATCTCTAGAATATGTCCCCTTCTTTCCTCTGACATTGTTACCACCATGTGCAGTCCTTCATCTCATAGCTGGATTGCTGCAATAGCCTGTTGGTGCTTGAATTAATCATGAAATTATGAAATGGGTTCAGGTACATCTTTGGGTATGGAATAGAAAAATCTACAGTGTCAGTGGGAAGTGGGGCTGTAATCAAGCTTTAATAAGACACAGAGGATACAGACACAAGTGATGAAACTGAGGATGAGGGATGGAATAGTGAAAGGAGGCAGGCAAGTAAGGAGGGAGAGAAATAGAAAGTATTACTCAAGTAACCGTGGATTAGATTTAGGAGCATTAGACAACATGGACCCAATGGGTTTTGGGAGGAACATTCATACTAATTTTTATCTGTGCCACCTTGGGGTTGGTTCATTAACATAGTCAAATCATCTCAAAGTTATCAAAACCTTCTAGATGTTCTGTTAATCTTGAGTTATAGAGGTCAGGAATTTACATATCATAGGAGCAGAACCTTAACAGCAGTGCCTAGATGGTTTCTTCTAGTTTAGCATATATCACAAGATGTGAATTTTGGTTAATATATGATACAATTTGCGAATTATGCTCCTTTGATCAATGGGATAGTTTATAAGTGATAACTAACTTTCCCTTTGCAATCTTATTTTCTGCCATTACAATTTTTTTTAACTGGCTACTTATAAACTTACTAGAAGGGAAAGGGGGTGGTTAAGGGGAACCAGAACAAAATGCAATTTTAAGAAAGACATTTGATGACCCAAGTGTCTCCCTATTCCAATCTATCCTCCATTCTGCCACTGAAGTATTTTCTACAGTTCATGTCTTACACTCCAACTTCCTTCCCTTGCCACCCCCCCCCCCCACCAACTCCAGTGGCTTCCTATTGTTTGTCATTCAAAATCCTTCATAATCTAATTCCCCTCCTTCTTTTCTAGTCTTTTTACACCTTTCTCCCCAGTCCTGTGATGTTGTCCATCTTGATGATTCATCTCTTGAATCCAGGCATTTTATCTGGCTGTCAGCCATGCCTAGAGTACTCTCCCTCTTCCTCTCTGCTTATGACCTCCCTGGCTTTAAGTCCCAAATAAAATCCTACCTTTTTAAGAAAGTCTTCCCCAACCTCTCTTAATTCTCTATTGAAATTGTTAATTATCTCTCATTTAGGGAAGCTAGATGGCTCAGTGGGTAGAGCACTGGCTCTCAAGTCAAGAGGACCTGAGTTCAAATCTAACCTCAAATACTTACTAGCTGCGTGACCTTGGGCAAGTCACTTAATCTTGATTGCCTGACATTCAATTATCCTAATTCATATCTGGCCATTAGACTCAGATGACTCTGGAGGAGAAAATGAGGCTGGTGACTTAGTATAGTAACCCCTCATTCAAATCCAATTCATGTGCTTGTCATGGTCTTTGAAAATGAAGGACAACATTTTTTCTCATTTATCCTGCTTATAGTTTGCATTGTATATATTTGCTTGCATTTTGTCTCTTCCATTAAATTATAAGCTTGAGGACAGGAATTTTGTATCCCCCTTTTTTGCATACACAATATTTAACACAGTCTGGCACATAGTAAGCACTTATTAAATATTTATTGATTGATTACACACTTGCAGAGAATAATTAGATTGCAGATAATTTTGCAAGCTCCATAAAATTTTGAACTCAGGGAAGGATGAAACCCCACGTCCATCCCTCAGCTTGGCATTCTTATGGTGTTATTATGGGAATGTGTTCACCTCAGATCTTATCAATTTTCCTTAGGTTCTTGTGGTCCTTCACCTGAGCTTGAATGACTTTTGGGAAGGGAAGCCAACAGTAACCTCAGGAGAGCCTGCAGCAGTTAGAGCAGAGAATTTTAGGTACTTTATTCCAGAAGGGTAGATAGAGTCTTTGAGAGATTGACTGTGGGTGGGGAACTAGTTCTCTAGAACTGACAATCTGGAGACCAGAAACAATAGCAGAATTCATTCAGAAGCAAGGCCAGAACACAGATAACTGATCTGATTAAGGTAACTAATGGCAGCTAGGTGGCTCAGAGAATAGAGTGCTGGGTCTGGAGTCAAGAAGACCTGAGTTCCTGAGTTCAAATGTGACTTCCCTTATTAGCTGAGGAACCCTGGTGAGTCACTTACCCTCTGTTTGCCTTAATCCACCGAAGAGGAAATGACAAACCACTTCAGTATCTTTGCCAAGAAAATACCATGACTAGGTTGGTTCACAGGTCACAAACAGTGAGACGTGACTGAATAACAAAAATGATTCAGTTTGAATATCCTCCATAACTCTTTCTCCACCCCAGCAACAGGGAGACAGGTTAATTGGCCATCATACATTTCCTGCCCTTCTCAGTTTCTATTTAAACTGTTATAAAACATTGTGGACCTTGAATCCTGGTTATTCAATTGATTGCTGTTTGAGAAATCTCTTAAAGAGAAAGGGGACATGTTTTTTCTCCAGCACAAGACTGGAGAAGGGATGACAGTAAGCTTGTTTTATTTGTAACTTTGCAAAAAGTTTAGAAATCAAGAGATGTTTGAGATTTAATAAATTTCCCCTAGAAGAGTCAGAAACCCCTGAACTAGAAAGAATAGTTCACTTTGTCAGCACAAAGAAATCTGAGGCATAATTGGAAACTGAAAACCTGAAAATCTATCTCATGGATTATTTGTACAAGTTGCCCTGAGATAGAGGATTCCCTTGCCCAGATGCCAGCTTTTAAAGAAACTGATAGTGCCTGGAATTATCATTATTTGGAGCTAGATGACTCTTGTTCTCACATAATGCCCCTGACAACCATCAGATTTGTTTGAATTTATACTTTTATTTATACTTTCTTTTGTTCTCTTGATCATAATATGATTCTGAAAATAATAATCATGGTAAAAAGAGTGATTTCTTTAGAGAGTACTAATTAGTCACCTTACCAGCTTAGGAAGAAATTAAGACTCCTAGGTATCTCTCACTATATTAATTACAAACTCAGGAGAACAACGATTAGGATGCTGGAAGAGATCAGATAGTATTGTACAAGGATGATAGTCTTGGAGGAGCAGTTTTGGGCAGAGATACTGTGCAACCTTCAATATCAGGTCACATGAAGGAGGTTGATGATTTTTCTTATTCTCTGTTTTTTCATAAAAGATCAACTCTTTCCCAGTTGAAGGATGTTCCTTTTCTGAAATGGTCATCACCTATAGGTTATAAAATCTTAGAGAATAAAACTTTAAAATATCTAACCTATAATTAGTTTTGCAAAGCAGTGGGGTTAAGTGACTTCCCCAAGATCGCACAGCTAGGTAATTATTAAGTATCTGAGATCAGATTTGAACTCAGGTCCTCCTGACTCCAGGGCCAGTGCTCTATCCACTGTGCCACCTAACTGCACAACCCTATATATTTTAAAAATTTAAATATTTTGTTTTTCAAAATAGTTTTGATAGTTTTTACCAATCATTTATTTGCAAGGTTTTAAATTTTACAATATTTCACCCTCCCTCTCTTCCCTCCTCCCTTCCCTTGTCAGAAAGTAGTCTGCTATAGGCTCTGTATTTATCATGCTAAACATAGATTGATATTGAATATGTTGTGAGAGAAGAATCAGATTCAAATGAAAAAAAAGAAAACATTAGAGAGGGGGGGAAAATGACATAATATAGGGGACAACTTTTAAAAATTGAAGATAATAAGCTTTGGTCTTCATTTAAATCTACAGTTTCTTCTCTGGATATGGATGGTAAGTCTTTTAAAATTGTCTTTCATTATTGTACAGTTGAAATGAACAAGTCCATCATGGTTGATTGTGACCCCATGTTGTTGTTAATGTATATAATATTCTTCTGATTCTGCTCATTTCACTCAGTATCAATTCATGCAAATATTTCCAGGCTTTTCTGAAATCTTGTCCCTTATGATTTCTTATAGAATAATAGTTCCATCATATACATATACTATAATTTGTTTAGCCATTACCCAATCAATGAACATCCCCTCAATTTCCAATTTATTTGTAAGTTTGCAAAAATTTTAGAAATCAAGAGATGTTTGAGAACTAATAAAATTCCCCTAGAAGAGTCAGAAACCCCAAAGAACTGCTATGTATATGTGGAATTTTTACCCTTTTTCCCCCTAATCTCCTCAGGATATAGACCTGTATTACTGGATCAAAAGTTAGCCATATATTTTTAAGTTTCTACAGTTTAAGGTTTAACGGTTCATATATTTGAATGCTAGATTGGTCAATGGGAAATTCAAAATACAAATGACCTCTGCTTTCAGAACCTAGGTGCTGAGTCCCTGTTCAGATGTCATATGTTGAGTCCCTTTCTGTATTCCCTTATCTTTCCCCATTGGAGGGGTGGGAGACAAGGAAGACAAGTTTCTCCCTATACACCAAGGTCTTCAAGGTCTCAATTTATTGAACCAAATACCAGTGCTTAAATATCCTTCCCAGTCCCTTAATCCATTCCAACTCCCATGGCACTTAGTGAAATAAGGTTCTGGTGATCAAGGACACCAGGTGATGATAGTTTGGTACTCCCACACACAACAGTCCCTAACACCTAGGAAACTTTCCCACTAAAACTCAGCAAAACGAAGCTAGGGTATAATTTAATTAAAAAAACCCCAAAACTAAAAACAAAATCTCACCAAACAGTCTTAAGGAATTTCCTGAAGCATTTCAAAGATGAAATGACCTGCCCTAAGTTACAAGGTATTGTCAGATGTGGTATGTGAACCTTCAGTAGGAGGAAGGGAGAAAGGGAGGAAGGATAGCAGAATAGCAAAATAGCAGAAGAACAAAAAACTGTTTATCTAGTTAGCCCACAGATAACCCAGTCCTTCAATCAGTATTTATTAAGTTCCCTTTTTAGCAGAGCTGGATTTAGAATCTTATATATCAGTAAAGTAATTTTTTTGACTCATTCTCCCATGGGGTTTGGAGGAAAAGGATCCAGGAGCAGAGGGGGTAGTTGCAAGAAGAGGAGATGAGCCATTCTCTTTCCCTTGACAGAAAAATTGTTAAAATAATGACAGAAAACTGTTGATATCAAATGTTATATTACCTATGACCTGCACTCCCTCTGAACAATCCTAGTAATGTCAGAATTCTAGTAATTTCATTGCCTTCCTACTCTTGGAGGCCTTTACTCTCAATTAAATTGAGCTAAATTCCACCCTGGGTATTTGCCTGTAAACAAAGCCAGTTTAAGTCAGATAAGATATGAAAGTGACTTCAGATGCCCTTGTATCCCCCAATGGAATATTGTATTAAATCATAAATCACAAAATAAAGTGGTTTTCCCTGCCTGGATTGCCAAGATCTCATAACCACGTCTCACTTCCTAATATGAGCTCCCTCCCCCATTTCTCCTAAAAGTATAAGAATCTTTCCTATAAGTTTCCTGGAGTACATCCCCTTAGTTGAAGATTTGTGACCATTATCTGTATTAAAAGGAATCCAGTAAAGATTAAAAAAATTTCTTCCACTTATGAGTTTGATTTATTGCAAGACTTGACACCCTCAACATCAAGATGAAAAGGTAGGGATGGGTTCTGTCTATACTGAGGGAGGACCCACCATTGATGAGAACATGAATCCATCAGGAATTATGAAAATATTCAAATAAATAATAGGAAATGTTGAAGTGCTTATCTAAGAAACTTAGATAATAAAAACAATAATGGTCAGTTTGAACCTTCATCCCTGAGGTATAACTGGAAACTGAAAACTAATAATAGATTTAGAACTGATGTTTCTTTCTAGGAATCTCCCCCTTATTAACCAACTCTTTCTTTATGCCTCTTCTAAAATAATTTTCCAAATATATAGGTCCAACCTTGTCCTTCTGCTCAAAACCTTTTTTAAGCTCCCTGTTATTTACATATTAAAATACTAAAACCTTAGCCTGGGATAGAAAAGTCAGCATAGTCATAGTTCTCAAGATCCTTCTATGGTCTAAGATCATTTACAATTCTGATGTTTTATTTTCCTGTATTCTAAAAACCTTCCACCTCCATTCTTTATAATATTATCTCAGATTAGTTGTCTTCCTTATAATGTGTTCTATGTTTCAATCATACTGAACTAATAACTATTTCCTTATTTTCTCTTGTCCTTTCCTGTCTCTAGATAAAACCTTAGGTCTTCCTTTGCCCATTCTAAGAATGCACTACTTTCTCATTTCTGCTCAAGGAAGTCTTCTTCCTTTCTGTTCAGGTACAAATTTTTCCATGAAGTTTTTTTTCTGTTTGTTTTTTTTGCAAGGCATTGGAGTAAAATGACTTGCCCAAGGTCACACAGCTAGGTAATTATTAAGTATATGAAACCATATTTGAATTCAGGTCCTCCTGATTCCAGGGTCAGTGTTCTAACCACTATGGAACATAGCTGCCCCTTCTGTGAAGTCTTTTCCTGACATCTCTAACCAAAAGCAATATTGCTATTTGGATCTCTCCTTTTACATACATACCATGTTTCCCTCATTAGGGCAGAGATATTGTTAATTTTTCTCTTAGTACAGTGCCTTGCAGATATATGTATGTATATGTATATATATATATATAATATATATAGATATAGATACATTGAGCATCTAATAAATGTCAGATGAACTGAATTGAATGTTTCTCTTCTCTTGGAAAGTGAGGGGAGAGAGCTATATGAGGTAAAGAGAGTAAATTATAATGAAGCCCATGCCACCAGGAAGGTGATGCCATGATATGCCTGTGAATTGGATTTAAGTGAGACAGACACAGAAAGAGGGACAGATAAAGCAAGAGAGAGAAAGAGATTGAGGCAGAGTCAGTGTGTGTGTTTGTGTGTATATGTGTGTGTGTGTGTGTGTGTGTGAGACAGAGTACCAAAATTTTGGAATTCTTGGATCTTTGTTCTTGCTCTCCCACCAGCTGTAAGAACTTGTTCAAACAATTTCTCCTTCCAAGTCTCCAGTTTCCTTATCTACAAAAAAAGAGAGAAAGAAATGCAAGATCCTTTACAATTCTGATATTTTATTTTCCTGTATTTTTACAACCTTCCACCTCCATCAACCTATGTTCCAAGGTTTCCTTTGGCTTTAATATTTCTACTTTAAGTTCTCTTCAACCTCTAATAACCTTTCTATGTTCTAAGGCTGCTTTCAGTCATTATGTTGTATATTCCAAGGTACCTTCAATACTCTTCCCTTGTCAGACTTCAGCTGGAGTATTGTCTTTCAAATCTGGGAACCATAGGTTAAAAAGAGCATTAATAAGCCAGAGAGTATCTGGAGGAAAGCAACCAGGATTTCTAAGGGTCTTCAGCCCATGTACTATCAAGAGAGATAAAATTCAGGATGGGGCTGTCTTCAAGTATTTTAGGAACTGTCATGAATAGAAGGGATTAATTAGATTTATTTTGATTGGACCCAGGGGACAGAATCAGCAGCAATGGGTAGAGATTGCAAAGAAGTCAATTTTGTCTTCATGTCAGGAGAATCTTTCTAACAATTAGAGCTGACAAATGTGGAGCGAAGGGTAAGATCTAGATTTGCTCATCCATGTTGAGGCTCTCTGCATTTTACAGTTCTTATTTGGTTCAGGAACCTCTCTATAGGACCTCCTCTTTCATTCTGCCACTAACCCTTCACTTTTGACTTGTAGTCCTGCATTTTTTTGCCTTGGTCTTGGGATTCCTTGCTGTTTGATTATTGCTTCTTTTGGTTTCCATCCCTGAGAACACATTATCTCCCCACAGGGAATTGAATCCATGTCTTTCTGTGTAGGCCCTTTTCTATGTGTTTCTGCCTCTCTCTCTAGTTTTTTAGATTTCCGGTCTCCAAGTCCCCTATAAAGATCAAACCCAAAAGTTTAACTTAAGTTATGAATTTATAAAGAATAATATAGAACCAGCAGGTAAGAAATATTCAGAATAAGACAAAAAATTCAAATGTTACTAAGTACACATGAAGACTGCCAAAACAAAGGGACAAGTCAGTGGGTTAATAAGGATGCCAGACAATGCCTAGGCACATCCACTACATTGAATTGAATAGAGGTTCCTCTCTAGAGTTGGAATTCTCTATTTTAATCTCTAAATATACTTTTCAATTCTGACAATTACATTTTGTGTGATCAGTAGTTCTACATTCAAAGTTCTCCTTTTTACATAAGCTAATATTCTTTCTAACTCTTATAGTTTGAATTTATTATTTTAAGATTCTCTCCATTTTGCTAATCCCTGTTTGAAAGGTTTTTGGGGCAACTTTTTATGGTCTTTGACTTTCTATTTGTAATGTTACAATTTAGCTGTGTTCTATAACTGTCATTCTATATTCCCAAATCCTTTCCAGTTCTAACATTTTATTTTCCAAAGTCCCTTCCAACAATAATATTTTATACACTTATGTTCTAAAGTTCCTTCTAGCCCCAATACTCAATGGTCAATCTGCTTCTAATATTCATTTTTCTGTGTTATAAAATCATTTTTCATCCTCTTGTCCCTTTCAGATAATGTTCCATCCAAATCTAATGTTCAGTGTTCTATGTACTGAGATCCTTTCTAGCATTTCATGTTCTAAAATATTGACTGACTTTGACATAGTATTTTGAAAGCCTGAGATGTGCTATAAATGTTATTATTAATAAATTTCTTCCATCAAGAATCGGGGGAAGGAATTTCTTTTGTTTGTACTGTAAGATGTCATTCTTGCTAGGTAGAAAAGAATTTTCCTTCTATTATTGGAAAAACAAGGTAGAGAAATAGTTGTGGAAAGAGAGAGGAGTCGAAGAGACCAACTTAGTCATTTTCACAGCTCCTATGTACTGACAGCCTTGATGAGAATCCATCAGAGAGAACTCCATTATCTAGGGCCCAATTTGAGGAACTCACCTTCTTTTCCAGGAAAATGTATGCCCCTTCTCTAGAGGCCAAGATCACATGTCTGCCACATGAACAGTATCCCAAACTAACAAAGTTTCACAGTCTATAACCTCATCAAGTAGGGGAGGACTCCAAATCAATCAACGTTCTCTGTATTATATAAGCCTGCTATCTGTCTCTATCTCTATCTCTATCTCTATCTCTATCTCTATCTCTATCTCTATCTCTATCTCTATCTCTATCTCTATCTCTATCTCTGTCTCTGTCTCTGTCTCTATCTCTGTCTCTGTCTCTGTCTCTGTCTCTATCTCTGTCTCTATCTGTCTCTGTCTCTGCCTTTGTCTCTGTCTATCTCTGTCTCTATCTCTATCTCTTTCTGTCTCTCTCTGTCTCTGTCTCTGTCTCTGTCTATCTCTCTCTCCCTCTCTCTCTCTCTCTCTCTCTCTCTCTATCTGTCTGTCTATCTATCTATTTATCTATCTATGATTTCTCAACCACTAGTTTAACTAACCACTAAATGGAACTATGGAAATAAGATTCCTTTATAACAAAGACTTCTTTTGCTTCCTCCCTTCCTTCCTTCTTTCTTTCTTTCTTTCTTTCTTTCTTTCTTTCTTTCTTTCTTTCTTTCTTTCTTTCTTTCTTTCTTTCTTTCTTTCTTTCTTTCTTTCTTTCTTTCTTTCTTTCTTTCTTCCTTCCTTCCTTCCTTCCTTCCTTCCTTCCTTCCTTCCTTTTTCTTTCTTTCTTTCTTTCTCTTTCCTGACTTCCCACCCTGATTCTCTCTGTCCCTCGCCCCTTTCTTTTTCTTTTTCACATACAACTGCCAGGTATCCTGAGCAGGCACAGATATACTGAAGGGAAGGAAGTTCAGAAATTAACTACCCAGAACAAGGCACACAATAATTAAAACTACATAAGAAAGAGGACAAGGAAAGAGCAGTAACTTTCATTTATTCTTTTGGGACACTGTAAGGAACTATAGATAGATCTTGTTCCAAGCCATACAATATTTATTTTCCCTTTTTTATGTTGTTTCATTTAATTTTTTTTGTGCTTGTTTTGATTTATAGTTTGAGTACTTAATGTTGATAAATGGGAGACTGAAACAAAGGATGAATACAAAGGATATATTTTTCTTGTTATTTGAACACCCCTCAGAGAGAACAAAAATAGCTGTGATTAAGGCGTGTCATGTCATTTATGACTTCCTTGCCAATGATCATATGGATGGAAAGTTTCAGGGCTGGGATAGGAACTGAGGTCATCTTGGTTCCAAGCTCAGCACTCTAACCATTATATTAGGTTACTTTCACATATAAGAGAGAGAGAGAGAGAGAGAGAGAGAGAGAGAGAGAGAGAGAGAGAGAGAGAGAGAGAGAGAGAGAGATGGCTGATCAATGACTGGATAGGAAACTTGAGTAGTCTCTGGTTCCATTGTATAGAGAATAATGTCTATTACATTCCTTGTCCTTTTTTGATATCCTGAGGGAACAATTCTCCAGTCATTGGATCCAGTTTCAATTTGTGATCCTTCCTTTTATTGGCCAGTAGCTAGCTCTCCAGTTTCATTTAACTGTCTACATCAGATTGGTTTTTAAAAAGGAATCTTTCCTTCAAAGTTATAATAAGACATTTTCCCCAACTTCTCAGGGGCATAACCTCCCCCATCATTTATATCTCTGGGAATTAAATTCACAGTTTATCTCAGTTCCTATGTAACATTAGTCCCAATAACTTCAAGTATAATTCATCACTGGACCAACATTAAAAAATCCTAGCTTCTCAGGTTCTTTTTTTGGGCTGATGGAACCATCTGGTCTGAAAGGCTAAACGCCAAGATCCCCATGATCTGAGCTCCCAGATTTGGAACTGTCCTCCCTGATCTCAGAATGGAAAAGTACCAACAAAACAGACTAAAATGCCTTTTCTCAGAGCCACATAACCTAAGGAAAGGGAAGAGGGAGGTGGTTCTTAGAATCTCACCCTTCCTAGTCCCCATGACATGATTTCATTGTTGTGAGTAAATGATTTCATCCCTAGAAGCAAATGCAGGGGCTGAGGGGAGAGAGAGAGGAAAAGTGACTGTGCTTTAGTCAGGCAATTGAAAAGATGAAGGTTCCAACTAACTAGTCAATGAAACAAGGCTATTCCAAAGCCCATGATAGACCAGTGTAAAAGGACCATGTATGCATCTATCTGATGGACATTGCCAACTGATCACAATCTCATCAATCAAAAACTCAACAAGTCCAAAATGTAATTCCAATCTCTACTTGTTCCAAACCCATCTCATTCTAAATTTCCTTATTTCTGGTGAAGGGGCCTCCTTCCACTCACCTAGCCTTTTTCTTCCCTTTATCCCCCGGTCTCAGACACTTGTCATTTACTAGCTGTGTGATCTCGGGCAAGTAACTTACTCTTGATTCCCTAGGATCCTGAGCTGCCTCTAGTTGTGCTGATCTTTGTCTCGCCACCGGATGGCTGCATGGCTTGGGAGAACAAACAGCAAATGACAAGCAACAACAATCATAACTTCCGTGATGGCTGGGACCATTCCACTTGAGAACAAATACCTATGGACAGTGATAGTCTACATAACCACAGCAACAACAGTAACACCTCTGCAATATAACTTTCATCCTATATCTAGCTTCTCTTTCCTGACTTGGCTTTTGGTATCTCCTGCCTGAACTATTGCAAGAGTTCCCTAATTGGAACTCCAGTTTCCAGTGCCTTCTTGTTCCAGTCCTTCCTCCACTTCTTGCCAAAATAATCTCAATGGCATCTGGCAATGTCATTTTCATGTTCAAGAAGGATCAAAAATGGCTGTCTGTTAGATGAACCTCCTGTGAAAATTTATGGAAAAACATGGGCAAATAGCATACAAGATGAAAAACAGTGGTTAGTTTTTGATCTATACTGCTGCTGGGGTGGCTAGGTGGTGCAGTGGATAGAGCACCAGCTCTGGAGTCAGGAGTACCTGAGTTCAAATCCGGCGTCAGACACTTAATAATTATTGAGCTGTGTGGCCTTGGGCAAGCCACTTAACTCCATTTGCCTTGCAAAAAAAAAAACAAGCCTAAAAAAAAGATCTATACTGCTGGAAGAGGCACACATAGATGAGATCATGAATTTAACAAAGCATGAAAATAACTCAGGTCAGAATCTTACAGGCTTAGGGGACAGCCAATGCTAAGACACAGAGATAGGAGATGAAATGTTTTATTTTAGAAACAGCAAGTAGGCCAATGTTGCTAAATTTTGAAGTTTGTAGAGGAGAGTAAAGTGAAGAGGACTGGAAAAATAAGAGGGACTCAGGTTGTAAAGAGTTTTAAATACCAAACAGCAGAATTTATATTTGATCCTGGATGTAATAAGGACTCATTGAAATAGTAGATGGGGATGGGTGGGTCAAAATGAAAAGATCACACTATGCTTTTTATAAATCATTTGATTGGGGAGAGACTTGCGTCCCAGAGGTCAACTAGAAGAGTAGAGATAAGGGAAAAGATAAAAAATATATTGTGAGGGTGAAAATGAGCTTTGGCAATGGATTGGATGTGTGGGATGAATGAGAAGGAGGACCTGAGGATGATACCACAATACCAAACATGGGTGACTGGGAGGTGGTTCCTGTGATAAATTCTGTTTTGCTTTAATTTAGTTTAAGATATCTACAGAGCATTCATTTCAAGATGTTTATAAGGCAGTTGGTGTTGTAGGATGATAGCTTAAGGGAGAGATTAGGGCTGTATTATTTATAGATCTGAGAATCATTTGCATACAGGTGGCAATTAAATACTTGGAAGCTGATGAGACCACTAAGTGAGATAGTTTAGAGGTAAAGAGAACATAAACCTAGGAAAGAGACTTGAAGAACAATCATGGATTTTCCCAAGGAATTTGGCTATAAAGGAAAGTTAAGATATCAGTTGGTAGTTAGTTAGGCTGGGAGACATGGATAAAAGAGGATATGGGAGGATAATGAGGGTAAGGAAGACATGGGTTTTAGTGTAGGAAGCAGGGAAAAAACTTGTATAAAGGGAGAGGCTGAGGATAAGCATGAAAGAAGTGTTATAATAGAGGCATTCTTTTGGAGAAAGTGGGAGGTATTGCGTAACAAGTACAATAAAAAGCATTAATTGTTAAGGAAAAGGGCTACCCTTCATCAGAAATTGGACTGGAGTGAAAGGGGAATTTTTAATGATGTGAGATAAGAGGCAGTAAAAGGGAAACTCTTTGAAATGACTTCACTTATTTTCAGTGAAGAATAAAATGAGACCCTCAAAGGTGCCATGGAAAGCTTGGGGAGAGACAAAAAGGAATAGTTACTTTGGAGAGTAAGGTAGTAAACTGATTAGAATGTTTGTTTTGCTAAGCTGAGGGTCCAGTTGCAATTAGTTAACAAACTCACAGTGAGCTCACTCAGCATGATTTCATAATTCCCCCAAGCTCCTTTCAGCAGCTTTGAATAGAGCAAAGGAGATAGAAGGTGAGAATAATTTGGAAGTAAGGTTGGTAACATGTAGTTGACAGTAGGACAGGATTCTTATTCATCTTAGGATTTATTTAGCATTTTTTTTAAAAAAAAGATGAGTTTTTTTTTTTAAATGAAGAGCCTTCTTCTCCATCTCACTTCACCCATGCCATCTTCTTCTATTAAAAAACAAAATTAAGTAAAGCTCCTGTTACAAGCATGTACACTCAGGTAAAACAAATTCCAAAATTGGTTATGTAAAAAAAATTAAAAACAAAAACTATGACTCAATCTGTTGTCTGAGTTATTTCCCTCTAGATCTGGAGATGGCAGCGTGTTTCATTATGTGTCTTCCAGAACTGTAGTTGGTCATTGTGTCAGTCAGAAATCCTAAATCTTTTGGGTTATAATATTGCTGCTATTGTATAAATTGTTCTCTTAGTTCTGTTTACTTTACTTTTCATAAATTCAAGTCTTCCCAGGATTCCATGAAACTCTCTTCATCATTTCTTATAACTTAACAGTAATTTATCACATTCATATCCTATAACTTTTGGTCATGAAAGATTCCTCTAAGCTTAGAGCTTGTTTCTCTAATTTATTAATTCTTTAGTCTACATGTGCCCATGGGATCTTATCTTGGTAGATGGTGTGAGATGTTAGTTTAGACTAATTGTTCCACGCTGCTTTGCAGCTTTCCTAACAGTTTTTTTTTTTTTTTATCAAATAATGAGTTATTGGCAAAAGAGTTAGGATCTCTGGTCTTCTCAAACACTAGATTGCTGTGCTCATTTGCTTCTATATATTATGTACTTAGTAGGTTCCATGAATCAACTTCTCTACTTCTTAACCAATACCAAATTGTTTTGATGGTTATGGTTGTGTACTATAATTTCAGATCTGATTTGGCTAGTTCTCCTTCCCACATTTTTTTCATAAATCTCTGGATGATTTTTTTCTAGCTCTATAAAGTAATCATTTGGTTGTTTGATTAGTATGAATTGAATCATTAAATTAATTTAGATAATATTTTTGGTATATTGATTTGGCATAACAACAAACATTATTCTGGTAAATCTGTATTTATTTATTGAAAGAGTGTTTGTAGCTGTGTTCATATAGTTCCTGCATAGACCTTAGACTACCAAGTATTTTATGTCTCCCATAGTTATCTTCCATGGACTTTTCATGCACCAAATCATTATTGACTAGAGAAATGCAAACCACCTCATACTTCTCAAATTGGCAAAGATGACTAAAAAGGAAAATGATCAGTATTGGAAAGGATATGGGAAAATTAGGTTATTAATGCACTGTTGGTGAAATTGTGAACAGATCCAGTCATTCTGGAGAGCAATCTGGAACTATGGTCAAGGTTTATATCTCAAAGAAATCCAAAAAAATGGAAAAAAGTCTCATATGTTCGAAAATATTTATAGCAGATCTTTTTGTAGTGTCAAAGAAATTGAGGGGATACCCATCAATTGGGGAATGGTTGAACAATTTATGGTATATGAATATTATAGAGTACTGTTAAGAGAGGGAAATGATTTTATCAGGAGGGATCTGGGTTTCAGTGAAAACTCCCAGATGAAAAGAGTGTGAAAGGAAAAAAGTTTAATATGAAAGGAAGTTTGCCCTTAAAGTTTAGGCTTTCTAGAGCACATGATAGAAGGAGGGGGGGGAAATCTAGAAAGGATTTTGCCTGAGGTAGGACTGAAGTAGATAGGAATAGAGACTGGATACTGAGAATGGGGACCAGGGTTTATAGATTTCAAGTCTAGGAGCTATTATCTACTAACATCTCAGGACATTTTTCCTTCCTTCCTTAGTGAGTTCCATGCCAGTTCTCTGTCTTTATCCCAGGGAATTTTGATATGTATCATGATATTTTCTCAAACACCCTAGCTATTGAGGATTTGGATCAGGGTTCATATATGTGAACCCAGAACTATTGGGATGGGGCAAGTAGTGGGAGTAGGTTAACTATTGAGGAGTGAGTATAAGAAGAGTATCAGTTGCTGGAAAAAGATCGATTGAAGGAAGCAACTTATTAAAATGTTTAAGGTCTTCCTTTTATATTCAACCTCAGAAGATGCACTTCATCATAAGCATGATCCAGAAGTATAGGAACCTTATCAGTAAGCTAAAGAACTTTGCCTTCTTTGGAGAAGGCTTTGAATGAAGGTTTACCCATCCATTTTCCCTAAAAGCAATAACATCCTCATTCAGTCCCTTATCATTTCTTCCCCTAAATATTATAATAGATTCCTAACTGATACTCCTTTTTTATATTCTCTCCTTCACATATCCTTCAAAACGATTCCCCAAGCACACTAATTTTATCTTGTCATTATACTCAGAAATATTCTTGAAAGAACAATAACTTTATGCCTATCTTAACTTTCTTGCCTTGTAGCTGCAAAAGGGAATAACTATTTGGTGACTTTGTTCCTCCTTCTCTCTCTCTTGCTGTTCGGTTTTTTAAGGGAGAAAGAGAATGGTGGCTTCTATCCTTACCTTCATTCTCTTTCCAGAAGTCTGCAGAACAGTTAGGAGTCTTGTGACTCTACTTCTGATTTTTCCCCTCAATGTCTAGTGACCTGAGATGTATGTGTGGGCCTCCCATATGGCATTGTTCATTGACCTGAGGTAAGTTGAGCCAAAAATTAGAGGTCTGGCTTTTCTTCTTACTCCCCTCTGCCTTGAAAACAGGTATTCCTTCCTGGGTCTGAGAGAGGTAATCTAGTTCTTCCTCTTTATAGGAATATTTGTATATCTTATATTTAGGAACATTATGAAAGATTATATTATATTATTATAATATATAAGTATCATAATGCTAAATTAACATGTCCATGGACCATTGTTTTAGTAGTTTAATTTTTATTAGATTAGCATGTTTATTGTTGAGTTTTGAATTTCCCTATTGTCTATATTCTGATAACCCCCATTAAATATTTTTATCTTTAGAGGAAAAAAATGTCCAGGAGAGAAGTGATAAAATGCTTGGACTATGGTGGAGATTTATATGAATGAAGAGGAGTTGAGGATCATAGGATTGTTTATTTAAAGCTAGAAAAGATCTTATAGCTAGCCACTGAGATCAATTTCTTTATTTTACAGATAGAAGTAGGATGGACAAGTGTTGACAGTTGGATATAGTTGCTGAGTCCATTTGTTCAATATCTTTAACATTGAAGGAAACATGAGATTATTCTATAGGTAAACTAAGTCAGGTTACAGATCAAACTACTGTTCTTAGATACAGTGGACTAATTTTAGAGGGGGAGATTTGCATATCACCAAGGTAACTGAGAAAACTTGTTGAAGTCCTCTATTATATCATTAACTAGGGTAGTGAATAAATCATTTTGAAGAGCTTCAAACTTTGCTTTGGCTTCCACCTGAGGAATGTTAATCAGTTAACATTATTATTACATAAATCAAGTTTTGATCAGGTGAGGTCAACAAAAACAGAAAATAACTTCAGTTGACCAAAAGATATAGTAAAAATGACCCTGATCCCCAAACAATAAATAAAAGGAATGAGGAGCTTGCCATCTTACTCTCTTCCAGGCAACCTAAAACCCAAAGAAATATAATAATGATCATCAATATTAAATAATATCAAATCTCAATGAAACCTGGTAACCGACTCCCAAAGAGTATTAAATCAGCATACTTCCCTTGGACATTCTGAATAGGCCTCATTCTCAGAGCAACTCTGAAGGGAAATTTTCCTAGAGATCTGCTTTTTTGGTTTCCAGAAACTTGTAGAGATTCCCAAAGTAATTTTGCTCAAATGTGCCAGTACAAAGACAATACAATTTAGTACAACCACCTTGGTTTTCCAACTCATGTGGTGAAAATCAGATCAAGCCTTACTAATTCTATTAACAGAGTTATAAGGAGAATATCAAATTAGGATCCCATAGTCCACCTGAAACTTCAGAGAATTTCAATTTAGACATATCACTTGATGTTTCTATCTTTACATACACCCTGTATCTGTTATAGATAATGCCATTAACAGACTGGAGGAAGAGTCTCAAAAATAGCCATGAGGACCTAACTTGGAAAATGAACCCTTTTGTCTCTTAATATTATCAGACCAAGACTTTGAAATAGGAAAAAAATATATATTTCAAAAATGTCTTTACAATTATTGATGTGATTTTATATGCAAAATCCTTAATGCAATTTTAAGAACTTATTACTAAAACATACTCAAAGGTTAATATATATGTATATTTATATGTATCTATTTCTATCTCTATCTATCTTTCTATATTTGGAAACCAAGCACACACACACATGCACATTATAAGCCTCACTTTCTCGAAGTTTTTTACTCCATTAAAAAACTTTTGCATCTTTGTCTTGTCCTCTCTCTCTCTCTCTTTTTTTAGGTTTTTGCAAGGCAAATGGGGTTAAGTGGCTTGCCAAGGCCACACAGCTAGGTAATTAAGTATCTGAGACCGGATTTGAACCCAGGTACTCCTGACTCCAGAGCCGGTGCTCTATCCACTGTGCCACCTAGCCACCCCTTGTCCTTCTCTTTTGAGGATATACATTATTTTCATAACATCCTGAAAACCTGAGATACTTTAAGGACCTAATCTTATACATGAAAAACTGAGATACTTTAAGGACATCATCTTATACTGATAACTATTAGCAAGGGATGGCAAACCTAAGAATTAATTTAACTAGTTGCTGAGGATAGGAAGTTGATCACAAATTTAGATTAAAAGATAGTAAAATCTTTTATACTTCCACTCTATAATAGAATCTAGAGTTGTTTTAGTATTAATCTATTAATTAATATATTTAGTAATGCAATTTTAAAAAACCTTCTAAAATTCACCTACTCTGATTATAGAAATTTACTATTAAAAGAAAAAGGAGGGGCATGGTTATGACAATAGCAGTATTGTCCCTTCAAGGGCGCAGACTGACATGATATAAGCATTAATGGGGGAAAAACTCCTTTAGCTCTATTTTATTCCAACTGAGAATCATAGTCAATCTTGCAACAAATTCTACATTATTTACTCATAACCACATAGAATTAACCAGGAGGGAAAATTTTCTGTTCCAGAAGAAAGTAGCACAATAGGGAAACTGAATTAAGAGAATCCCCTCAACTTTCCCAGTCGGAGATATCCAGCTGTATCAGTTCTCAGATTGTACTCCCTTTGGCTAACACATGAAATTCCCCTTGAATAGTGGATTGTTGAATTAATGACTGTTCAGACAATCATACCTGAAATAAAAACCTAAAACAATATCTAATTACAATCCAAAGAAATTTTACTTCAACTTACAAAATTTCACTAATCACAACTTAAAGCAGGGTTATTATTATTTTCCTTTTGTGCTAATAGCAGTTAACATTGAGCACATATTAAAGACACCTTATTTATCCTTTATTTCTAAATTAAGAATAATTACAGGGGGCAGCTAGGTGGCGCAGTGGATAGAGCACCGGCCCTGGAGTCAGGAGTACCTGGGTTCAAATCCGGTCTCAGACACTTAATAATGACCTAGCTGTGTGGCCTTGAGAAAGCCACTTAACCCCGATTGCCTTGCAAAAACCTAAAAAAAAAAAAGAATAATTATATTATGGAGTTTCAGACATAAAAGTAAATACTTTATAGGTGACCCAAACCCTCAGAAAAATACTGATTACTATATATGTCCAATACATAACCACCTAATAACCCCTAAGGTAAAAATGAAACCTTTGAATTTAAGATCTATTGTTACTAATTTAGTTCAAAGATATAATTTAAATATATACAATTAATTAGCAGGTACAATTTCATTAGAAGTGATTGTTAAATAATGTAGCAGATAGAATTCAATATCTACTATAAGTAAACTTGTAAGTTTCCCAACTGTGACTGGTAATGATCCTAGTTTCTGAAACTTCATTACTTTACTTTACTTTACTACATGCTGTCAATAGGGCTAATAAGATCCTGTGATTGTGCCAGAACAGAAAATTTTATATATATGTATATATACATATACATATGTATATATATATATGTAAAATCTTGTATATGTGTATATGTATATCTAAATCTATCTAGAACAATTTAAGAGGTTTGCCACTTCCCCCATAGTAAGTTATTATTATCCATTTTAAAAGAAAAATATACCTGATGAAATACATAAGTTTTCAAACATTGTGATCACATTCTTAATCAACTCAATTAATAATGTGACATTATTCAGATTAAAAATGATGTTACTTTTCTAATGATAAAATTTTAAAACCTTTGAGTATATAGAAATATATGTATATATTTCAAATTAATCAACATTTATGTTATGAATAATTTTCCAAAATTAACAATATAAGGAATATTAAGAGCCTATAAATAACATAACAATATTATAGATTTTAAAAGCATAACACAAAACTTTTTGCCAGTCAAATAGTATCAATTTGAATGCATTTCTGAATCATCTTATAAAGGTATCAATTTTGGCATTCAATCCCAATTGAATTAAAAAAAACAGTATAGAGAAATTTTACTTAATTATTATAATATTAGTTAGCATTTATATTGTGCTTACCATGTACCAAGCACTGTGTTAAGCACTTTACAATTATTATGTCATTTGAGCCTTACAGCAACTCAGGTAATTATTTCCATCTCATTATTCCATTTTGCAGATAAGGAAATTAAGACAACAAGGTAAACTAAGTTGCTTATGGTCACATGGTTAATAAATCTCTGAGATCAGATTTGAACTCAGATTTTCCTGATACATGTAGTTTCCAAAAATATTGTCTTAATCTCAAATATCAATGTATTTTGCATTAAATTCTGATTTGCTACACTTACCTTACTAGAAGAATACAGTTCATTTTAATCGAGACTTCATTATGGTTTAGTTTTAGGACAAATTTCCATCAAATCAAATCTGAATTTACAATCATTATTGGGAACATTCAAAACCTCAATTTTCCCAAGGGTTATTAACACTTTAAATTTTAGAGCCTCTTGTTTTCAGTTAGCTCACTTTAAAAACTTCATAGTGACAGTCTCACATTTCTATCCCCCTGTCTTTGGATTCCATGAGACTCTAAAGCTTGGGACACACCCTTCTAATGGTTCTTCAAGACAGAATTTTAGAATGCTTTATTTGAATAATTTCATACCACAAATATATTTCTATATTTTCCATGTGAATAACAACATGAAGTTTCTTATATCCTTCTTATCTTATTTGAATAAAAACCTTCTCAAACCTCTTTTCAAAACTTCAAACTCTTGAGCTTCCAGTCACACTATGTCAGTGTAGATTTTGACTTTCCTTAATTGTCTGTCCATTCTTCACTAATTCCTACTTGCTTAAACTTCCTATTTTTTCCTCTCAGTGGACTTTGATTAAAAGTTTACCTATTGGGGCAGCTAGGTGGTGCAGTAGACAGAGCACTGGCCCTGGAGTCAGGAAGACCTGATTTCAAATGTGACCTCAGACACTTAATAATTGCCCAGCTGTGACCTTGGGAAAGCCATTTAACCCCATTGCCTTGCCAAAAAAAAGTTTACCTATTCTGAAATTAATCTTTCACTTTACTCTCCCATTCTCTTCTCTTTGCATTCATTACTTTCTTTTTTTAAAAAATTATATAATTATTTTATTTGTTTTCCAATTGCATACAATGGTAGTTTCTATCAAACATTTCTTTTGCAATGCTTTGAGTTTTACAATTTTTCTTCCTCTCTTCCTTCCCTCCCACCCCCAACAGAAGGCAAGTTGATATAGCCTTTACATTTGCATCCATGATAAGCACAGATCTAAATTGAATGTTTTGTAAGAGAAGAACCTGATTCAAAAGGAAGAGAGTAAACATTAGAGATAGTAAAATGACATAAAACATAAGATAACTTTGTAAAATTGAAGATAATAAGATTTGGTCTTCATTTAAACTCCACAATTCCTCCTCTGGATACAGATGGCATTCTTCATCACAAATCCCCTAAAATTGTCCCTGATTATTGCATTGATGGAATGAACAAGTCCATCATGTTTGGTCATTAAGCCATGTTGTTGTTAGTGTGTATAATGTTCTGGTTCTGCTCATCTCACTCAGCATCAGTTCATGCAAGTCATTCCAGGCTTTTCTGAAATCCTTTCCCTCATGATTTCTTATAGAACAATAGTGTTCCATCATATAACATACATATACCACAATTTGTTCAGCCATTCCCCAATTGATGGGCATCCCCTCAATTTCCATTTCTTTGCCACTATAAAGATGCTATGAATATTTTTTCCCATGGGAGATTTTTACCCTCTTCCCATTCATTACTTTTTAAAATTTTTTTTTATGTTTTTTTGCAAGGCAATGGGGTTAAGTGGCTTGCCCAAGGCCACACAGCTAGATGATTATTAAGTGTCTGAGGCCAGATTTGAACTCAGGTATTCCTGACTTCAGGGTCAGTGCTCTATCCATTATGGCACCTAGCCGCCCCCCTATCCATTACTTTTTAAAGTCCACCTCATCTTATATCTCAATCACATTCTCCTGAACTGATTTTCTTATAAATACCAATTAATTTCTATTCTCTGGAGATGCATGTTCTATTTCAATTTAGGTGACTTTGCTCCTAATTTACCTAAACAACTGAAATCTGTTGAATCATTTCAAATTAGTCTCAGTTCAGCTTATCCTTTATATAGTTGGTATGCTTATTTTCCACTAGAACAATATGTCTCCTGTTCTTCAGGAAGGAGAGAGAAGTGTGTATTATTTTAATTAAATCTTTATCCTAGCTGCACACTTCCAAAAATCCATAGAATATTTTAGCAGTTACAAAAATTTACAGTAAAGATATTACATTTCAATAACAATTTTTAGCTTCTAAATAGTTACTAATGCCATAAATTTGTACAAACCAGGAAAAAGATTTTCTTTCTTTTATTCTCTATCTTTATCTCAGCAATCTCCAATCTGACAAGGGTTAGGAAGGCAGAGGGAAAAAAAAGAATTTTACTGTTTTCTTCCTTATCTCCCAAATAGAAAGTCAAATAAAAAAGTCAACGACAATATTATTAATAGTTGGGAGTGTTGTTTTGAAATGTTATTAGGCTTCTCCACCCTTCTAATCTTTCTTTCTGTTATGTCTATTAGCAGGCACTGCCTACAAAATACAAGTTTTCCTCACTAACCTAGGGTCATCCCCGGGTGAATGAAGGTAACTGTTGATGTGGGAATAGAAGGACCCACTGGGTCCCAGGGTAAGGGGACCAGAAACCTAAAAAATTATCTGGCATTGACGCAGGGAAGGTTTGGTGATAGGTTTTGATGACAGGGCTGGATAAATCAGGAGATCAGAAAGGCAAATCCAAGGGTCAAGGAGGGGGAGGAATATTTGTTTCAAAAACTTGAAAGCTGAAGTTTTTTTTTTATCATTATTATCTCAAGGAATTAATCTTTTTTTTAGTAGCCTCCTCATACCACAAGAAATATCCATTCATTTGTCTGGGATGTCTGTGCTTAACTGCCTCCTAAGGTACACCAATTTGGTTAGATCAAATGATCTTTCCTTGGGAAATTATAAGACCAGATTATCCCAAATATTAAAAATGTGATTTAGACAGATACCTGGTGGCTTTTATAACTTATAATTTAAACATTTTAGCTAGATCCTCTGCATTGGTTTATATTGGTCTGAATTCATTTTATAACACTGGACAGATTGTACACAGAAACAAGACACACAAGACATAGGCATATTTTCCAGGGTTATCCTGCAGTGGAGAGAGAGAGGGACTCCTTGCCCTGACTAGATAGAGATTTCATACAATTCTTTCCTGAAGTCCCTGTCCAAAGGGTCCCATGGTTTTTGGCTCAGTTTTTCAACCCTGACTTTTCTTTTTTTTTTTTTTTTTATTAGGTTTTTGCAAGGCAAACGGGGTTAAGCGGCTTGCCCAAGGCCACACAGCTACGTAATTATTAAGTGTCTGAGACCGGATTTGAACCCAGGTACTCCTGACTCCAGGGCTGGTGCTTTATCCAGTAGCCACCTAGCCTCTCCGCACTATGCCACCTAGCCGCCCCAACCCTGACTTTTCATTGAGACTGAGTCAAACTGACCAAATAAGTGTGGATGCCTTTGGGCACTTAGTTATGGACCTGGTCCTAGGCTTGGGAATCCAAATGAAGCCCAGGATGCCCTACCAGGGCTTCTTTCTGGTAGTCCACAGAGATCCAGTTCATAGTAGAGCCATGCTTAAGACCACCTCAGGGCAGCCACCAGTCAGAGTGGCCTCTTTAGTTCTAAGAATTTTTAATGGTATGAGAAGGGATTTACAGTGCAAGGGGAGACTGATTCAGAACAAGAATATGAAGAAACTGAAATAAGAAACAAAGCAGACAGACAAATGAAAACTTGGAGAAATCAATTAGCAAAATATCTATGCCTCTTCTGCTGATCAGACTGAGGGGAACGTCATTCATGTATCAAGGTGACTGAGAAATGTAGGGTGTTGGTCTGCACAGGGTGTGGAGGGGAGCCCTTAGGGAATCTATTACAAAGGGGGAATGACCCAGCAAATCACAAGACTGGAAGAGTTTTCCTAATCCCATTCCAGGGATACCAAACCCCAAACAGGTTCTCAACAGGTCAAGAGTGACCTAGAGATCTTGACCTAGTGCTACTGAGTTCATGCAATTAGGTAATTGAATATTAACCCACACACCCCCTGTGATGATTGGGGTTCATTAGCATATCATGTGTCATATGATGTGGGGGGATCATATTAGGGGCATATCATGGAATGGGTGGACCTCTTAGATTGTAACTCAAACTCTGAGAGCCTATGAACATCCAAGAGAGAGGGGAAAGAGTTTCTGAAGACCATAAATTACCTGACTTTGAAGACTAATTCATGCCTCATGCCTAGGTGAGGTACCTGTATCTTGTAAGATATATCTTGCAAGGTTCATGAATAAAGTGTACAATTTTCTCTCACTCTAGCAGGTTTTTCTTTTCATTCATTTATAACAGTGACTAAACCAGTTCTAGATTCTACTCACCCAGTTCCTGATCTTTGTCAAGGCTGCAGGCAATTTGTTCCTTGTTCTTTGAGCAAAGTCCTTTTTTTAACATTCTAAAATGATCCTATGGCTTTGTCCACTTGAAAAGAAAGAAAACAATGGTATAGAAAGGAGAAATTTTTAAAAAGTGAACATAGAGGGGTGGCTAGGTGGCGTAGTGGATAAAGCACCGGCCCTGGAGTCAGGAGTACCTGGGTTCAAATCCGGTCTCAGACACTTAATAATTACCTAGCTGTGTGGCCTCGGGCAAGCCACTTAACCCCATTGCAAAAACCTAAAAAAAAAAGTGAACATAGAGTTCTTTCAGATTTTGTAGTTCATATTTTGTTTCATTTTGTTTTTCTTCAACTGGATGTGGACACTGTTATCCATAACAATTCTCCCAGGGTTGTCCTAGCTCTCTGAACTGCTGAGAGGAGCTGCTTCCATCAAAGCTGATCAACTGAGTGTTGTTCTTAATGTGTACAATGTTCTCTTGATTCTTCTCCCTTCATTAAGGATCAATTCCTGTAATTTATTCCATCCATCTCTAGAGTCCAACCATGAAGGTTTCTTTTAGAACAATAATACTCCATAGCATTCATATATCATAACTTCTTCAGTCATTTCCTAATTGATGGGCATCCCCTCCAGTTCCAATTATTTGCACTACAAAATGAGCTGCTAAGAATGTTTTGGCAAATGTGGACTTTTCCCATTTTTTTATGATTTTTTTTCTGGATATAGGCCTAATATTGGTATTGTTGGATCAATGGGTATGATCAGTTTTATTGTACTTTTGGCATAATTCCTTATTGATCTCCAGAATGGTTAGATTAGTTCACAACTCCACCAACAATGATTAATGTCCCAATCCTCCCACAACCTCTCCAACATTGATTGTTTTCCTTTTTTGTCATCTTAACTAATCTAATAGGTGTGTTGTCATTTTAAGTTGTGCCTCTCTAATCAATAAGGATTTGGAGTATACTTTCATATGATTATATAGGGCTTTAATTTCTTCATTTGAAAATGACCTGTTCATATCCTTTAACTATTTTTCAATTGGGGAATGACTTGTTACCTTATAAATTTGATGCAATGAAAATTGTTTTCCAGTTTTCTGTTTTCCTTCTAATACTGGCAGCTTTAGTTTTATTAACCTAAAAACTTTTAGATTTAATATAGTCAAAATCATTCATTTTGCAATTTATAATGTACTTTTCTTCTTTGGTCATAAAATTCTCCCCTTTCCATTGATTTGACTGATAGAATATTTCTTGATCTGTTAATTGATCTTGCCCTTGATGTCTAAATCCTGTACCCATTTTACCTCATTTTGATATAGGATGTGAGGTGTGGGTCTATGCCTGATTTTTGCCATAGTATTTTCTATTTTTTCCAACTTATTTTTGTTTAATAGTGAGCTCTAGCCCAGAAATTAATATTTTTAGTTTATTAAACTACAGATTACTATAGTCATTTACTACTGTTTCTTTTGCAGACTGTTACTCTATTTCTTAATTAGTACCAGTCAGTTTTGATGACTTCTGCTTTATAATGTAGTTTTAGATCTGGTAGAGCTTGGCCATCTTCCTTTTCATTTTTTTATTAGTTCTCTTGATAGTCTCGACCTTTTGTTGCTCTAGATGAATTTTGTTACTGTTTTTTTCTAGCTCTGTAAAATAGTTATTTGATTGTTTGATTGGTATGACATTAAATAAATAATTTAATTTGGGAAGAATTGTCATTTTTATTATATTAGTTCAACCTAACCATGAGCAATTAACATTTTTTCCAATTGTTTAGATCTGACTTTGTATGAGGAGTATTTTGTAATTGTCTTCATAAAATTTCTGGGTTTGTCTTGGGAGATAAATTCTCAAGTATTTTACATTGTCTAAAGTTTTTTTAAATGGAATTTCTTTTTCTATCTCTTGCCCTTGGACTTTGTTGTTCATATATAGAAATGCTAAGGTTTTCTGTGGGTTTCTTTTATATCCTGCTACTTTGTTGAATTTGTTAATAGTTTCAAGAAGTTTTTTAGATGATTTTCTAGGGTTCTATAAGTATATCATATCATATGCAAAGAGTGAAAGTTTTGCCTCCTCTATGCCAATTCTAATTCTTCAATGTTTTTCTTCTCAAATTGCTAAAGCTAACATTTCTAATACTATATAGAATAGTGACGGTGATAATAGGTCACCATCTTAGTAGTGGAAATCCTAGTTTATCCACATTACATAAGATATGTGTTGATGGTTTTGGATAGATACTGCTTATTATTTTAAGGAACACTCCATTTATTCTTATACTCTCTAGTGTTTTTGATAGGAATGTATGTTATATTTTGTCAAAGATTTTTCCAGCATCTATGGAGATAATCTTACAATTTCTGTTGCTTTTGTTATTGATATGTTCAATTATTTTAAGTGTTTTCCTAATATTGCACCATCCCTGCCTACCTGCTATAAGTGCTACCTGATCATAGTAGAATCTAGTAATATAACTTGCTGTAATCTCTTTGCTAAAATTTCATTCAAAATTTTTGTATCAATGTTAATTAGAGAGATTGGTCTTTAATTTTCTTTGTCTCATTTGACACTTCCTAGTTTGGGTAGCAGCACCATATTGGTGTCATAAAAGGAATTTGGCAGAACTCTTCCTATTTTTTAAACAGTTTATGAGGAGTTAAAATTAATTGTTCCTTAAATGTTTGGTAGAATTCACATGTAAATCCATCTGAACCTATAGACTTTTTCTTAGGGATTTTAATGATGATTTCTTCAATTTCTTTTTCTGAAATAGGTACTGGCATACAATTGGGCAAAATAATTTAGAATTATCTTTTTTAATTTTCTCCTCATTGATGGTAAGTTCACCCTTTTCATTTTTGATACTAGTAATTTGGTATTCTTTTTTACTTTTTAAAATCCACATTCATTAGGGAAATTGGCCTATAATTTTCTTTCTCTGTTTTGACTCTTCCTGGTTTAGGTTATCAGCACCATAATGGTCTTCACCAATTTTTCCAAAATAATGGTCTTCACCAATTTTTCCAAAATAAACCAAAGTTTTATCTATTTCATATAATTTTTTATAAAATCAACCCTTAGTTTTATTTATCAGATCAATGATTTTCTTTTTGTTAGTATTTTTTCCAATTATATACGATAGTAGTTTCTACTTATTTTTTTGTAAGGTTTTGAATTTTATACTTTTTCTCCCATCCTCCCTTCCCTCCTCCCACCCCCCCTACAGAAGGCAGTCTGATAATCTTTACATTGTTTCTATGCTATACATTGATCAAAATTGAATGTGTTGAGAGAGAAATCATATCCTTGAGGAGAAAATAAAATGTTAAAGATAGCAAAACTATGTAGTACATAAGATAGTTTTTTAAAAAAAATTGAAGCTAATAGGGGCAGCTAGGTGGCACAGTGGATAGAGCACTGGCCCTGGAGTCAGGAGGACCTGAATTCACATCTTATCTCAGACACTTAACAATTACCTAGCTGTTTTACCTTTGGCAAGTAACTTGACTCCAGTGCTTTGCAAAAACTAAAAAAAAAGTTGAAGGTAATAGATGGAGAACATAATTAAAGCAAATTAGATAATTTTGATTAAATTAAAAAGATTTTGCACAAACAAAACACTGTAACTAATATGAAAAGAATTTTTATGCCTTTGTTTAAATTCCACAATTCTTTCTCTGGATACAGATGCTTTTCTTCATTTCAGGTACTCTTAAAATTGTCCCTGATTATTGCATTGATGGAATGAGCAAGTCCATTAAGGTTGATCATCACCCCCATGTTGTATTAGGGTACATTGTTCTTCTGACTCTGCTCCTCTTGCCCAACATCAGTTCATTCAAGTCTTTCTAGGCTTCTCTGAAATCCCATCCCTCTTGGTTTCTAATAGAACAATGGTGATCTATCATATATATATATATATATATATATATATATATATATATATATATATATTCCACAATTTGTTCAGCCATTCCCCAATTGATGGACATTCATTCAATTTCTAGTTCTTCGCTACCACAAACATGGCTGCTATGGATTTTTTTTGTACAAGTGATGTTTTTACCATTTTTCATGATCTCTTCAAGGTATAGACTAGTAGTGGCATTGCTGGATCAAAGGATATGCACATTTTTATTGCCCTTTGGGCATAATTTCAGATTGCTCTCCAGAAAGGTTGGATGAGTTCACAGCTCCATCAACAATGGGTTAGTGTACCAGATTTTCCACATCCCTTCCAACATTGAACATTGTCCTTTCTGGTCAACTTGGCCAATCTTATAGGTGTGAGATGGTATCTCAGAGCTGATTTAATTTGCATTTCTCTAATTAGTAATGATTTTGAGCAATTTTTCATATGACTATGGATAGCTGTGATTTCTTTATCTATAAATTGCTTTTGTATATTCTTTTGACCATTTGTCAATTGGGGAATGGCTTGGGTTTTTTTTTTATAAATTTGACTCAGTTCTCTCTACATATTTTAGAAATGAGAACTTTGTCAGAAATACTAGTTGTAAAAATTCTTTTGATATTGGTTACAGTGGTTTTGTTTGTGCAAAAGCTTTTTAATTTAATGTAATTCTTCATCTGATAATTGATAAATGATTAAAAGTTATGAACAGGCAGTTTTCAGATGAACTCTCATCCTCTTGACTCCAAGGCTATCTCTATCCACTCTATTCACTGAGCCACCTAGCTGCCTTAATACAATATAGAATAATAGTAGTGTTTTATTGTTTCATCTCTGATCTTAATGGAAAGGTTTCTAGCTTAACAACATAACAGTTAATGTTAATTGATGGTTTTAGATAGATTGTACATATCATTTTAAGGAAAGCTCCTTTAATTCAATTTTCCTAGCATTTTTAATTGGAATAGGTGTTGTATTTTTTTTTTAGGTTTTTGCAAGGCAAATAGGGTTAAGTGGCTTGCCCAAGGTCACACAGCTAGGTAATTATTAAGTGTCTGAGACTGGATTTGAACCCAGGTACTCCTGACTCCAAGGCCTGTGCTTTATCCACCATGCCACCTAGCTGCCCTGGTGTTGTATTTTGTTAAAAGTTTTTCTGCATCTATTTAAATAATCATAGGACTTCTCTTGGTTTTGTTATTAATTTGGTCAATATCATCAGTAGATTTCCTGATATTGAAACAGTCCTGGTATATATAGATCCCACCAAAATAAAGCTTGGAACAGTGTTCCCTCCAATGAGGAAGCAGAACCCCCTACTTCACATATCAAGTCATAGACTGAGGAAATGAGCAAACAACAACAAAAAAATCTGACCATATACAGTTTGGTGATAAAAAAAAGATCAAAATATACATTCAGAAGAAGATAAAAAAGTCAAAGTTTTTACATTCAAAGTCTCCAAAAAATATGAATTGGTCTCAGGCCATGAAAGAGCTCAAAAAGAATTTTGAAAATCAAATAAGGGAAGTAGAGGAAAAATTAGGAAGTGAAATGAGAAGTGAGCAGTTTAGTGAAGGAAACAATAATAAATAATGAAGAAAATTAACATTTAAATATCAGACTGAGTCAAATGAAAAAAAGTTTCAAAAAGTCAGTGAAAGAATGCCTTAAAAATTCCCTTTCAAGGGAAAAAGATACAAAAATTCACTGAAGAAAATAATTCCTTAAAATATAGGATTGAGCAAAGGGAAGCTGATGATTTTGTGAAAAATCAAGAAATAACAACACAAAACCAAAAGAATGAAAAACTAGAAGAAAATGTGAAATACTTTATTGGAAAAATAACTGACCTGGAAATTAGATCTAGAAGAGATAATTTAAAAATTATTGGACTACCTGAAAGCTATGATTAAAATAATTTTTCAAGAAATTATCAAGTAAAACTGCCTTAAATATTCTAGAAGCAGAAGGTAAAATAAAAATTGAAAGAATCCACAGATCATCTCCTGAAAGCGATTACAAAATGAAAATTGTCAGAAATATTATAGTCAAAGTTCAGAGCTCCCAGGTCAAGGAGAAAATATTGCAAGCAGCCAGAAAGAAACAATTCCATTAATATACAGTCACTTACCAGGATAACACAAGATTTAGCAGTTTAAGGGATCATAAGACTTGGAATATGATATTTCAGAGAATAAAAGAATCAACTATCCAGCAAAATTGAACCTGTTCTTTCAGGGGGAGAGGTCTAAATCCAAAGAGGAGTCTTTCAAACTTTCCTGATGAAAAGTTCAGAGCTTGTTCTTCCAAAATGAGCATAAAAATGTATATAGGAAAGGAAAATCATAAGGGACTTAATGTTGCTGCATGGCAAGATGATACTGATAACATCAAATTTCTCATTTATTAGGGCTGTTGGAAGGAGCATATATAGAAAAGGGAGAGGTGGAAATTGAATTTGAAGAGAATGAATATATTAAAAAGATGGAGTTAAGGGGTGAGAGAAGAATGTACTGGGAGAGAGAGAAAGGGGAGGAAGAATAGGGTAAGTTATTTCACATAAAAAGAGGCAAGAAGAAGCTTTTGTAGTAGAGTGAGAGATGAGGAATTTGAGGGGTAGTGAGGGGACCTTATTCTCAACAAAATTAGCTCAGAGAGGGAATAACATACATACTCAGCTAGATATAGAAATTTATCTTACCTTAGAGGAAAGTAGGAGGGGAAGGGGTTGGGAGAAAAGGTGAGGGAATAGATAAAGGAGAGGGAAGATTATGAGATGGTTAGATGCAAAACACTTTTGAAGAGGAACAGGATGAAAGGAGAAAGATAATAGAATAAATGGGGGTAGAGGGAATAGAAAGAAGGAATATACAGTTATCAATATTAACTGTGGGGAAAAAATATTGAAACAAGTTTCTCTGATAAAATCCTTGTTTTTCAAACAGAGAACAAAATCAAATTTGTTTAAAATAAGAGATTCTCTAATTTATGAATAATCAGAAGATATGAACAACTTTCAGATGAGGTTATTAATCTATCTGTGGACATTTAAAAAAATGTCCTAACTCACTATTGATTGAGAAAGGCAAATTAGAACAATTCTTAGGTACAATCTTATACCCACTGGATTGCCTAATTGATTAGAAAGTGAAAATGACAAATGTTGGGATGTAGGGAAAATGAGATATTAATATGCTGTTGGAAGAACTGTGAAATGATTCAACAATTCCATAGAGTATATTGGAACTATGCCCAAAGGGTTATAAAACCACAACTACCCTTTGACCTAGCAATGCTATTACCAGGTCTATATTCCAGAAGAATGAAAAACAGAAAGGAAAAGGTTCTATATGGATAAGGATATTTATAATAGCTCTTTTCCTGGTGACAAGGAACTGGAAATTCAGGAGGTGCCCATCAATTGGGGAACAACTGAACAAATTGTGGTGTGTGATTATGAAGGAATGCTATTCTGCTATAAATGATGGACAGGATGCTTTCGGTAAAACTTGGAAAGACATATAAGCAGATGCAAAGGGAAATGTACTATATTCAAAGTAGCAACTATATTGTAGGATGATTAGCTGTAAATGACTTACCTTTTCTCAGCAATGCTATGACCCAAAATAACTCTGGAGGACTTATGATCAAGAATATTATCCATCCCCAAAGACAGAGTAGATGGTAGTTGAATATAGATTGAAGCATACTTTTTTTTTACTTTATTTTTCTTAAAGTTTCTCTTTTATTTGGGGGGGGGCGCTATTTACTTTCACAATATGACTATTTTGGTAATGTTTTGCATTTTTAACCTATATTAAATAACTCTTTCTCAAAACCTTTATAATTTGATGTAATCAAAGTTATCCATTTTATATCCTATTAATGTTCTTTCTTGTTTGGTCATAAACTCTTCCCTTATCCATAAACCTGACAGGTAAAATATTCCATGCCCCCTAATCTGCTTATGATATCATCTTTTATGTCTAAATCATGTACCCATTTTGACCTTGTCTCAGTATGAGGTATGACATGTTAGCCTTTACCTAGTTTCTGCCAAGCTGCTTTTCCACCAGTTTTTGTCAAATAGCTATTTATTGTCCTCAAATCTTGGGTTTTTGGACTTGTCAAATACTTGGTTACTATGGTCAATTACAACCGTGTATTAGGCATTCACTGATCTGCCATTCTAGTTTTTAGTCAGTACCAGACTGTTTTGATAATTATTGTTTTGTAATACAGATTAAGTTCTGGTACTACTAAGCTGCTTTCCTTTACATTTCTCTTTCATTGATTTCCTTAATACTTTTCACATTTTGTTTTTCCAGTTAAGTTTTGTTATTTCTAGCTCTTTAAAATATTTTTGGTAATTTGATTGACACAGAATAAGTAAATTAATTTAGATAGAACTGTTCATTTTCTTCTATTAGTTCAGTTTGCCCATAAGCAGTCAATATTTCTCCATTTGTTTAAATCTGACATCATTTGAATGAAAAATTTTTTATAATTATGTTCATTTAGTTTCTGGGTTTGTCTTGGCAGTTAGAACCCATGTATTTTATATTGTTTGCAGTTTCTTTAAATGGAATTTCTTTTTCTATCTTTTCCTATTGAATTTGTGATATGTGTGTGTGTGTGTGTGTGTGTGTATATATATATATATATATATATGTAAATGCTGATATTTATGTGCATTTATTCTAAAACTCTTTGCTAAAGTTTTTAATTATTTCATGTAGGTTATTTAGTTGATTTTCTAGGATTCTCTAAGTAGATCATTATATCATCTGAAAAGATTATTTTGTTTCCTCATTGCCTATTCTACTTCTTTTAATTTTATTGCTATCTCTAGAGCAATATTGAATTATAGTGAGGATAATGGGCATCCTTACTTCATCCTGATCTTATTTAGAAAGTTTCTAACTCATCCCTATTTTATCATTTTAAAAATTACTCCATTCATTTCTATGTTTCTAGTGTTTTTTTAAACTTAGTCATTCCTTCTGTTCTTTTTTAATGAATCATCCTGAAATATATTGTTTTGAGCAATTTTCTTTTCTGTCTCCATGCCTTCTGTGTTGTAAATCTTAATAGCTGCTAGGAAGGGTATTATTATATCATCTCTATGAGGATTTATTGAAAGTACCAAGATATGCTAAGGGAACGACTAGAGGAAGCATGGGTCAGGCAAATGAAATCACACGTACCTGGACCAGCATCTCTCCTCATACTCCAGTGGAGATAGGGCAAGGGGGTAAACATTTATATAGCTTCCACATGTTGAGAACTAAGCTAAATACTTTTTACAACTATCTCATATGATCCTGTCAACAACCCTATTAATTAGGTATTATTATGATCTCCATTGAGGAAACTGGGGCAAACAGAGGTTAAGTGACTTGCCTTTAATAACATAGCTGGTTAATGTATAAGGATAGATTTAAAGGCAGGGCTTTCTTACTCCAGGGCTGGAACTACTCACTATAGGACCTAGCTGCTAGATTATTACAGTAATCTATTAATTGGTTTACCTGCCTCATTTTTCTTCTGTAATTTTCAAGTGATCTTCCTAAACCACAGGTCTGACTATGTTAGGTTTTTTTTTTCTTTTGCAAGGCAAGTGGGGTTAAGTGGCTTGCCCAAGGCCACACAGCTAGGTAATTATTAAATGTCTGAGACCAGATTTGAACCCAGGTACTCCTGACTCCAGGGCTGGTGCTTTATCCACTGTGCCACCTAGACGCCCCTCCATAAAGTTTTTTTTAATTTATTTTTTATTCTCATTTTGTGTAAATGTTTTTTTACATTAAGAAAATATTCTTGTTTACAAGTAAACAAAATACCCCTCCCCCCCATGAATATAGATAGACTTGCTTGGGTAAAAAAAGTAAAGGGGAGAGAAAAAAATTAAAATAAAAAAATAATAGTAATAATTGTAGGTATGGCCAGGTGGTGCAATGGACGAAGCACCAGCCCTGGAGCCACAAGCACCTGAGTTCACATACAGCCTCGTAAACCCAATAATCACCCAGCCATGTGACATGCAAGCCACCCAATCCCCACTGCCCTGCAAAAACCAAAAAGAAGAAAAAAAAAGACCCAAAATAAAATAAAATAGTAATAATAGTAGGGGTGGCTGGGTGGGCAGAGAGAGCATTGGCCCTTGAGCCAGGAGCACCTGGGTCCGAATCCAGCCCCAGACACCCAAAGATCACCCTGCTATGTGGCCCCAGGCAGGCCACCCAGCCCCACTTACCCTGCACCCTCCCCCAAATAATAATAACAAAAATGTGCTTCAGTCTTTGTTCCAACACCAACAACTCTGTCATGGGTGGATCACATTCTTTATGATGAGTCCATCACAAAAGTTACTTCCACATTTTTCCAACGTTGCCATTGCTGATCGCAACTCCCTCCTTTCTTATTTCTTCACTACCATGTACTATATTTTCTCTCTCCTTTCACTCTGACTCTGCTGTAGGGTTGCTGAGTGGCACAGCAGACAGATCCCTGATCCTGGGGCCAAGAAGCCCTGAGCCCCCATACCACCCCTTAGGCCCAGAATCCACCTGGCCCTATGGTCCTGGGCAGGCCATCCAATCCCAGCCCCTTGCAAGAAGTAAAAAAGAAAATGTGTCATATCTGACCACTCTCCCCCCATGGTCCATCCTCTCCTCCTTTATTCACATCCCCACCCCTTTCCCCCTGCTCCCACCTCCTTCTTACTCCAGATGTGTATACCCCATTGAGTATATATGCTGTTTCCTCTCCTAGCCATCTCTGATGAGAGCAAAGGTTCCCTCATTCCCCCTTGCCTCCCCCCTTCCATATCATTGCAATAGCTCATTGTAATAAAAAAAATCTTATTATGTGGAATATCTTGTACTATTCCCCCCTCTCCTTTTTCTTTCTCCCATTCCATTTCCCCTTTTTTCCTATTGACTCCATTTTTACACCATATTTTATCTTTGAATTCAGCTTTCTCCTGTGCTTCAACTATAAAAGCTCCCTCTACCTGCTCTATTAACTGAGATGGTTCATATGAATATTATCAGTATCATTTTTCTATACATGCAGTCCATCCTCATTAAGTCCCTCATATTTCCCCCCTCTCCTCCAATCTCTGTGCTGCACCTGAGTCCTGTATCTGAAGATCAAACCTTCTGTTCAGCTCTGGCCATTCCAAAAGGAACATTTGAAATTCCCCTGGTTCATTGAAAGTCCATCTTTTTCCCTGGAAGAGGACATTCAGCCTTGCTGGGTAGTTCATTCTTGGCTGCATTCTAAGCTCTTTTGCCTTCCAGTATATTGTATTCCAAGCCCTACGAGCTTCCAATGTAGTTGCTGCTAAGTCCTGTGTGATCCTGACTGCAGCTCCACAATATTTGAACTGTGTCCTTCTGGCTGCTTGTAATATTTTCTCTTTGACTTGGGAGTCCTGGAACTTGGCTATAATATTCCTGGGGGTTGGTTTTTTGGGATCTCTTTCTCAGGGGGATCGGTGGATTCTCTCCATTTCTATTTTGCCCTCTGCTTCTAGAATATCAGGGCAATTTTCCTGTAGTAATTCTTTGAAAATGATGTCAAGGCTCTTTTCCTGATCATGACTTTCAGGTATTCCAATAATTTTTAAATTATCTTTCCTAAGTCTGTTTTCCATATCAGTTGTTTTTTCAATGAGATATTTCACATTTTCTTCTAATTTTTCATTTTTTTGGTTTTGAAGTATTGATTCCTGATTTCTGGTAAATTCATCAATCTCCCTGAATTCTATTCTTTGTCTGAAGGATTTGTTTTCCTCAGAGAATTTTCTTATCTCTTTTTTCCATCTGGCCAGTTTTGTTTTTTAAAGCATTCTTCTCCTCAATAACTTTTTGAACTGTTTTATCCATTTGACCTAAGCTTGTTTTTAGCATGCTATTTTCTTCAGCATTTTTTTGGATTTCCTTGACTAAGTTGCTGACTTCATTTTCATGTTTTTCCTGCATCTCTCTCCTTTCTTTTCCCAGTTTTTCTTCCAACTCCCTCATTTGATTTTCAAAGTCTTTTTTGAGCTCTATCATAGCCTGAGCCCAATTTCTGTTTTTTCTTGGAGTCTTTAGATGCAGGAGCTTGTGCTTCCTCATCTTCAGACTGAGCATTTTGATCCTTCTTGGGCTCATTTGCAAAATATTTCTCAATGGTCTTCCTCTTGTTTCTTTGCTTGTTCATTTTCCCAGCCTAAGCCTGTTTTTTGGGGTGCTTCCTGAGCTTTTGGGGCACTCCCATAAGGGTCTCAGTGTGTGAGGCTCTGTCCTCCCTCCTGGTCTGTGAATGACCATAAGCGCCCCCCTCTGCCACGGTGCCGAGGTGGGGGGGCCCTGTTCTATGGGGGGGCCTAGACTGGGATCAGGATCTGAATGTGGTCAGAACCCCAGAGTCCTGTTCCAGAGGCAGAGGACAGAGCTCTGCAGTCTCTCTCTCTTCACTCCCCTCCCTCAGCTCAATGGGCTCATGCCCTGGGGGCTCCTGCTTACTGGCTCTGCCTGCTTCTGTTTCCTGGATCTGGAATGCAGTGGCCAAGCTGCTCTCTGTGTGCCCTGAGGGCTGGGCTCCATATGCTAGCTCTGGCAGAGGTCCCCCGCTGTTCCCCAACTTTGTGCTGGTGCTCCCCGGGGTGCAGCTCAGGAGACTCCCCTGCTGCTGTGAGCTGCAGCTCCCAGCTCCCTGGGGCTGCCTCCGGGAGGCTGAAGTTCTTTCGCTCTGGCGGGCCACCCCCTGGCAGGCTGCCTCTCCGATCCCGGGGAGCAGAGCCTTTCTGCTCTTTTCCAGGTTACCTTGAGTAGGAGAACTGCCTCACTGGGTCCCTTTGTAGGTTCTGTCTCTTGAAAGTTTAGTTAGAGTCCTTAGTTTATGAGTTTTTATCAGAGAGCTCCTAAGACTGGATCCCTTCTTATTGCCATCTTGGCTCTGTCCCCCATAAAGTTTTAATAACCACACTTCCTCCCTCCCTCCCTCCCTTCCTCCCTCCCTCCCTTCCTTCCTTCCTTCCTTCCTTCCTTCCTTCCTTCCTTCCTTCCTTCCTTCCTTCCTTCCTTCCTTTGTTCATTCATGCCTTTCTTCTTTTCTTTCCTTCTTCCCCTCCCTTTATCCACATATGGAATAATATCTTTACCTTTAGATACTCTTCCTAAAGTAATATCGATTTTTATTGCTGAAACCTTGTGTAAGATATTTGGAACTTAGATTTTTTTTTTGTTTCTTCAATTTTAGATACTTTTATAACTCATCAATACAGCAGATGGAATGGATTCCACCTCATCAGATGCTTAGTCCAAAAATTTCCTGTTGACATTAGCACCAAACAAAGCCCCACGGACTTCTTGCATCATCTGTTGGGCTATAAGGTCCAGTCTACTTTCGAGGGTATTAGAAACTTTTATTTTACAATCCCCATTAGAGATCTCAACACCTCCAGCTATTTACTCTGGCAGGTAAGCCTCCTGATCAACTTGAACATCAACATCTCTTTGGTTGCAATCTTGTACATAGGAATTGAATTGCTTTTTGCACTGCAGCCTTGACCAGAGCAAGATCTTCTTTCTTGCAACGGACAATCATCCGTGGCTCAAGTAACTGGTATAAACCCTGAAGGACCAGACCATCCAAAAACACCTGATACCTGGTTTTCTCTTTCACTATCTTGGAGAGTCTCTGCTTTGCTTCATTTAATAAGTCTGAGATAAGGTCATCTCTGGCTCTGAGGACTTTCAATCTTGCCTGATTCATCAAGTTGGACATCTGAATTTTTTTCTGTTGCTCAATTTGTTTCTCCTTCTTTTCATAATATTCCATTATCTTCAATCTCTGTGTTTGCACAAGCCGACCTTTCTCAATGTTGAACTCTTCTTCTGTCTTTGCATCTATTTCTTTGGCCTTCTCATTTGCTTCCTGTTCAATGAAAGCCATCATGTGTTTGATCTGCTTTTGGACATCAGTGTCGCTGAGAGCCATGGTGCCAGCAGCTGGGGAGTGGTCCGCCTCGGAGCTGAGATGAACCAACTTAGATTTTTTTTAAAGACCAAGTCTTAAAACCAAATAACTCTGGATCTCCTTGATTGATCAACAGTAGGTCCTAGCACAGGCCTTGCTAGGTCGGGTTTGAGTCAAGTCCTGAAGGAAACCAGGCAGAAGTGAAGAAGAGAAACATTCTAGGCAGGAAAAATTCAGTCAGTACAATATGCAAATTGAACTTTATATGAGGAGAATCACAAATAGGCTAAATTCTAAAGTATGTGTCAAAGGAAGCAGGGTCTTAGAAGATGGGAAAGATAGGAAGGGGGTCAGGTCGTCCAGAGCTCTAAATGTCAAACACAAGAATTAATATTTGGTCTTAAAGGTCACAGGGAATTGTTGGAATAGAAGGGTGACATGGTCAGAACTATCTTTAGGAAAATCACTTTGGCAGCTATGTGGAGGATGAATTGCAGTGGAGAAAGGCATTTTAACCTGGAGTTTTATTAAATTAGGAAAAGTGAGAGATTAGGATTTTGGCTGTTTAAGTGGAGAAAAATGAACATATGCAAGAGATGTGGAGAAAGAATTCACAAGATTTGGCAAGTGATTGGATAAATGGGATGGGCAAGAGAGAGAATGACAATGAAATTTAAGAGAGTTTTTATTATACTGTCATTGTTCTTGTAACTATTCTTCTTTTCATGGTATTGTAGTAACATGATGTTGGACTATCATTTCCTGTTATGTTCCCATATTCATTTGCCATAGAACAGTCACTTCTAAGTTTCAAGTCTGCTCTAAGGACTTAAAATCCTGAAGCTTTTTCTCACCATCTCTAAGGATATGATGGAATTAATCTTTCTCTTGGTGGTCTCCTAATGCTACAAGAAATAACTTCTAATTTGTCTGGGGTGTTGATCCTCAATTGTCTCACTTAAGATGCACCAATTTGATTAAGACAAATGACCCTTTTTTGGGAAACTTCAAGACCAGATCATTCCCATTATAAAAATGTGAGTTAGAAAGATACCTGGTGGTTTGTATACCTTATGATTTAAACATTTTAGCTGGAATACCCCAAGGACTGTCTTAAATTGATCTGAACTCATTTTATAACATTAAATAGACTGTACACAGAAACAAGACACAAAAGACACAGGCATGGTTTCTGGGATTATCCTGCGAGTCAAGGGAGTGGGATTCACTGCCCTGACTGGGCAGAGATTTTATAGAGTACCAAGGACCTTATCTCTAATTCTTTACTGAAGTCCCTAAGGGTTCCAATAGTTTTGCTTTTCACTGAACCTTAGTCAAACTGATCAAGAGATTGTGGTTGCCTTTGGAAGCCAAGTTCCAGATCTGCCACTAATGAAACTAAATGAAGCCCAGGGAGTCCTTTCTGATGGTCCACAGCATTTTAAATGGTAACCCTATGCTACCATAGTACCATGTTCAAGATAACCTCAGGGAAAGTGCTACCAATCATAATAACGGGACCAATGACCAATTTATGTCTAAGGAATGTTAATGGTATGATAGGGGATTCACAATATAAGGGGAGACTGACTCAAAACACCCTTAGATAATGTGAAGAAACTGTAATTAGACACAAAGCAGATAGACAAATGAATACTTATTGGGGAAATCAATTTGCAAGCTACTCAAATGTCTTCCTCAGGTAAACAGGTTGAAAGGACTGTCATTCCTGAATCAGGTTAACTAGACCAGTTCTAACTTCTCAGAGCAGGAATTATATCTGCTCAAAGAAAATCAAATGGAAATAAATTCTGCTCACCTGTTTCTGATCCACATTAGGAGTGCAAGTGATTTCAAGTTCTCTGGGGTCCTTGTACAAGACTGAAATGATCCAATAGTTTTATCTACTTGAATCCAATTGCTAGCCTCAAATTAGACCCCAGAGTAGCAAACTTGCCTTGGGGTTTCTTAAATACACCAGCCATGGAGACCCACCTATGGGCAATGGTTATTCAAGGTACTAACAAAAAGGACAAAAATTATGTATGCTTAAAATGTAGAGAGATGGAAGGCATCAGGCCAAAAAAGACTGGGAAGAAAGGTTAGCAAAGCTAGCTGAATAAATGAAATAACTTGACTCAAATGACCAGGTTGATTCTTGAAATCAGGGAATCTTTGAAATCTTTCTGAAAAATGTTATCACATAGGCTGATCTTGTGTAGAGGTCACAGGGATGGGGAGCTTGGCAAGGAGGTCCTTTAAATCATGAAATAATACTTAACACAAGATGGTGGAGTTAAGATGGTGGAGTAAATGCAGAGATGCCTTAAAATACCTTCAAATAAAGACTTTAAACAAATTCTAGAGTAGAAAAACTCACAAAAACATGGAACAGAACAAATTTCCAGTCCAAGACACCCTAGAAGTTCATCAGAAAAGGTCTGCTGCACCGTGGTAAGAGAGGAGTTCAGTGAACTGTAATAGTGCACGTTAGGTCCCAATAATCCAGGAGCAGACCTGGGGTGACTGGATCAGTGGCAGTAATAGTACTCTCTAGACCCCTCATCATACAGATGGTAAGGGGATCAGACAACAGAGAAGTAGATTTGAGAGTCCCTTTTCTAGCACTAGTGATAGGATTGTGTTTCATTGCTTGTATTTGGATATAAGTTGCAGTCCTGGGTCTTAGTCCCAGGGTAAGAGGGAGCACTAGTATAGCAGATCTTATGACTCAGAAGAGCAGGGATCCTGATCACAGTTCCAGGGTCAAAAAGGTGGTGACTTACAAAAAATTACACAGGAGAGCAGTAAACACATTTTTCCTTCAATCAAAGCCTCTTGGAAGAGCCAAAAACTTACAGGATCCAGGACTACTTTCCAGCCAAGATGGTGGAGAGAAGGCAGGCACAGTTCTAAAGTCTCCTGATCTTGCCCCATCTATGATATGAAACAAACCTCTTAACAGAAATCTGACCCACAAAACTGAGAAAGAAAAGCCAGGAGAAAGAACATTAACCTCA
This sequence comes from Macrotis lagotis, assembly GCF_037893015.1. Taxonomy (NCBI): domain Eukaryota; kingdom Metazoa; phylum Chordata; class Mammalia; order Peramelemorphia; family Peramelidae; genus Macrotis; species Macrotis lagotis. Next base: position 636,056,086 of record NC_133666.1, on the reverse strand, counting down.
GGATTTGTCTTCTGCAGCCCTGGATGAGTTCGGGTGGGTGAGTCCTGGGCGCAAAGGGTGGATCAGTCCAGGATGAGTCAGATTAGTGGTTGAATTGGAGCCGGGTAGCCTGAGGGCCCAAGAGAGATGGACCTGCTGGATCAGAGGTGGGGCTAGACCCCTGGGGCTTGAGTCAACTAGGGAGCAGAGGCACTGGTATTGGCACTGACCATCTGGAGCTTGCTGACAGGGCTGGGGGGAGAGTTCTGGTGCAGGAGAGCTGTGGACACCATTGCTGGGCTCCTCTAGTCTGAGCTACTCTGAGTCCATGCCTCCATTGTTGCTGAGGCTTCTTCCCAGAACAAATACAATTACAGACTACTTCTGCCTCAGGCACAGGTGTGTGAGCAGAAGAACCAGCCCAGCTGACAATTGGGAGAGAGTTGACCTCACCCCAGGGTAAAGCCCACCATTGATTGAAGACAAAAAAGGATTCAATAGCTTCAATCTCTCCCTTAAAACTAAGGGAGAAGGCCTCAATCAAGGTCACAGACACGCCAGAGAAAGCAACCAGCACCTCCTACTGGCCAGCCAGAGAAATTGCACTCAGTGAATAAAGCCTCTAGCTATCCCAACACCAAACCTCTGTGAACCAGCCCCTCCCCAAACCAAGGTCTTAGCAAAATGAAGAAAGGTCCGTGGAAAGGTGGATCCATAGAAAAATCCTTGGAAGGAAAAGACCCTAACTCAGAGAGACCTAGAACCTCTGAGGAGAATATGATCTGGTCTCCAGCACAGAAAGACTTCCTTGAAGAAATAAGGAAAGAGTTTAAAAATCAACTGGAAAATTTAGGAGAGACAATTAATACCCTGCAACAAGAAAAAAAAATCATTAGAAAATACAATTGGTCAAATACAAAATGAGAACAATTCTCTCAGATACTCAATTGGACAAATACAAAATGAAAATAAATCTCTCAGACCATAAATTGGGCTAATGCAAAAAGAAAATAATTCTCTCAAAACCTCAGTTGGTCAAATGGAAAGCTCTTTCAAAAGTAGAATTGATCAATTGGAAAAGGAGTTGCAAAAGGTTAATGAAGAAAACTCCTCCCTAAAAAAAAAGAATTGAGTCTGCAGTAACTAATGACTTCATGAGACAGCAAGAGCCTGATAAACAAAATCAAAAAATAGAAAAAAATAGAAAAAAATGTAAAATACCTCATCAGCAAAACCACTGACCTCGAGAATAGGGCGAGGAGGGGCAACCTGAGAATTATTGGACTTCCTGAAAACATTGAAGAGGAAAAAAAAAAAAAGCCTGGACTTAATATTACAGAATCTAGTGATGGAAAATTGCCCTGATATCATGGAACCAGAGGGCAGAGTAGTTATTGAAATAATACATCGATCCCCTCCAGAAAGAGATCCTACAATGAAAACACCAAGGAACGTTGTGGCCAAGTTCCAGAACTATCAGATAAAAATGAAAATCCTGCAAGCAGCCGGAAAGAAACAATTTAAATATCAAGAAGCCACAGTAAGGATTACGCAGGACCTGTCTGCATCAACATTAAGGGATTGGAGGGCCTGGAATGCAATATTTTGAAGAGCAAGGGAGCTTGGAATGCAGCCAAGAATCTACTTTCCAGCAAAGCCGAGCCTTCTCTTCCAGGGGAAAAAGATGGACATTTAGTGAAATGAAAGAATTCCAAAAGTTCCTGATGAAAAGGCCAGGGCTAAATAGAAAATTTGGACATCAAACAGAAAGTTCAAGAGACACATGAAAAGGTAAAAACAAAAAGGGGGCAGGGCAGCAGAAGGAAAAAAAACTGCTATCCAGTAAGTTGAAACTGGCTATATTCCAGCATGGGGGAAAAAGATTCTCATAACTCTTGAGAATTGTAACTCTAACAGAGAGAATATACCTAGCCAGAAGTGATGGACATTCATGACCTATTCATGAGACTGCTATCCAATGGAATGAAACTGGCTGTAACCCCACTTGGGAGAAAGACTCTAATAACTCTCAAGAATTTTAACTCTATTAGATAGAATGTACTTTGCTAGAAGTGATGGATACTCAGAATTTTCTATGACTCTCATAGAATGATTTTAAAACACTACCTCCTTAAAAAGGGGGACAGGAAGGAGATGGGAGGAGAGAGGGGATTGAATGGGGGTAAATCTCAGTACACTAAGAGGTTCAAAATACCTATGGTAATAGAGGGGAAGAAAGGAGGTGATGAGAAACAACTCAATCTTCTTCTTATCAGACTTGGCTTAAAGTCAACTAACATACATACTCAGTTAACTTAAAAAACAAGCATTAAAAGAGGGAAAAGGGAGGGGGGATGGAGAAAGGGAGGGGGAGAGGGAAAAGGGGAAGTAACAAAAGGAAGGAAAGGAAAAAGGGAAAAAGAGAAAGGGGAAAGAAAAGGGAGGGGTGATATAGGAAGGCAAACACAGTGAAAGGGTGGTATTAAGAAACAAAATACTGGGGAACATGGATGGGGGGGTAAAGGGGGAAATACAAAGGAAGATAGCATGGAGGACAAAAAAAATTAGTAATCAAAACACTGAATGTGAATGGGATGAACTCCCCCTTAAAATGTAAGAGAATAGAAGAGTGGATTAAAAACCAGAATCCTACAATATGTTGCTTACAAGAAACTCATTTGAGGTAGAGAGATACATATAGAGTAAAGGTAAAAGGTTGGAGCAAAATATATTTTACTTCAGCTGAAGTGAAAAAAGCAGGGATAGCAATCCTTTCAGACAAAGCAGCTGCAAAAATAGATAGCATTAAAAGAGATAAGGAAGGAAACTTTATCCTCCTAAAAGGTACCATAGATATAAAGTTATTTCAATACTGAATATATATGCACCCAATGGGATAGCATCCAAATTCTTAGAGGAGAAGCTGAAAGAACTACAGGAAGACATAGACAGCAAAACTCTACTAGTGGGAGACCTCAACCTCTTGCTCTTAGATCTAGATAAATCGAATCATAAAATAAACAAGAAAGAAGTTAAGGAGGTAAAGAGATTGTTAGAAAAACTAGATATGGTAGCCTTATGGAGGAAACTGAATGGGGATAGAAAGGAATATATCTTTTTCTTTGCAGTACATGGAACTTATACAAAAATTGACCATGTACTAGGACATAAAAACCTAATTATCAACTGCAGAAAGGCAGAAATAGTGAATACATCTTTCTCAGATCATAATGCAATAAAAGTCATATGCAATACTGGGCCAAGGAGATACAGACCCAGAACCAGTTGGAAACTGTTTAACCTCATTTTAAAGATTGAGTGGACCAAAAAAACAAATTATAGAAAGAATTAATCATTTTATCCTAGATAATGACAATAATGAAACAACATACCAAAACCTATGGGATTCACTCAAAGTGACTCTCAGGGGATATATTATATCTTTAAATGCTTACATGAATAAATTGGAGAAGGAAATCAATGAACTAAATATGCAACTAAAAAAATTAGAGAAAGAACAAGTTAAAAATCCCCAATTAAATACCAAATTAGAAATTCTAAAAATTAAAGGAGAAATTAAAAAATAGAAAGCAAAAAAATCTATTGAATTAATAAATAAAACCAAAAGTTGGTTTTATGAAAAAACCAATAAAATTGATAAGCCTCTGGTCAATTTGATTTAAAAAAAGAAAGAAAAAAATTGCTAGTATCATAAATGAAAAAAGTGAACTCACCACCAATGAGGAGGAAATTAAAGTAATAATTCAAAATTATTTTGCCTAACTATGCCAATATATTTGATAATCTAAGTGAAATGGTTGAATGTTTACAAAAGTATAAGTTGCCCAGGTTAAATGAAGAAGAGATTAAATACCTAAACAACCCTATCTCAGAAAAAGAAATTTAACAATCAATTATTGAACTCCCTAAGAAAAAATCGCCAGGGCCTGATGGATTCACAAATGAATTCTCCCAACATTTAAGGAACAATTGGTTCCAATTCTATGTAAACTCTTTGGAAAAATAGGGAAAGATGGAACTCTGCTTAACTCTTTCTATGAAACCAATATGGTACTGTTACCTAAACCAGGAAGAGTTAAAACAGAGAAAGAAAATTATAGACCTATCTCCCTTATGAACATAGATGCAAAAATCTTAAATAAAATCTTAGCAAAATGATTACAATTATTAAATAACTGGGATAATACATTATGATCAAATAGGATTTATTCCAGGAATGCAGGGTTGGTTCAATATTAGGAAAACTGTTAATATACTCAATTATATCAACAACAAACCTATCAGAAATCATATGATCATATCAATAGATACTGAAAAAGCTTTTGCCAAAATACAGCACCCATTCCTATTAAAAAGACTAGAGAGTGCTCCTTAGAATAATTAGCAGTATCTATCTGAAACCATCAACAAGCATTATATTCAATGGGGAGAGGCTAGAAGCATTCCCAATAAGATCAGGGGTGAAACAAGGGTGCCCATTATCACCACTACTATTCAATATTGTATTAGAAATGTTAGCTTCAGCAATTGGAGAAGAAAAAGAAATTGAAGGAATTAGAATTGGGAAGGAAGAGACAAAACTCTCACTCTTTGCAGATGACATGATGGCCTACCTAGAGAATCCCAAGAAATCATCCAAAAAACTACTGGAAACAATTAGCAATTTTAGCAAAGTTGCAGGATATAAAATAAATGCTCATAAATCCTCAACTTTTCTATATATGACTAGCAAGATACAGCAGGAAGAGCTAGAAAGATAAATACCATTCAAAGTAACCTCAGACAATATAAAATACCTGGGAGTCTATTTGCCAAGACAGACTCAGAAACTTTTTGAAAACAATTATAAAACACTTCTCACACAAATTAAATCAGATTTAAATAACTGGGTAAATATCAACTGCTCATGGATAGGTAGAGCTAATATAATAAAAATGACAATTCTACCAAAACTAAACTACCTGTTAAGTGCCCTACCAATCAAAATTCCAAAAAATTACTTTAATGAGTTAGAAAAAGTTGTAAATAAATTCATATGGAGAAACAAAAAGTCAAAAATTTCCAAGGATTTAATGAAAAAAGTGCAAACGAAGGTGGCTTAGCCCTACCTTCTCTAAAATTACATTATAAAGCATCAGTCATGAAAACTGGTATTGGCTAAGAAACTGAGTGGTGGACCAGTGGAATAGACTAGGTGCAAAAGCAGGAGATGAATATAGTAATCTACTGTTTGATAAACCCAAACAATCCAGCTATTGAGATAAAAACTCTCTCTTTGATAAAAACTTCTGGGAAAATTGGAAGTTTGTATGGAAGAAACTTTAGATTAGACCAACACCTCATACCCTTTACCAAGATAAGATCCAAATGGATACAGGATTTAGATATAAAAAAATACTATAAGCAAATTAGAAGATCAAGGACTAGTTTACCTGTCAGATCTATGGAAAGGGAAGCAATTTATGACTAGGGAAGAGATGGGGAACATCATCAAAAACAAACTAGATGATTTCAATTACATTAAATTAAAACAATAAGTCATTCCCCAATTCACAAATGGTCAAAGGTTATACAAAGGCAATTTACAGATGAGGACATCAAAGCAATCCATAGCAATATGAAAAATTGCTCTAAATCATTAATTATTAGAGAAATACAAATTAAAGCTTCTCTATGCTACCACCTCACACCTCTCAGACTGGCCAATATGACCAGAAAGGATAATGATCATTGTTGGAAGGGTTGTGGGAAATCTGGGACACTATTACACTGTTGGTGGAGCTGTGAACTCATCCAGCCTTTCTGGAGAGAAATTTGGAACTATGCCCAAAGGGCAACAAAAATGAACGTACATTTAGATCCAGCAATAGAACTACTCAGTCTATACCCTGAAGAGATGATGAAAAAGGGTAAAAACATCCCTTGTGCAAAGATATTCATAGCACCCCTATTTGTGATGGCAAAGAATTGGAAATCATGTAAATGTCCTTCAATTGGGGAATAGCTTAGCAAACTGTGGTATGTGTATGTCATAGAACACTATTGTTTTATTAGAAACCAGGAGAGATGAGAATTCAGGGAAGCCTGGAGGGATTTGCATGAACTGATGCTGAGTGAGACGATTAGAACCAGAAAAATACTAACAGCAACATAGGGGTGATTTTCAACCTTGATGTACTCACTCATTCCATCAGTGCAACAATCAGGAACAATCTGGGGCTGTCTGCAATGGAGAATACTGCCTGTATCCAGATAAAGAGCTGTGGAGTTTGAACAAATTTCAAGGACTATTCCCTTTAATTTAGAAAAAAACAGATAAGTTATTGTCTGATCTTGTTATCTCTTAGACTTTTTGTTTCTTCCTTAAGGATATGATTTCTCTCTCATCATACTCAATTTGGATCAATGTACAACATAGAAACAAAGTAAAGACTGACAGATTGCTTTCTGTGTGGGGGTGGGGATAGGAAGTAAGATTGGGGAGAAAATTGTAAAACTCAAATAAAATCTTTAATAATGATAATAATAATAATCATAATAATAATCATAATAGAGCTGCACAGAAAACTTGAAGCTTTGGCTAGTTCCCTCTCCACTTGGGAAAGCAAAGTCTCACTTTGAAATAGAATTAAAAGTAAAAAAATAGGCTAGAAATGAGAAAAAACAAAAAAATATCTGATCATGGAATTTAATCATGGTGATAAAGAAGGTAAAAAAACACACTCAGAAAAAATCAGCAATGTCAAAATTTCTGTGTCCAAACCCACAAACAAAAATATGTAGTGGTCTTAGGCCATGGAAGGACTCAAAAAGATTTTTAAAATCAAATAAAAGGGATAGCTAGGTGGCGCAGTGGATAAAGCACTGGTCCTGGAGTCAGGAGAACCTGAGTTCAAATGTGAACTCAAACATTTAATACTTAGCTGTGTGATCTTGGGCAAGCCACTTAACCCCATTGCCTTGCAAAAAAAAAGCCTAAAATAAAATCAAGTAAGAGAGGTAGAGGATAAATTGGGAATATAAAAGACGGTAAGAAAATCATGAAAATGAGTCAATAGTTTGGTTAAGGAGGCATAAAAAATACTGAAGAAAAGAATACCTTAAAAAACAAAAGATCAAATGGTTAGAGTGGCACAGAGAGCCAATGGAGAGAAGAATGTTTTAAAAAGCAGAATTGGAAAAGATAGACCAAAATTCACTGAGGGAAAGAACCCCTTAAAAAGTAAAATTGGCCAAATTGAAAAGGAGGCAAAAAACTCACTGAAGAAATTTAGTACTTGTGAATGTGGGAATCGAGGGGACACCCATCCATCAGAAGATGTCTGAACAAATTATAATATATAAATGTGATGGAGTAATATTATTCTGTAAGAAATTATGAGCAGCCAGATTTTAGAAAAACCTGGAAAGACACACATGAATGAAGTGAGCAGAACCAGGAAAACATTATAAACCATAGCAACAATCTTGTGAGATGATCAAATATGATGAATGTAGCTCCTCTCAGCAGTTCAGCAATCAAAGACAATCCTGAGAGACCTATTATGAAAAATGCCATCCTCATCCATAGAAAAAAGCTATAGAATATGAATGAAGAACAAAGTACATTATGTTCATTTTTTGGAATTTATTTTATGTTTTTTTCTTTCTCATGATTCCCACCCCCTTTAATTCTAATTCCTCTTTCACAAAATGACTAATACAGAAAAATGTTAAACACAATTGTACATGTACAACTTATAGAAGATGGTTTCCTATCTTGGGGAGGTGAGGGAAGAGAGGTGGTTGAAAAATGTGGAACTCAAAAACTTGCTAAAGGATGAATGTAGAAAACTATCTTTGTATGTAATTGGAAACAAAATAAGTAAATAAAGAATAAATTTTTTTGAAAAAAAATTTTTTCCTTAAAGGTTACCACTGGGCAAGTGAAAGTAATGCCTTTATGCTACATCAAGAAATCATCAAGCAAAATCAAAAATAATATCTCATTGGAAAGACAATCAACCTGGAAAACAAATGCCAGAGAGAAATTTTAAGAATCTTTGGAATACCTGAAAAATCATGATTTGAAAAAAGGAGCCTAGAGATCATCTTTAATGAAGTTATCATAGAAAACTGTCATATTTTCAAAGCAGAGGTTAAATAGAAATTTAAAGAGTCCATGATAACCTCCTCAAAGATATCCCAAAATGAAAATTCCCAGGAATATGATAGCCAATTCTGGACCTCCCAGACCAAGAAGAAAATATTGTAAGCAGCCAAAAAGAAAAAAAAATCAAATATCATGGAACCATCAGGATGACACTAGATTTAGTACTTTCTATGTCAAAGAATTGGAGATCTTGGAATATGACATTCTGAAGAGCAAAAGAGCTAGGATTAGAGTCATTTACCCTGCAAATCTGAGTATAATACTTTGAAGGGTAAATAGATATTCAATGAAATAGAGATAGACTAAAGATGAATAGAAAGCTTGATTTTTCAAATATAGATGCAAAAGAAGCATTAAAAAGTAAATAGGTAAGATAAATAGAGTTCATGGTCCCCTCTAATGAAATGGACATTATATAATCTTTATGATATGAGATAAAAATAGCACCTTATTCTTATAGGATACCCAAATGTTCTAAAGAAGTTTGGCAAAATAGAGAATCTCAGTGGTTAATAAATCTTGGTATTGAGGGCCAAAGGAAGGCCAAGTGGAAAAGTCACAGGTTGGGTGAAACATGGGGTATCTACAATGATTAATGATCATAAAATGATCATAGCTTGGTCACCTGCTAATGTTGGAAAAGAGAATATTTTAGAGGCACAATAATCCATTGGGAAGCTTTCCAAAGAATTCTAGGTTTGGACATGGAATTTTAGTAAAAATGGATCGGGCTACATACCCATGTCAGTATTGGTAGTGGACATTATATTAAAATTTGTGTGCCTCTAAAAGAACCTCTCTATTCCTTTTTGATTTATGTAACGTATCAAACTGAATAGAATAGATTAGGGTTCCAAATGAATTATTTCTCTCATATCCCTCCCCTAGGTCCTGGCAACTAGATAGCAAGTCAGCAGGGAGGATCCCAAACCTAAACAAGGTCTGAACCCTGAAAACACCAGGGTAAAAGACAGGACTAGGTTGGGAATAATCCTCTGTTAAGTCAGAACCTGGTCATAAAGGTGGAAAAAAAAAAAGAAAAAAAAACCTCTGCAAAGGCAAGACCTGGACTGCATAGGCAACATCTTGGCCAATTGAACAGTTAGAAACTAATAAATCTACAAGACTACAAGGTTAAATCAAGCAAAATAAAAAGACTAAAAAATTGAAGAAAATATAAAATACTTTCTAGGAAAAATGAAGGACCTGGAAAATCTATAAAGCATCGGACTACCAGAAAGCCTGGACTGACAAAAGAACTTGGAGAACATCATGCAGGAAATTATAAGGGGAAAACTGCCCAAATCTAGAAAACAAGATAACAATTAACCTTTGAAAGAATCCACAGAGGGGGTTGGCTAGGTGGCCCTGTGGATATTGCACCGGCCCTCGAGTCAAGAGTACCTGAGTTCAAATCTGACCTCAGACACTTAATAATTACCTAGCTATGTGGCCTTGGGCAAGCTACTTAACCCCATTTGCCTTTCAAAAAAAAAAAAAAAGAATCCACAGAACCTCTCCAGAAAGAGACCCCAGGATAAAAACTCCAAGGGCTACAATATCAAATTGCCAGACCCTCAAATAAAGTAGAGAATAGTACAAACAGCAAAAAGCAAACAATACAAATATAAAGGAACACAATCAGACTAAAACAGGACCTATCAGCCTCAACATTGAAGGATCAGAAGAAGTGGAGAAGGACCTGGGATTACAACCCAGAATATACTACCCTATAAAATTCAGCATATGCTGTCAGGGAAAAAGATGGGTGTTCAATGAAACAGAGGACTTTCAGAATTTCCTGACACAAAGAACAGAACTGAACAGAATTCAATCACCAAATGCACAACTGAAGAGTCTCATAAAAAAGGTAAACAAAAAGGGGATTGAAAAAACAAAATTGTTTTAAATAAATGCTCATTGACTATCAAATTGTATACAAAGGGAAGATGTAACACTTCTAATTCTTTAGAACTTTACTTCTCTTAGGATAATTAGAGGGTAGAATATAATTGAAGAGAATGAACCAAAAGGATATAAGTATAATTGAGTCTTGTCTCTCAATTGAAGAGGTCCAAGATGACATCCCTATTTGAGATAAAACACCTTGAAAAAAAAAGCAGGGGTGGTAACTTTAACTTAAGTCGAATTATATTTTGACTCACTTTAATCACAAGGTGCTAAGCCCTTGTCTAAAGAGGGCATCATAAACTGTGAGGATCTGAGATAGTGTCTCTTACTTGCAATCAACTGGAAAGTTCTCAAGTGAGACCTCCAGAGCCTCTCAGTACTTAGATATCCTCAAGATTTTCTCATTTAATTAGATCAGGGTTTGAATTAACATGTGCTTCGATTAACAAGGTGGTAAGTACCTTGGGTAGGGAGGGCTAGAAGTAAAGTGTGAAAGAAAATAGGCTTTGGGGGAGGGGCACAAATAGGTCAAGAAATGATCCTTTGGCTTGTGAAGAGGATTGTGTTTACTTGAAAGATAGTTGAAAAGGGGGTAAGGTAAAATGATTATAATTACAATTTGATGCAATTTGAGTCAATGCTGCTTATCAAGCAATCAAGGAAACAATTTGTCATGATATCTTGATAACAATAGGAGCTTATCAAGCAATCAAAAAAATCTATGATTGATGATACCTGATTAATAATATTAGAGCAATAAATAACACCAAGTAAAGAGCTATTATAATAAAAATGACAATTCTACCCAAATTAAATTAATTATTAAGTGCCATACCAATCAATCTATCAAATCATTACTTTACTGAGCTAGCAAAAAACAGTAACAAAATTCATCTAGAGCAACAAAAGGGCAAGAAGAGCAAGGAAACTGATGAAAAAAATGTAAAGGAAAATGGCTTAGCTCTAGCAGATCTAAAACTATAGTATAAAGCAGCAGTCATCAAAACTGTCTTGTACTGGTTAAGAAATATAGTAATGGATCAATGGATTAGGATAGATTCAAAAGAAACTGCAGTAATCTACTATTTGACAAACCCAAAGACATCAGCCTCTTGGATAAGAACTCATTTTTTGACAAAAATTGTTGGGAAAACTGGAAAATAGTATGACAAAAACTAGGCATAGATCCACATCTCACACTCTATAGCAAAATAAGGTCAAAATGGGTACAGGATTTAGACATAAAGAGCAATATCATAGATAAATTAATAAACCAAAAAATACTCTATCTGATCTATGGAAAAGGGATAAATTTATAAACTGCAAAATGAATGATTTTGACTATATTAAATTAAAAATTTTTGCACTAATAAAATAAATGTTGCCCAAATTAGAAGAAAAACAAAAAAGTAAGAAACAATCTTCTTAACCAGGAGTTCTGATAAAGGTCTCATTTCTAAAATATATAAAGAATTGCACCAAATTTGTATTCTCCTATTGATAAATAAATGGTCAAAAGACATGAAGAGTTTTCAAATGAAGGAATTAAAGCTATAAATAATCATAAGAAAAAATGCTCCAAGTCACTATTGATTAGAGAAATGCAAATTAAAACAACAATGAGCTAGCATCTCACACCTATTAGATTAGTCCAGATGAGAAAAAGGGAAGATGATCAATGTTAGAGAGCTTGTGGGAGGATTGGGATATTGATGCATTGCTGGTGGAGTTGTGAATATATCCAACCTTTCTGGAGAGCAGTATGGAACTACACCCATAGAGCAATAAAATTATTCATACCCTTTGACCCAGAAATTCCAATTCTAGGACTATATCCAGAAGAAATTATAAAAAATGGGAAAAGTGTTATATGTTCCTAAATATTCATAGCAATCTTTTTGTAGTGGCAAAGAATTGGAAATTGAGGGGATGCCCATCAATTGGGCAATGGCTAAACAAATTGCGGTATATGAATACTATAAGAAACTGTAAATGATCAGACTCTAGAGAAGCATGGAATAATTTATGGGATCTGCTGAAGAGTGAAAGGAGTAGAGCCAAAGAGAACAATGTACACATCAACAACATTATGATATGAGCAACCTTGATGGAAACAATTACTCTTGACAGTCCAGAGAGCTAGGACAACTGTATTTGATTGGTTATGGAGTCTATTATCCCCAACCAGAGGAAGAAAAACAAAACAAAACAAAACACAGGGAAAAAAACCCCAAACCTTACGAATCTGATGAATACTTTATAAAAATTATCTTTTATATATCTCTTTCCCTCATTCCTAATTCCTCATGCCAAAATTACTAATTTGTAAATATGTTTAACAAAATATGCATGTAAATACATATGACTATTCTCTGCTGAGGGGAGGGGGTGGGAAGGGAAGATGAAGGGAAATTTTGTAACTTGGAAACATACATGTACAAATGAATGAAAATAAAGGAATTAGTTAATTAATTAAAAAAAATTGAAAAGGGGCCTGCAGTGCAGCCCAGGCTACACTGCTGAAAACCAATTCCAATCATCTAAGAACATACTGTGGGTCCCTGGGTTCCTGGGGGCTTCTGGATTCATGGCAGTTGGGTTGTTTCCAGACCTCTTAGCCCAGAGATTGCCAAGGAGAACTTGTTCAGCAAGGAAACTCTGCCACACCAGGGTGAGAGCAGAGCCCAAACCAGCACAACCTCAGTGCAGACCCAGCCCCAGGGGACCAAAGAGCAGGTCTGGACCTGACAACTATGTCTGGAGTACTCAGCCCATGGACAGTAAGGGGGTTGGGGAGATTGCAGAAGTTTCTTTGTTGTCTCTGAGGTAAGACTCTGCTGCTTCACCCATATCAGATTTGGGTAGCAGTCTGGGGTCTCAGTCTCAGAAAAAGGAGTTGAAGCATATCACCACCTGCAGCTGAGCAAGGACTCTCTTCATGGTTCCAGGGCAAAAAGGAGTGATTGTGGTCATCCACAGACAAGAGGACAGGCTAGGAGAGCATTCAGAGCCTTTCCTAAGATCTTGGAGAAATTGAGACCTTGTAGGTCCCTGGAGTTTGTCCCTGAAAACAGCAGAAAAAACCTTCAAAAGCTTGGGACAGTACGTCCTCCACCCTAGAAGCTGAGCTCCACCTTAACAGAGTTAAAATTAAGTTATAAGCTGGGGAAATTAGCACACAACAGAAGAAAAAAATTCAACCATAGGCAATTACTTTGGTCATAAGGAGGATCAAAATACACACTCAGAGGATAGCAAAGTCAAAGCTTCTGAATCCAAAGTGCCAAGAAAAATATGAATTGGTTTCAGGTTATGGAAGGTCTCAAAGAGATTTTGAGAGGTAGAGGAAAAATTTGGAAGAGAAATGACAACAATGCAGGAAAATCATCAAAACCAAGTTGAGTCAAATGGAAGAAGCAGTCCACAAGGCCAGTGAGGAGAAGACCTTAAAAAACAGGACTGGCCATATAGAAAAGGAGATACAAAAGCTCTCTGAAGAAAATAATCCCTTATAATGTAGATTGGAGCTAAGGGAAGTCAATTGCTTTGTCAGAAATCAATAAATAATAAAATCATACCCAAATATTGAAAAGCTAGAAGAAAATGTGAAATCTCTTATTGTATAAGCAATTGACCTGGAAAACAGATCCATGAGAGATAATTTTAAAATTATTGAACTACTTTAAAGGCATGATCCAAAAAAGAGTAATCATTTTCCAACTAATTATTCAAGAAAACTGCCCTGATATTCTAGAGGCAGAGGATAAAAATGGGAATTGAAAGAATCCACTTATCACCCCCTGAAAGAGATCCTAAAATGAAAACTGCCAAGAACATTACAGTCAAATTTCAGAACTCCCAAGTCAAGGAGAAAATATAGCAAATATCCAGAAAGAAACAATTCAAATATCATGGAGTTACAATTAGGATAACAAAAGATTTAGCAACTTCTCTGTTAAGGAATCATAGGACTTGGAATATGATAATCTGGAAGGCAAAAAGCTTGGATTACAACCAAGAGTCAACTACCCAGTACAACTGAATATATTCTTTCTGGGGAATAAGATGGCATTCAATGAAATAGGGGACTTTCAGACTTTTCTGATGAGGTGATCAGAGCTGAACAGTAAGTTTGATCTTCAAGTACAGGACTTGAGTGAAACATAGAAAGGTTAGATGGGAAGGATGTTGAACTGCTTGTATTCCTGTGTGGAAAAAAGATTCTGATAACTCAATGAACCTTTTCATTTATTAGGGCAGTTAGAAAAAGCATACATAGAAAAGACATAGGAGACAGTTGAATTTGAAGGTATAATATATTAAAAAGAGGTAGTTAATGGGGGAGAAAGCAATGTACTGGGAGAAAGGGAAAAGAGAAGTAGAGTGGGGTAAGTTATTTCACACAAAAATGTCAAGAAAAAGCTTTTGGAATGGAATGGAAGATGATGAAGGTGAAGGGGAGTGACTAAGCCTTACTCTTATCAAAATTGGCTCTGAGAGGGAATAACACTCAATTAGATTCAGAAATCAATCTTACCCTAGAGGAATGTAGGAGGGGAAGGGGATGGGAGAAAAAGAATGGAGCAGGGAGGGTGATAGAAAGGAGAGAAGATTGTGGGAGAGGATAGTCAGTTGCAACACACTTTTGAGGATGGACAGGGTGAAAGGAGAGATAATAGAATAAATGGGTGTGGGAGGAATAGGATAGAGGGAAATACAGTTAGCAATAGCAACTTTGGGGAAAAAAGTATTGAAACAATTTTCTCTGATAAAAACCTCATTTATCAAGCATAGACAACTGAATCAAATTTATAAAAAATAAGAGCCATTCCCCAATTGATAAATGATCAAGAGATATGAAATACTTTCCTGTGAGGTTATCAATGTAATCTATTTAAATATTTTTTTTTACAAAATTTCTTACCTCACTACTGAAAGGATAGAAGGAGAAAATGACAAATGTTGGAAGGGTTGTAAGGAAATTGAGACATTGATGCACTATTTGAGGAGTTGGGAAATGATTCAACAATTCTATAGAACAGTTTGGAACTATACCCAAAATACTATGAAACCATGCTTATTCTTTGGTCTAGCAGTGCTATGCTAGTTCCATATTCTAAAGGAGAAAAAAATATGGGAAGAAAAGAATCTTTATGTGTAGGGATAGTTATAGCACCTCTCTTCTGGTGGTGGGGAGCTGAACATTCAGGGGATGCCCAGTTATTGGGGAATGCATAAACAAATTGTGGCATGTGGTTGAGATGAAATGCTATTCTGTTATGGGAATTGATGAACAGGATGCTCTTAGCAACTCAGTAACTCAGCTGTGGCTAAAGAGAACTCTGAAGGACTTATGATAAAGAATACAGTTCATCCCAAATTCAGAGCTGATGGTATCTGAATACAGACTGAAGCATACTTTTTTCCCTTTATTTTTCTTGAGGCTTCTCTTTCTTTGTGTATGTGTGTGTATGTGGGAGGGTGTTACATTTTACAAGATGACTATTGTAGTAATATTTTTCATGGCTACACATTTTTAATCAAGTAACTTGCTTTTTCTATGAGGGGGAATGGGGTGTAGAAAGGGAGAGAATTTGGAACTCAAATTTTGGGAGTAATTAATGAAACTTGTTTTTGCATGTAGCTGGGAGAAAATTTAAAAATAAATAAAAAGTAAAAACAAAGTTTCTGCAATTACAACACAGAGTTTCACAGAGATAGCCTATAGCAAACCTATCACAAATTATACAACTAAAAATTAACTGTTGCTGAGCAACTTGTCTCATTCCATCTCACACAGATGTCTAATCTCTGAAATATCCTCTGATGCAGTCCTGTGTTCCTCTGAAGATCTCTCCTTTTAGAAATATTAAGATGAGTATGGTTTCAGAGCAGGTTCTACTGGATTTGTTTCTCCAGTTCAGGTCACTTGTAGAAATCAGCTTCTCTATTAAACATTTCTGACAAAATAGATCTTAATACAATTTTAGCTTTCTATGACAATAATCAAGTCAAGTAGTGAGTCCTAACTCAGCCCTTAATATAACTATTATGGACATCACTAGACTAGATAGTTAATATTTTTAGGTTGGTAAATTCAAATAAAAACTGAAAAATTAAAAAATTCTGAACTTTTTATATTTAACATAATTACCAATCTTATTACAACTGTCTGTGAAAACTCAGCTGAAAAATTATCCCTCTAACTATTTTCCTTTCTAGTTTTTTTTTTTGTTTTAGCTGCTCTCCCTCCTCCAGGAGAAATTTGCTAAGGAATTATGAACAGAACATATTTTTTTATTTTTTATTATTTTTAGCCATTTACAATACTTATTTTGTCTGATTATTTTCAGTATGAAGTAGTTTCCTTTTTAATCTCTTTTTTAAAAATTTGCATTTTTATTTATTTACACATTACTAAAATAGTCTTGCTATAAGAGTAAACATAATCCCCCCACCCCCACAAAAATAAAAAACCTCATGAGAAATAAAGTGAAAAAAAGAAAAAATCTCCTTCAGTATGTGTTCAGATACCATCAGCTCTGTCTCTGGGGGTGGGTCACATTCTTTATCTTAAGTCTATCAGAGAAGTTACTTCTATAGTTTTCCATGATGGCTGTTGCTGATTGTGATTCCCTCCATCCATTCCTTCCCACTCCCATTTATTATATTATTTTCTCTCCGTTCATTCTGTCCCTCTTCAAAAGTATGCTGTGGGGCAGCTGAGTGGCACAGGGAACAGAGCACTGGCCCTGGGACAGGAGACATCAAGCCTACATCCCACTCCAGAGACCCAGAAACCACTCAGTCACATGGTCCTGGATAGGCCACCCAATCCCACCACCTTGCAAAAAGTAAAACAAAAAGTGTTGTATCTGACTACCCTCTCCCATGAACTACCCTCTCCTCTATCATCTACATCTCTGCTCCCCCTCTCTCCCTTTTTCCCATCCCCTTCCTCTCCTTTTTCCTCTAGATTCCTATATCCTATTAAATATGTATGTTGTTTCCTCTCTGAGCCATTTCCAATGAGAATGAAGGCTCCCTCATTCCCCTTCACCTTCACCCTTCCACTCCATTGCAAAAGCTTTTTCTTGACTCTTTTGTATGAGATATCTTAGCCCATTCTACCTTCTCCTTTCCCTTTCTCCCAGTACATTCCCTTTCCACCCACTGACTCCATTTTTTACAATATACTATACCTTCTAAATCAGCTCCCTCCTATGCCTTGTCTATACATTCTTCTTCTAACTGATCTATTAAATGAGAAGGTTCATATAAGTATTATCAGTATCCTCTTCCCATAAAAGAATGATGCAGTTCAACATCGTTAAATCCCTCTCAATTCACCCTTCTGGTTCACCCTCTCTATGGTGAAGTACTGTACTTGAAGATCAAACTTTCTGTTCAGCTCTGGTTGTTTCAACAAGAACATTTGAAATTCCCCTACTTCATCTTTTCCCCTGGAAGAGGATTCTCAGTTTTGCTGGGTAGTTGGTTCTCTATTGCATTCTAAACTCTTTTGCCTTCCAGAATATCATATTCCAAGCCCTACAAGGCTTTAATGTGGATGCTGCTAAGTTTTGTGTTATTCTGACTGTAGCTCCATGATATTTGAATTGTTTCCATTCTGGCTGCTTGTAATATTTTCTTTGACTTGGGGGTTCTGGAATTCAGCTATAATATTCCTGGGGGCT
The DNA here is from genome assembly GCF_037893015.1 of Macrotis lagotis. Lineage (NCBI taxonomy): Eukaryota > Metazoa > Chordata > Mammalia > Peramelemorphia > Peramelidae > Macrotis > Macrotis lagotis. Next base: position 636,038,326 of record NC_133666.1, on the reverse strand, counting down.
ATTTTTTTGTATCTCTTTCAGGAGAAGATTAGTGGATTCCCTCAATTTCTATTTTACTCTCTTCTTCTAGGATATCAGGTCAATTTTCCTGTAGAAATTCTTTAAAAATGAAGTCAAGGCTCTTTTCTTGGCCATCATTTCTTTTTTTTATGATATTATCTTTTTTATTAAAGATTTTATTTGAGTTTTACAAATCTTCCCCTAATCTTACTTCCCTCCTCCCCCCACAACGGAAAGCAATCTGTCAATCTTTACATTGTTTCCATGTTCATTCATCCAAATTGAGTGTGATGAGAGAGAAATCATATCCTTAAGGAAGAATAAAAAAGTCTAAGAGATTGCAGACAGCCCCAAATTGTTCCCAATTGTTGCACTGATGAAACGAGCAATTCCATTAAGATTGATCATCATCCCCACGTTGCTATTAGTGTGTACAGTGTTTTTCTGGTTCTGCTCATCTCACTCAGCATCAGTTCATGCAAATCCCTCTAGGCTTCCCTGAATTTCTGTCCTTCCTGGTTTCTAATAGAACAATAGTGTTCCATGACATACATATACCACAGTTTGCTAAGCCATTCACCAATTGAAGAACATTTACTTGATTGACAAACAGGGCTACTATGAATATTTTTGTACAAGTGATGTTTTTGCCCTTTTCCATCATCTCTTCAGGGTATAGACCCAGTAGTGGTATTGCTGGATCAAAGGGTATGCTCATTTTTGTTGCCCTTTGGGCATAGTTCCAAATTTCTCTCCAGAAAGGCTGGATGAGTTCACAGCTCCACCAACAGTGTAATAATGTCCCAGATTTCCCACAACCCTTCCCAAAATGATCATTATCCTTTCTGGTCATATTGGCCAGTCTGAGAGGTGTGAGGTGGTACCTCAGAGAAGCTTTGATTTGCATTTCTCTAATAATTAATGATTTAGAGCAATTTTTCATATTGCTATGGATTGCTTTGATTTCCTCATCTGTAAATTGCCTTTGCATATCTTTTGACCATTTGTCAATTGGGGAATGACTTTTTGTTTTAAAAATATGACTCAGTTCTCTCTATATTTTAGAAATGAGTCCTTTGTCAGAATCATTAGTTGTAAAGATTGTTTCCCAATTTACTACATTTCTTTTGATCTTGGTTACAGTGGTTTTGTCTGTGCAAAAGCCTTTTAATTTAATGTAATTGAAATCATCTAGTTTGTTTTTGGTGATGTTCTCCATCTCCTCCTTAGTCATAAACTGCTCCCCTTTCCATAGATCTGACAGGTAAACTAGTCCTTGATCATCTAATTTGCTTATAGTATTGTTTTTTATGTCTAAATCCTGTATCCATTTGTATCTGATTTTGGTAAAGGGTGTGAGGTGTTGGTCTAATCTAAGTTTCTTCCATACTAACTTCCAATTATCCCAGCAGTTTTTTATCAAAGAGGGAGTTTTTATCCCAATAGCTGGACTCTTTGGGTTTATCAAACTGCAGATTACTATTAATTGTTTCCTGCTATTACACCTAGTCTATTCCATTGGTCCACTATTTGTATTTGTATTTGTATTTGTATTTGTATTTGTATTTGTTTTTGTTTTTGTATTTGTATTTGTATTTCTATTTGTATTTGTATTTCTATTTCTTTCTATTTCTATTATTTCTATTTCTTCTATTTCTATTTATTCATTCATTCATTTAATTATCTATTTATTTATTTATTTAGATTTTTGCAAGGCAAATGGGGTTAAGCGGCTTGCCCAAGGCCACAGAGCTAGGTAATTATTAAGTGTCTGAGACTGGATTTGAAAGCAGGTACTCCTGACTCCAGGGCAGGTGCTTTATCCACTACACCACCTAGCCACCCTTCACCATTCTATTTCTTAGCCGATACCAAACAGTTTTGATGACTGATGCTTTATAATATAATTTTAGATCAGGTAGGGCTAAGCCACCTTCTTTTGCACTTTTTTCATTGAATCCCTGGAAATTCTTTACTTTTTATTTCTCCATATTAATTTAATGACAACTCTTTCTAACTCATTAAAGTATTTTTTTGGAATTTTGATTGGTAGGGCACTAAACAGGTAGTTTAGTTTTGGTAGAATTGTCATTTTTATTATATTAGCTCTACCTATCCATGAGCAGTTGATATTTACCCAGTATTTAAATCTGATTTAATTTGTGTGAGAAGTGTTTTTTTATCATTGTTTTCAAAAAGTTTCTGAGTCTGGCTTGGCAAATAGACTCCCAGATATTTTATATTGTCTGAGGTTACTTTGAATGGGATTTATCTTTCTAGCTCTTCCTGCTGTATCTTGCTAGACTTATATAGAAAAGTTGAGGATTTATGAGGGTTTATTTTATAGCCTACAACTTTGCTAAAATTGCAAATTGTTTCCAGTAGTTTTTTTTGGATGATTTCTTGGAATTCTCCAGGTAGACCATCATGTCATCTGCAAAGAGTGAGAGTTTTCTCTATTCCTTCCCAATTTTAATTCCTTCAATTTTTTTTCTTCTCTAATTGCTGAAGCTAACATTTCTAGTACAATATTGAATACTAGTGGTGATATTGGGCACCCTTGTTTCACCACTGCTCTCATTGGGAATTTGGCCATCACTTTCAAGTAGCCCAATAATTTTTAATTTGTCTCTCTTGTATCTTTTTTCTAGAGGTCAGTTGTTTTTCCAGTGAGATATTTCATATTTTCTTCTAGTTTTTCATTCTTTTGATCTTGTTTTATTGTTTCTTTATTCCTCACATAGTCATCAGCTTTCCTTAGCTCCACTCTACATTTGAAGAGTTGTTTTCTTTAGAGAGCTTTCTTATCTCCTTTTCCATCTAGTCAATTCTGCTTTTTAAAGTATTCTCATTAACTTTTTGGACTGCTTTTTCCCATTTGACCTAAACTGCTTTTTAACATATGGTTTTCTTCAGCATTTTTTGGTATCTCCTTGACTAAGTTACTGACTTGGTTTTTATGTTTTTCCTGCATTTCTCTCATTTCTCTTCTCAATTTTTCTTCTACCCCTCTTACTTGATTTTCCAAATCTTTTTTTGAGCTCTACTGTGGGTACACAGGCTATTCTAACAGCCATAACACAAATCATCTCCAAGTAAACCACCAAGGAAGCAAGCCACAACAAATGGTGCCGAAAATCCAGGATCCCCCTCTGAAGAGCTCTTCAGACTCGCACTCCTCCTTGCTGGCCAAGGTAAGTGCCCCATTCGGGCTAGTCTCTCGACAGCCCCCCACCCCAGTGGCCGCACAGCTATTAGAGGCCCCTGTAGTCCCTTATCCTAATGGGGAATCTTCCCCCTTCTTCCCAAGATATGCAAGTACGGGTTCTTAAACAACTCCTAAGTTCCTGTCGCCTGAAATGCACTGAAAAAGAATGTAAGATAACACTCCAGGCGGTTTTGGCTTTGGCCCCCTGGATTGAAGCTGGTCGCATCCTGGATCCTGATGTTTGGGGGCGTGTTTTGACACTTGCCGGCAGAGCTGAGGTCCGTGGTGACTTTTCTCCCCCTCTGCTCTTCTATCCTATTGTCACTGCAATACATGCCTGCCTTTCGGGGAGAGAGGAAAAGTCTCAAGGTATTTTACAGGTAGCTTTAGATGTAGAAAAGGCCAGAGCAGAGAGCCCGTGCCACCTCACTGAGGTCTACGATGAGGGCACTCAAACTGATGAGAAATCTACTTGCCACCCTCCTCCTAAGCCCTCCCCGGATCCTCCACCAGACAACTCCCCCCCACCCCCGAAAGCCTCCTCGTCTCTACCCTGAGTTGCCTCGGGGAGATGACTGGATCCAACTCCCCCAACACTCTCCCCCGAGCCACCCTGGACATACAGTAAAATCCCTGACAAGCCCATTGATGATAACCCCTGGGGCCTGAAACATCAAGATGCTTCCCCTGCCCCCTCAGCACCTACTAATGACTTCACGGAAGCCTGCCAGATGAGAGATTCCTGCTGGGGTGCATTTTCCCCCAAGCCTGAACCTTTCGCTCAGGCTTTCCCAGTTAACGTTAACCCTAACCCACAAAGACCCTTAAGGTGGTATCCCACAGATGCTAAGGTCCTGGAAAGGTTGAGGAAGGTTGCCAGGGAGGAAGGCCTTAATAGCCCCTACTTGCAAAGCATGTTAGACACTTGGAGTATTGATCTTAATTGCCCAGGGGACTATAAACAACTCATGTGGATTCTTTTAACCCCTGGGGACTTTCTCATGTGGAAGGCAGCCTTTTATGATGAATGTGAACAACAGGCTGAGTGCAATAGTCACACTGGTGTCCAGCTAACTTTTAACATGCTGGCAGGGGAAGGGACCTTTAGTACTACGACCATCCAGTCCCAGGGCCCCCAAGAGTACTTTGATCAGGTCAGGCTCTGTGCACTAAGGGCTTGGCGTCGCACACCACGATCAGGCCCCTCTAAAGAGCCCTTGCGCAAACTCATCCAAGGACCGACAGAGCCCTTTTCTGATTTCTTTGCTCGGGTCCAAGAGGCTGTTGAATTTAAAGTCACTCACACAGGAGCAGCCCATGCCCTTGCTAAAGAACTCATTAAGGAAGGCTGCTCCCAGGAATGCCGGAGGCTGATCGATCTTTCTAAATCCACTCACATAGAAGATTGGGCTTTAGCCTGCCGGGATGTGGGGTCTATGACCCATCAAGCCTCTGCCCTAGCCCGAGCCTTAGAGACCTTGCAGATACAAGTTCAGAGTGCACAGACAGGGAACCAAGACAGGAAATGTTATGCATGTGGGGTAACGGGCCACCTAGCACAAGAATGTGATAATCGGCAGCGCCAATTCCCTGGTGCTGCCCCCAGCCATGGGCCCCAGCCCTCACAGGCAAGGAAGCCAAGGACACTCTGCCCCAAATGTAAGAAAGGCCTTCATTGGGCTAAAGACTGTCATTTGGATCTCGCTCTCCCTCCTCCTTCCCCCTTGGGAAACGGGATGTGGGGCAACCCTCAGCCCCGTGCCTAAGAGGGAACGACATCCTCTGGACAGCACCCATTCAGCTTGGGCAGCCCAGAATGTCCCTAAAATTGGCCAGGTCAGTCTGGAATGGGGTCATTGACACAGGAGCTGACACCACCATTATCCCTGCCGATCAGGCCCCCAGTGAATGGCCCACTGAAAAAGGACCCACCATCATGGGAGTCTGTGGGGAAACATCCACTTGGATGCTATCCCGAGACCTCTGATGGGAGGACTGACCAGGTGCTCCCCATGTCCTTTGGGGAAAGGACCTCCAGAAACAGATGGGCCTCCACATATCCACTGATGTCTCTACCAGTCACTCCCAATTCTAGAGGCCACTGCTCCGCCCCTGCCATCCTTCCCTCCTTGCCCCCCGCCTACCCCAATGCAATGGAAGGATGAGACCCCCTTATGGATGGATCAGTGGCCTTTACCTACTATTAAATTGACTGCTCTCCACTCCCTTGTCTCAGAGCAGCTTTCCTTGGGACACATTGTTCATTTCACCAGTCCCTGGAACTCCCCGATTTTTGTTATCCCCAAAAAGACACCAGGAGAATACCGTCTCTTACATGACCTCCGGGGACCCAACAGCCAGCTAGTCCCCATGGGCCCATTACAGCCAGGTCTCCCTCACCCATCGGCTATACCTAAAAACCAACCTATTTTTGTCATAGACATTAAAGACTGCTTTTACAGCATTCCCCTGCATCCTCAGGATGCTCCCTGCTTTGCTTTTTCCATTCCTGCTACAAACTATGAATCTCCAAATGACCGCTTTCATTGGGTGGTTCTGCCTCAGGGCATGGCAAATAGCTCTTTCATTGGGTGGTTCTGCCTCAGGGCATGGCAAATAGCCTCACCCTTTGTCAGACTTACGTTGCAGCAGCCTTCAAACCCATCCGTGCCTACCCACATCTAACCTGCATCCACTACATGGACGATATATTATTGTCCCACCCCTCTCAGGCCACCCTTAAGACGATAGAGGCCTGGGTTATAGAGAGCCTTTCTAATTTTGGCCTGCAAATAGCTCGGGATAAGATTCAGAGGCACCTCCCATTTACCTACCTGGGCTTTACGGTGCATTCTTCCTCGGCCCTCTTAGGCCACCCAGTCATTACCATTCCAAAGACCCTCCTTCTTACTTCCCTCCAGGAGATTTGTGGGAACATTAACTGGCTTTGCCCCTCCCTGCCTGTCTCCACTAAAGATTTGCAGCCTCTCTTCAACTGCCTTAGAGGCTTCCCTGATCCCTCTAACCCCCGTGTGCTGACCAGAGAGGCTGTGGCAGCCATTGACAAAGTTAATTCGGCTTTATGCCTAGCTACTATCTCCTGAAGGGAATCCCTCACAACCCACAAGGCCAGGCAATTGTTGAATGGACTCACGGCACGTTAAAGAACACTCTCCTAAAACAAAAAGACAGTGATGCCCACAACTGGCGTGGCCCGAAAATTGCCCTGCACAGGGCCCTCTTTACTATGAACTTCCTGACTTTTGATTCTGAAGGGTTTTCCCCCCGCCTTTAAACACTGGGGGGCCCTTTTCCTGGCCACACCTTTGCCCATGGTTCACTGGAAGAATCCTATTTCTAACAAATGGAGGGGACCTGACCCTATCCTAACACAAGGGAGAGAGTTTGCTTGTGTTTTTCCCACAGATTGCACTGCCCCACTGTGGATTCCTGACTGTTTGATCCGACCTGCCTCTCAAGATGACACCCCACGTCGTAGCCCTCACCAAAGAGATGCAGAGAATGTCACTGAACGACAGTAGACGAGTCCCAAGACGCAGAGGGAGGGGGAGGAGGCAATTTCCCCAACCTCCCACAGTGCTCCAGCACCAGCTCCTCACCTTGGCAAAAAGAGCAATGGACTTTAAACCCAGAGGACATTTGTCTCTTCACCAGCTCCTCATTACTATGCTGTTCCTGCTGAATACCCCCGAAGTACAGGCCACCCCCCGATAGGCACTTATCCCTTCCCCCCCAATTCTTTTAACCATAGGTTATGATGCATCTCTCTTCCCTGCACTCTTTGCCAGTAGTGGAACTGTGAGTCTCCCCGCACTCTCACCAGAAGAACAAGCAGCTACACCATTTCCCGGGACTCTTAATGTTTCCAATTCTGTTGGTTTCACCTTTAACTGGTCCTTTGCATACCCATACTGGGTCCCGCTAACCCACTCATTTCAAGGGGACCTTTTTGCTTTTGACTCTTCTGACATAAGATTCCCAGCTGGAAGTCTATGGGGATACAATGGTACTGGTGTGTGCTGGCCCAAGGATTTTAGAACACTGTATACTAGACCACCCCAAATTCCACACACCCCTCCCTGCCCTTTTCTCCCTAACGTTGGACATTTCCCCCAGTTCTGGTCTCCACAGATCCCCTGGGCTCCATGCAGAGGCCCCTATGCTTTTCGTATTGGTTCCTGGCTCAGTATCTATTCTGCTTTAGATGAGGTTGGGGCACCCCCATTGAGATATAGACCCCCACCATATACAAAATACACTGCCCTGTCTCAGGCCCAGACATTAGACCTCTTTTTTTCATGAGAGGGCTTGTCTGGTATAATGGAACTTGGGAAAAAAACGGACCCTAGGCGGTCCAAGCTAGCACTGGTTGAGCCTACAATACAGCCAGAAAAAATCAGTATTTTTACACAGTGAGGCCTGTCTCACACCCCCACTTTTCTGGGTAGCTACCAATCTGACCCCTGACCACTCTGATATCCTGAACTGCTCCAGTAATAATTATTGCTATCTTACCTCCTGCACCCTGCCTGATGCTGACACACATGTCCTGGTCCGTACACCCAGGTATCTATGGATACCTGTAACCACTGATGGGTGGACTCAGCAAGTTACAATCTATCACAGGGAATCCCGAGCCATTGGCCTACTTACCCTGCTCATAGCATCCCTTATTACATTTATAGCTTCCGCAGCCACCTCTATAGCCACCACCCTTGCCACCACCCCAGGGCTGTAGGATATAGAGCACATGGCCAGACAAATGGCTGGAATCTTTCACCAGCAAAATGAGGTTAATAATCTCCTGAGAGGAGCTATCCTTAACCTAAACCAACAGCTAGCCCTCACTAATGAACGAATCTCTTTTGTAGAACAGCAAATTAGGACCATATGTGATGCAAGATATACCTCCTTTTGTGTGACACTGTTCCTTGTAAAAAACCTTTCCCATGCTCAAACTCTCCTCAATAGGCAGCGTTCCTCCCAGTGGGACTCCCACTTGCAATCCCTGCTTGCCAACATGACATATAAGGTCCTGGACCTCAATGACACGGTCATCCGACCACGACTGGATAGTGATTCCATAGACATGCTCTTGCATGATTTTTTTTAGCTGGACTTCCCCAACTAAAATTGTTCTTGGGGTTCTCATTCTTATTTGTCTATTACTCCTCCTCTGTTCTTTGATTAACCGGTGCAGAGCTGCAAAAGCCCTCATTGGCTCTGCCATGACTATCCAGGCCCTCTGGGTCCTAAATGAAAAACAGGGGGGAGATGTGGGTACACAGGCTATTCTAACAGCCATGACACAAATCATCTCCAAGTAAACCGCCACCTGGACAGTCTCAGGAGCTGGCTTGCAGCCCTGAGAGATAAGGTGAGCTGGAGTCCTTGGGAGCTGGACATTCCGCCCCACTGTCCAAGGGCACTAGACACAGCCGTACCTTATCATCTCCTCCCTAATGTACCCTCCTATCCTATAATGCAAGAAGCTGCGTATACACATCGCTTGCACCCCCTAACCATTACCTCATTATTCTTTGTTCTACCCCAGAAGACCTAACAGTATATATGTAATAGTTAAGCAATAATAAAATTGAGCTGGAGGCATAAGGCAGTAGTGGCTTGACTCCTTATTCTCAGCTCCCCTCCTGGAGGGAGGTCTCTGCTGTGGGCCCCAAGGAAGCAAGCCACAACACTCTACCATAGCCTGAGCCCAACTCCTGCTTTTCTTGGTGGCTTTAGATGCAGAATCTTGGACTTTGCCATCTTCTGAGTGTGAATTTTGATCCTCCATGGGACCAAAGTAACTGCCTATGGTCAGGTTCCTTTTTTCTGTTTATTCATTTCCCCAGCATGTGCCCTGGTTTTGAGGTGCTTCCTGAGCTTTTGAATGTTACTGGGACACCCCTGCAAAGACCTCGGTTCCTTTAGGGTCTTATGAAAAACTCTGACTGATCTCCTGGGCTGAGCTCTGGTCTGTGGATGATCACAAGCACTCCCCTCTGCCCTGGAGCTGTGAGAAGGGTCCTTGATCTGCTATGGAAGTATTGGGGGTCCAGACTGTGACCAGAGTTTGAATAAGGAAAAAACGCAAGAGTTCTGTCCCAGGGATAGTGAAGAGACCTTGACAGTTTCCCCTTACCCCCCTTACCTTCCATGGGTTGAATGCTCTGGGAACAGCTTCTGGATGGCTCCCTGCTGGGTGGCTCTATGGATTTGCTTCCATTTCCTGGAATCTGGGCTGCATTGAGGGCCATGCTGGCCTGGCCTCCATGCTCACTCTGCCAGAGTTATTTCCACTGATCTTCCAAGTTGTGCTTGGTGTTCCCTGGTTTGGCAGGTCTGGGAACTGCTTCTGCTGCCACAAACCAGTGCTCTCAGGCACCCAGGTGCCCTGTGGGCTGTTTCTGGAAAACTGGAGCTCCTTCACTCCCACCCGGTGATCCTAGCTGCCTGGCTGTGCTGCCACCCCCTCCAACCCCATGGAACAGAGCCTTCCCACAATCTTCCAGGTTACCTTGGGCTGGAGAATTTCCTCACTGGATCTTTCTGTAGGCTCTGCCTCTCAAAAACTTAGAGTCATAATTTTAAAGTTTTTGGAATATTTTGGAAAGAGCTCCTGGGAAATACTATCCTTATGCTGCCAACTTGGCTCACCCAGAACAGATTTTTAAAACACTGATGACCTCTGATAAAACATTTAAAAGCAGCTAAATAATTGTAACATCAGAAAAATTTCTGGGATGGGATGTTACAATTGTAACTTGCTTCTTTATTATTTACTCTTAGTGAGAATTTGTTCTTCTCAAAGGCAGCTTTCTCAAAGGCATTTTGGTGATTCTTGAATTAATGATTCTGATTCTTAACTGCCTCTTATTTTCTCCCTTTTTTCTCTTCTTTTCAATTGATATTTTATTTTCCAATTACAAGTCATGAAAATTTTTTCAACACTCATCAACATGCATATGCATATTTTTAAGTTACATAATTTCCTTCCACCCTCCCTTCCCACCCCCACCCCCTCCTCTCAGCAGTGAGATGTCAGGATTATTCATTTTCAGTTTCAGGAATTAGGATTAAGGGAAAAGTAAGAAAACCATGAGATAGAAAAGAAATACATAAGATAAATTTTAAAAAGTGAATGTAGGGGGTGGCTAGGTGGATAAAGCACTGGCCCTAGAATCAGGAGTACCTGGGTTCAAATCCGGTCTCAGACACTTAATAATTACCTAGCTGTGTGGCCTTGGGCAAGCCATTTAACCCCATTTGCCTTACAAAAACCTAAAAAAAAAGTGAATGTAGTGTTCTTTCAGATTCTGTAGAATTTTTGTTTTATTTTGTTATGTTTTTCTTCCTCTGGATAGAAATATCATTTTCCATAAATGATCTCCTAGGGTTGTCCTAGCTCTCTGAACTGCAGGAAGGATCTGCATCTATCAAAGTTGGATCAACTCACAATACTGGTGTTAATGTATACAATGTTCTCTTGGTTCTGCTCACTTCACTAAGCATCAGTTCCTGTAATTTTTTCCATGCTTCTTTAGAATCTGACCATTCAGAATTTCATCTTGGTGGTACAGTGAATAGAGCACTGGTCTTGGATTCAAGAGGATGGGAATTTGAATCAAAACTCAGACAGTTGACTCTTACTAACCATGTGACCTTGGGCAAGTCACTTAATCCTGATTGCCTTGTATCCAAGGCCATCTCCAGTTGATTCATATCTGGCTACTGGTTCCAGATGACTTTGGAGGACACAGTGAGGCTGGTGACTTAGCACAGCATCCCCTCACTCTAATCCAATTCATATGCTTGTCATGGTATCATCTCCATGATGTCATGGTCTTCTTAGAAAATGAAGGACAAACATTATTATAGAACAATAGTATTCCCTAACATTCATATACCATAACTTGTTTATACATTCCCCAATTGATGGGCAGCCCCTCAATTTCCTATTTTTTTGCCATTATAAAAAAAGAGCTGCTATGAATATTTTGGAATATGAAGTACATTTCCCATTTTTTTATACTTTCTTCTGGATATGGGTCAAAGGGTCTGGTCATTTTTCTTGCTCTTTGAGTATAGTTCCATATTACTATGCAGAAAGGTTGGGTCAGTTCACAACTCCACCAACAGAATTAATGTCCCAATCCTCCTACAACCTCTCCAACATTGATCATTTTCCCTTTTTTTCATCTTAGCCAATTTGATAGGTGTGAGGTGAAACCTCATAGTTTTAATTTGCATTTCTCTAATCAGTAATGATTTCATATGATTATATATAGCCTTAAGTCTTCATTTGAAAACTGTCTGTTCATATCCTTTAACCATTCATCAGTTGGGGAACGAATTGTAGCCTTATAAATTTATTTCAATTCTCTATATTTTAGAAATGAGATCTTTATCAGAATCCCTTACTATGGAAAATTGTCTTCCAACTTTCTGTTTTCCTTCTTATTTTGGCAGCATTGGCTTTATTAGAGCAAAATTTCTTAAATTTAATAGTCAAAATCATGCATTTTGCAATTTATGATGTATTCTATTTCTTGCTTGGTCATAAATTTCTCCCCTTTCCATAAATATGACAGATAGAATATTTCTTAGTCTGTTGATTGGTCTATGATGTTGCACTTTATGTCTAAATCCTGCACCTGTTTTGACCTTATTTTGGAATAAGGTGACATATGTGTATCTATGTCTAGTTTTTAACCATACTATTTTCCAGTTTTCCCAACAACTTTTTTCAAATAGTGAGTTCTTATCCCAGAAGCTAATGTCTTGGGTTTGTCAAATAATAGATTACTGTAGTCATTTACTACTATTTCTTTTGTACCTATCTTTTTTTTTTTGTTTGTTTTTTGTTTGCAAGGCAATGGGGTTAAGTGGCTTGCCCAAGGCCACACAGCTAGGTAATTATTATTAAGTGTCTGAGGCTGGATTTGAACTCAGGTCCTCCTGCTCCAGGGCCTGTGCTCTATCCACTGCACCAACTAGCCATCCTGTACCTATCTAAATACATTGATCCATTACTCTAGTTCTTAACCAGTACTGGGCAGTTTTGATGATTGCTGCTTTATAGCATAGTTTTAGATCTGATAGAGCTAGGCCACCTTCCTTTACATTTTTTAAATCAGTTCTCTTGATATTCTTGACCTTTTTTTTGCTCCAGATAAATTTTGTTCCTATTTTTTTCTAGCTCAGTAAAATATTTATTTGGGAGTTTGGTATGGCACTGAATAAGCAATTTAATTTGGTGAGAATTATCATTTTTTTATATTAACTCAATCATGAGCAACTGACAATTTTTCATTTGTTAGATCTGAATTTATTTGTGTGATAAGTGCTTTGTAATTGTGTTCATACGGTTTCTGGCTTTGTTTTGGGAGGTAGATTCTCAAGTATTTAATGTTGTTTGTCTGCAGTTACTTTAAATGGAATTTCTCTTTCTATCTCTTGCTCTTGGGCTTTGTTGTTCATATATAGACATGCTGATGCTTTATGTGGTTTTATTTTATATCCTCCTGCTTTGCTAAACTTGTTAATTGTTTTAAGTAGTTTGATTTTTTAGTATACCACCATATCATCTGGAAAGATGAAAGCTTTGCTTCCTCACTGAAAATTCTGGTTCCTCCAATTTCTTTTTTCTTCTCTTATTGCTAAAGCTAACATTTCTAATACTATATTAAATAGTAATGGTAATAATGGGCATCCTAATCTTATTGGAAATGCTCCTATTTTATCCACATTACATATAATATTTGTTGATGGGTTTAGATAGGTACTGCTTGCTCATTATTTTAGGGGAAAATTCATTTATTCCTCTACTTTCTAGTGTGTTTAATAGGAATAGATGTTGAATTTCGTCAAAGGCTTTTTCAGCATCTATTGAAATAATCATATGATTTCTGTCAGTTTTGCTATTGATATGTTCAATTTTGTTGAGCTTTCCTAATATTGAATCATCTCTCCCTACCTGCTATAAATCCTACCTGATCATGCTATATTATCCTAGCAATAACCTCCTGCAATCAATTTGCTAAAATTTTATTTAAGATTTTTGCATCAATGTTCATTAGGGAGATTGGTTTATAATTTTCTTTGTTTTGGTTCTTCCTGGTTTAGGTATCAGCACCATATTGGTATCATAGAAAGAATCTCTCAGAATACCTTCTTCTATATTTTAAAATAGTTTATGTAGAATAGGAATTAATTGTTCCTTAAATGTTTTGTAGAATTCACTTGTAAATCCATCTGGACCTGGAAACATTTTCTTAGGGAGTTTATTGATGGTTTCTTCAATTTCTTTTTCTGAAATGGGATTATTTAAGTTTTTTTTATTTCCTCTTTTGTTAATCTGGGAAGTTTGTATATTTGTGAATATTCATCCATTTCATTCAGGTTATCAAATTTATTGACATACAGTTGGCAAAATAGTTCCAAATTATCTCTTTACTCTCCTCCTCATTGGTGGTTAGTTCACCCCTTTTAATTTTTCATGCTGGTAATTTGATTGTCTCGTTTGTTTTTTTTTTTTCAAAAAAAAATCAGACTAACCAAAGGTTTATCTTTTTTATTGATTTTTTCATAAGACCAATTCTTAGTTTTATTTATTAGATCAATGGTTTGCTTGTTTTCAATATTTTTAATCTTTCCCTTGATTTTCAGAATTTCTAATTGGTATTTAATTGTGGATATTTAATTTGTTTTTTTCTCTAGCTTTTTTAGTTGCATATCCAATTCATTGATTTCCTCTTTCTCTTTTTTATTCATACAAACATTTAGAGATCTAAAATTTTCCCTAAAAACTGCCTTGGTTATATTCCACAAATTTTGGTATGCTATCTCATTGTTATCATTTTCTTGGATGAAATTATTGATTATTTCTTTGATTTGTTGTTTGATCCAGTTGTTCTTTAAAATTATTTAGTTTCCAATTAACTTTTTAGAGGTTTTTGCAAGGCAAATGGGGTTAAGTGGCTTGCCCAAGGCCACACAGCTAGGTAATTATTAAGTGTCTGAGACCGGATTTGAGCCCAGGTACTCCTGACTCCAGGGCCAGTGCTTTATCCACTATGCCACCTAGCCACCCCCAATTAATTTTTGGTTTATCTTTCCATGACCCTTTATTACATGCAATTTTTATTGTAATATGATCTGAAAAGTATTCAATTATTATTTATGCCTTTTTGCATTTGACTGTAAAGTTTTTATGCCCAAGGACATGATCAGTTTTGATATAGGTGCCATGTACTGCAGAGAGAAAATGGCATATTTTCTATCTCCATTCAGTTCTTTCCAGAAATCTATCATATCTGTTTTCTAAGATTTTATTCACCTTCTTAACTTCCTTCTTGTTTCTTTTGTGGTTAGATTTATCTAATTCTGAGAGAGGGAAGTTGAGGTTCCCCCATTATTAAAATTTTGCTATGTCTTTTGTAATTCACTCAGTTTTTCCTCTAGGAATTTTGATGCTATACTACTAGATGCATACATGTCTAAGATTATATGACTTCATTAGCTACGGTGCCTTTTAAGAAGATTTAGTTTCCTTCCTTATCCCATTTAATGAGATCAGTTTTTGCTTTTGCTTTATCTGAGATCAGGATTGCTATCCCTGATTTTTTTTTACTTCAGCTGATGCTTAATATATTTTGCTCCAACATTTTACCTTTATCCTGTATGTATCTCTCTCTGCTTCAAATGCATTTCTTGTAAACAACATATTGTAGGATTCTGTTTTTTTAATTCATTCTGTTATCTGCTTCCATTTTATGGGAGTGTTCATCCCAATCACATTTACAGTTAAGATTGCTAATAATTCTGTATTTTTCTTCATACTATTTTTCCTGATTTATATTTTTCTTGTTCCTCTTCTCTTATTCCTCCTTACCAAAGTTTTACTCCCCTTTCCCTTTAACTTTTCTTTTAAATTTTAACTTTTAGTTTATTTTCATTTATACCTTTGTTTCCCTTTTATCATTTCCTTCTTCACTTTACTTTTTCTTCCCCCCCACCCCCTCACTTCCCTGTAGAGTAACATAGATTTTTAAACCCAAGTAGGAATTCTCTTGGTTAAATATATTGAATAGAATTTATTCAGTATTCACAACCTCCCTTCTTTCTGTCTACTATAATAGATTTTTGTGCCTCTTCACCTGAAGTTATTTATGATAAAAGTACTATCAAAGTAACATCAATTAAAGGTTGATTAATTTATTACTTGAATACCTGAAAAGTTCAAAGTATTGTTAAGCAATATACAATTATAGGTTGATTGCTTGAATGCTCCCCTCCCTTACCTTTGTGATATGACTGGAGGGAGAAATATTCTATCTGCCTAATTTCAGTCTATATGGAAATTCTTTTCTTATAGTCAATACTGTAATATTCAGGGATTTGTTTTGACAAATTCTCCAATACTTCCAATTCTTTTTTATTTCCTTGCTTAACCTCTAGGATTTTGTCAAATAGTGAGTTTTATCCCATGAGATGGGGGTATTTGAATTTATTAAGCAATAGGCTATTATGAACACATTATTATCTTGTATACCTAATCTATTCCATTGAACCACTACTCTATTTCTTAGTCAATACCAGATTTTTTATTAAATATTTTATTTATTTCTTTTTCCAACTCCCAACAATGGAAGTTTTCTACAATAATTTTTTTTTTGCAGTTTTGAGTTTTACATTTTTCTCCTTCCCTCTTGATATCTGACAGAAAGCAAACTAACTTAAGCTACACATGTATAAACATGATAACCATAGATCTATATTATTCATGCTGTGAAAGGAGAATCAAATTCACATAAAAAAATTAGAAAGAAAAAACTATATGAGATAACTTTTAAAAACAGAAGATAGTAAGCTTTGGTCTACATTTAAACTTCACAGCTCCTTCTCAGGATATGAATAGTATTTTCTATCACAAGCCTTTTAAAATTGTCTTTGATCATTATATTGCTGAAATGTGCAAATTCATCATAGTTAATCATCACCCAGTGTTGCTGTTAGTAGGTATAATGTTCTTCTTGTCTACTCACTTCACTTTGCATCAATTAATGCAAGTCATTCCAGGCTATTTTAAAGTCCAGTTCTTCATGATAAGTTTTTTCTTTCTAAATTACCCACCCCCCCAGTACATGCAAAAGCAGGTTTTACCATTTACATCCAAAATCTTGAGTTCCAAATTCTCTTCCTTCCTCTCACCACACTCTCCCAACCCCCATTGTGAAGCAAGTTACTTGATGTAAGGTAAAGATGTGGAGCCATGAAAATTATTGCTACAATAGTCATGTAAATATAATCCACCTTCCATAAAATCTCAAGAAATCTCAAGAAAAGTAAAGTGAGGAAAAAGTATGCTTCCACTTATACTCAGGTACCAGTAGCTCTGTCTTTGAGATGGATAGTATTCTCTCTTTTTTTACTTTATTTTTTAATGTTTAAAATAAATTTATTTATTTATTTTGAATTTTGCAAATTTTCCCCAAATCTTGCTTCTCTTCCCCCTACCCCACACAGAAGGCAGTCTGTTATTCTTTACATTGTTTCCATGCATGCTGTACATTGATCTAAATTGAACATGTTGACATAGAAACCACTGGACAAAATTCTTTATCATAATTCCATCAGAGAAATCACTTCAATATTTTTTCCTACAGTTGCTATTACTGCCTCTTTTCCCCTCCATCCTATTGCCCCCACCCCCATTATTCTATTCTTTCTCTACTTTTATCTTATCCCTCTTCAAAAGGGTGTTGAATCTAACTATCCTTTCCCACTCTATCACCTACTCCCCCCTCTCCCCTCACCATGTCCCCTTTTCTACCATCCTTTTCCTTTCCTATTTTCTTTCAGGGTAAGATAGATATCTATAACCAATTGAGTGTGTGTTATCCCCTCTCTGAACACTTTTTCGATGAGAATAAGGCTCACTCAGTCCCCTCATCTCCCCCCCTCTTCTACTCCATTGAAAAAACTCCTTGCCTCTTTTATGTGAAATAACTTATCCTAGTCTACTTCTTCTTTCCCTTTCTTCCAGTACATTCCTTTCTCCCCATTGACTCTATCTTTTTAATTCTCCCTTTTGTGCCTTGTCTATAAATGCTCCTTCTAACTGCCCTAATAAATGAGGTTTGTATGAGTTCTCAGCATCATCTTCCCATGTAGAAATATAAGCTGTTCAACATCATTAAGCCCCTCATGATTTGCCCTTCTTGTCCGGCCTCTCTCTGGGCTTCACCTGAGTCCTCTTCTTGAAGATCAAACTTTCTGTTCAACTCTTTCATGTAGAAAGTTTGAAAGTCCCTATTTTATTGAATATCCACCTTTTCCCTTGAAAGAATATGGCCACTTTTGCTGAGAAGTGGATTCTCAGTTGTAATTCAAGTTCTTTTGTCTTCCAGAATATCTTATTTCAAGCCCTACAGAACATTAATGTAGAAGCTGCTAAATCTTGTATTATCCTGAGTGTGGCTTCAAGATATTTTAATTATTTCTTTCTGGCTGATTGTAATATTTTTCTCCTTGACTTGGGAGTTTTGAAGTTTGGCTCTAATTTCCTGGTAGTTTTCATTTTGGGATCTCTTTCCAGATCTGATAAATAGATTCTTTCAAATTTTACTTTACCCTCTGCTTCTAGCATGTTGAGGCAGTTTTCCTAGAGAATTTCTTGAAAGATGACATCTAGGCTCTTTTTTTGGTCAAGCCTTTCAGGTAGTCCAGTAATTTTTAAATTATCTCTCTTGGATCTGTTTTCCAAGTCAGATTTTTTTTCCAATAAGATATTTCACATTTACTTCTAGTTTCTCATTCTTTCGTTTCATTTTTATTGTTTTTTGATTTCTCACAATATTATTAGCTTCCCTTAGTTCCATTCTACATTTGAAGGGAGTATTTTCTTCAGAAAGCTTTTGTGGATCCTTTTCCATCTGGCCAATTTTGCTTTTAAGGTATTCTTTTCCTCTTTGGCCTTTTGGCCTGTTTTGGTTTTTAAGATGTTATTTTCTACAGTATTTTTTATCTCCTTTACTAAAGTGCTAACTGGGCTTTCATGATTTCCCTGCATCATTCTCATTTCTCTTCCCAATTTTTTCCTCTACCTCCCTTTATTTTCAAAATCTTTTTTGAGTTCTTTCATAGACTGAGACCAATTCACTTTTTTGGAGGCTTTGGATGTTGGAGCTTTGATTATGTTCTGAGACTATATTTTGATCATTCATAGGACCAAAGTAATTGTCAATGGTTGGAATTTTTATGTTGTTGCTCATTTCCCCAGCCTATGATTTGATTTTAACTCTTTGTTAAGGTGGAACTCTACTTCCATGGTGGATGTTGCACTATACCAAGCTTTTGAGGATTTTTACAACTGTTTTCAGGGACTTGTAAATTCTCACTACCTCCAAAGTATGAGAGGCTATGATGCTCTCCTGATCTGTGTTCTGAGCTGTGGATGACCACAAGCACTCCTTTCTATCCTGAAACTGTGAGGAGAGTCTCTGCTCTGTTGCAGACAGTGAGTTCTATTTTGCTTTTGCTCCTTTTTCTCAGACTGGGGTCCCAGACTGGGACCTGGATCTGAATATGAGCAAAGCTATAGAGTTCTGCCTCAGGAATATCAAAGATATCTTTGCAGTCTCTCCCCTGAGCTCCTTACCATTTGTAGCCTGAGCACTTTGGAAACAGCAGCTGGGTGGATCCCTGCTGGGTGACTCCCAAGCCTGGTCCCTGGGGTTAGGGGATTTATGCTAGACTGGGCCCTGCTCTCACTCTGGTGAGGAAAAGTTTTCCTCCTGAGCTTCCCAATTTTCCTTTGCAATTCCTGGGTGAGAGGTCTGGAAAGTGCCCTCACTGCCACAGGCCCAGGTCCTCCCAGGGACCCAGCTGGTGGGTTATTCTGAATGACTTGGAGCTGGTTTGCTCTGGTGTGACCAAGGCTGCACTGCCTGCCCTTTCTAACCCTGGTGTAACAGACTCTTCCTGCAGAGCTTCCCAGTTGCCTTGGGATGGAAAAATTCTGTCACTCTAGAATTTGGTTAGAGTCAGTATTTAAAACTATTTGGGGGCAGCTAGGTGGCATAGTGAATAAAACACCAGCCTTGGAGTCAGGAGTACCTAGGTTCAAATCCGGCCTTAGACACTTAATCACTACCTATCTGTGTGGCCTTGGGCAAGGCACTTAACCCCATTTGCCTTGCAAAAAAAAAAAAAACCCTAAAAAAAGTATTTGGAGTATTTTACAGGAGTTCTGATGAGTCTCTTGTCTTTACTCCACCATCTTCCCTCATCATTCCTTATAGAACAATAGTTTCTATCACATACATATACCACAATTTGTCCATTACCCCATTGGTGGGCATGCCCTTAAATTCCAATTCTTTGCCACTATGAACAGAGCTGCTAAAATATTTTTGTAATTTTTTTTGCCATTTTTGGTAACCTCTTTGGGATATAGACCTAATCATGGCATTAATAGATCAAAAACTATGTACAAATTCATTGCTCTTTGAACATAATTTCAAATTGCTCTCCAGGTCACAACTCCACCAATAATACATTAATGTCCCAGCTTTCCCACATCCCCTTTAACATTCATCCCTTTCCTTTTTTGTCATATTGGTCTATCTGACATGTGTAAGGTAGAACTTCAAAATTGTTTTAATTTGTTTCTAATCAATAATAATTTAGAGCAATTTTTTCATATGCTTATAGATAGCTTTAATGTCTTCATCTGAGAATTGCTTTTTCATATCCTTTGGCCATTTATCAATTGGCAAATGACTTGTAAATTTGACTTAGTTCTCTATATATTTTTTAAATGAGTCATTTGTCAGAAATACTAACTGTAAAAATTGTTTTCCAAATACGGCATTCCTTTTATTTGATGTTATATAATCAAAATTATTCATTTTGCATTTCATAATGTTCTCTATATCTTCTTTGGTCACAAACTGCTCTCCTTTCTATAGATCTGACAGGTAAACTATTCCTGGTTCCCCTAATTGACTTGATGTTTTCAGCTTTTATGACTAAATCCTGTATCCATTTTGATCTTATCTTGGCATAGGGTGTGGAATGTCAGTCTATGATTAGTTTTTGCCATATTATCTTCCAGTTTTCCCCAGCTGTTTTTTTTTTTATTAAAAATGTGTTCTTACCCCAGAAGCTGCAATCTTTGGGTTTATCAGACAACAAATCACTATAATCATTTACTACTGTTTCTTTTGCACCTAATTGATTTTACTTATCCACCACTATTTTTTAGCCAGTACCAAACAATATTGATAAGTGATGCTTTACAATATAATTTCAGATCTGGTATTGTTAGGCCACCTTTCTTTGTATTTTTTGCATATTATTGACCTTTTGTTCATCCATATGAATTTAGTCATTATTTTTTCTAGCTCAATAAAGTAAATTTTTGATAGTTTGATTGCATGGCTCTGAATAAGTAATTTAATTTAGGTAGAATTGTAATCTCTATCATATTAACTTGGCCCACCCATGAGCAATTGACATTTGCCCAATTATTTAGATCTGATTTTTTTGCATGAAAAGTATTTTATATTTGTTTTCATTTAATTTCTGAGTCTGTCTTCACACATAGATTCCCAAGTATTTTATGCTGTCTACAGTTATTGTAAATCAAATTTCTCTTTCTATCTCTTGTTGCTGTGTCTTGTTAGTAATATATAGAAATGCTGAGGATTTATGTGAGTTTATTTTACATCCTGTATCTATGCTGAAGTTGTTAATTGTTTCAAGTAATTTTTTAAAATTAATTGCAGGGCAATGGGGTTTAAGTGGCTTGCCCAAGGCCACACAGCTAGGTAATTATTAAGTGTCTGAGACCAGATTTGAACCCAAGTACTCCTGACTCCAGGTTCAGTTTTTTATCCACTGTGTCACCTAACTGCCCCTGTTTCAAGTAATTTTTAGGGATTTTCTAGAGTTCTCTTAAGTATATCACCATATCATTTGCAAAGGGAGAGTTTTATTTCTTTGTTACCCTTTCTAATTCCTTCAATTTCTTTTTCTTATTGTTAAGGATAACATTTATATTACAAATTGCTTCATTTCTGTTCTTCTTAGACATGCCTCTAACTTATGTCCCTATTGATGCTTTTAGATAGATATTGTTTATAATTTTAAGGAAAGTTTCATTTATTTCAATACTAGTTAGTATTTTTAATTGGAATGTGTTCTGTATTGTGTCAAAAGCTTTTTCTGTATCTTTAGGGATAATCATATTATTTCTTTTGGTTTTCTTATCAACATGGTCAATTATGTTGATAGTTTTCATCCCTTGTAATATATTGCTGTCATCTCCTTACTATATTTTATTTAATTTTTTGGCATCAATATTCATTAGTAAAATTGGTCTGTAGCTTTCTTTCTCTATTTTGACTCTTCCTGGTTTAGGTATCAGAACTTCATTTATTTATTTATTTATTTATTTATTTGTTTGTTTGTTTGTTTATTGGGTTTTTGCAAGGCAAATGGGGTTAAGTGGCTTGCCCAAGGCCACACAGCTAGGTAATTATTAAATGTCTGAGATCAGATTTGAACACAGGTACTCCTGACTCCAAGGCTGGTGCTTTATCTACTATGCCACCTAGCCGTTTCCCCAGAACCATATTTATGTCACAAAAGGAATTGGATAGGACTTCTATCTCCCTGTTTTCTTCTAAGTGTCTTATCTCCACACTTGCCCAGAAGTCCTTCTTTTCCATGATCTCTTAATAGGAAAACTGGGAGTGTGGGATGAACAATTGTTTCTCTGAATGTGTGATTATTTAGGATCCAGATGCCTTGGTTCTTGACAGATGAGAGAGATTATCGAGCCCTCAAACTTCTTCATACTATCCAGCCTTTCCTTGTGTAGGAAGACAACTATTTCTTCCAGAATACTGTGAGGTGGCCTGGTTATTCCATAGATGCTCTTCTCCAGGATCTCAAGCAAAATTTCTTACTTTAGAAAAGCTAAAATAGTCTCATTTTTTAAAGTTTGGGAACTTAGGCTGAACAGCCTAAAGGTAGGCAATGGTAATGGAATTTGTTTCCTGTTTGCACTGTCATCCTCTAAGAGTTCCTTGAAATTTCTGCTTTGGGATACTTTAGACTCAGTTGATTGCCCGGGATCCCTGGTAAGTGTCATACCTTGTGTTTTTGTAGAGGAAAAAAAAGAGAAAAACTTAGAGAAATAAAGAACCGGGGACACACAAAAGTAAAATTCTATTCAATAAATATTTATTAAGTGCTCACAATATGCCTTGCAATTCACTACATTAAACTTAAGGGATAGAAAGACAAAAAAGGAATAGCCCCTGTCCACATGGCCTTCTGTGCTCTGGATTTCAATAGATAAGGCCCAATCTTAGGGCCTTCCCCATTGGGTCAATATGTTTTTTGATTCCTAATATTCCCACCCAGTGTTTTATTATAGTGAAGTTTTCACAAATTTAAGTATAAAATTTTTAGCTCCTGTACAATTATTCAAAATAACAAGTGCAAACTGAAAAGAACATATCTTTCTTTCAATCATTCGGAAAACATTTATTTAGTTTTTATGATGTGTCAGACACTATTCTAAGTATTGAGGATAAGAAGGTAAAAATAGACTCTACTGTGAAGCTCACAATCTAATGAGACACAGTATATAAATGAGGAGATACATCTTATCTATCTATTATCTATCATTTATCTCTCCATTCATCATCTGTTTATCTATCTAGAGAATTAGAATGGAGGTAATCATAATAAAGAAGGCACTAAGGGAGGAAGTGAGAAAGAGCTCCTAAAAAGATGGAATTTGATGTGACACTAAAGGAAAGTAGCAAAATTGAAAGATGGAGGTAAAAAAGGGAGATGATTCCTGGCATGGGGGATATTCAGTGAAAAAACATGGAGATTCAAGATGGAGTATTGTGTTTGAGGAGTAGCAAATAGGCTATGTTGTATTTTTGTAGGGTTGGTGAAGTGATCTGTTTCCTACAAAATTAATATTACTGATTAGAAAGATAGAAAATGCCTGGGTTTTTAAGAGCTTTAAAAGACAGAGGACTTTTTATTTGACAGTGGAGCTAATAGAAAGCCCCTGTAGGGGTTGTATGGAACCCCTCTCCTCAGACAAACAAAAGATTCTTGTAGATGAATAATGGCCATCTATTCTAACTTCCCTCTAATCTAAATTAATTCCAGATCCATCAGTAAGGAATTCTTCCTTGAAGATAATGTTACGCATTATCTAGTTATGGGTTTTGAAATGCCTGTCCGTCATAAGCCTGGGAAGGACAAAATGATTCTGTTTCATGTCTAAACAGAAGGAACTCTTATTGACAGCATTTCTTAATGTACACAAGGGCTCATTGAATCTGGTCAACTTGGTCCCTTTCCAAAAACCCCTACCATCTAGGAATGACATGTAAACATCCTACTAATGAGTAACCACCTCCAGTGGGTTTAATGGGCACATTAGATTACTATAATCTCCAAGTCCTCTTCTTCAGATCTGCCATGGTTTTTGGTCTATGCAACCTATTCTATTGTGTAAATCGATTCCTGGATGATTTGCAGAGGGTAAGCAGAGATTGGTCATTAAGTTGAGGCCTCTCTCTTAGGAAATGGATAGATGACAGGAAAAGAAAAACAATTTTCTGTGGCTCCCCAAGTTCCACTTCCAGAGGACCACAGTCTGAATCTGGGGTGAAGAAATTTTTAAAAAAATCTACTTTTTTTTACTTGAGCAGAGGTGATAGGTCAGCTGGGATCCCTACCCATTCAGGCAGAAAGGCAGCCTCAGGCCTGAAGATTTTGAGGAAGGGTGAGTCTGGAAGTGTGTAATTGGCCAAATAAATCGTTTCACCACCTACTAGATAGGCAGCCCAGATGCCAAAGGTGCCAATGGTCATGATGGTGTGGTTACACTGGGTCAGCAGAGCAAAATCTTTCTCTGGAGAGCCCTCTTTCCCATCCCCTGCAAATATCACATCTCCCTTTGTGTTGTCAATATTGTCCCAGCACCATGCCATATCATTGCTGGTGACCACAAAGAGAGCATCATTGTAACGGGCTCTGAACTGATTCATTGCTTGTTCCAAGTAGCCCTTGTCTGCCACCACGCCCTTCCAGAGCTGGGGCATGACATAAACATAGTCACCTCGGCGGACATGGACCCCCACAAAGGTTGTTTGGTTTTTCTTTATGCCCCATAGATAGGCCTGGGCCTCCTTTCGGATATGGTCATGCAGGGTGAATTCACGACGGATCTCTTCTCGAAGGTGGTGGTAGAAAGTCCAGGAACAGGGAAAACCAGTGAGACTGACATAATCACCATCTATATGGAGATATTCCTCTGACATCCAGTCATGCAAGGCATAGTTCTGCCAAGGTATTTGCTGGGCTACACTGGTTGGGAGAACAGGAAGTGTGATGCGGAAGATGGGAGCAAGGTAATTATGCATCTCAGGTGAGATGTAGGCCTGATGTCCATTGAGCTTGGCCAGGGCAAAGAGAGTGGCATATTCACCCATCTGGTTACCAAGTCGACCAGCAGAATTCACAGTCCAGATGCCACCAGGTTGGAAAGTTGTAGGGACTAGGGTCTCAAAGGCTATTGGCTGATTACAAGATTTGGGCATCTTTGACAGTTGAAGGTGAAGGTAGACTGTTGTGGTCACAAAAATGAAAAGGAGGACATGGAGCAATCGAGGGAGGAAGGCTTTCAGGGGGTGAGACATAACTGAAGGCAGGAAGGAAAAAAGACAATAAAGGTTAGTAGAATCATTTGAAGTTGGAGGGAGCTAGGTCTCTAGATAACTAGGAATGAAGGGGGTAGACATTCAAATCTCCTGAGCTGTGATGAGCTATATTTATGGGACCTAGATTGTACAGTGAATAGAGCACAGGGTCTCTCAGGAAAACCTGAATTCAAATTCTTATGCCAAATAACTGTATGACCCTGGACAAGTCACTTAACCTCTGTTTGCCTCAGTTTCCCTATTTGTAAAAATGGGAATATTAATGGGATCTACCTTCCTAGAGTGCTTGTGATGATCAAATGAGATAATAATTGTAAAGCATTTATCATATTGCCCAACATTCATTTAATGTAATGCAAATATTAGGTATTGCTATTGTTGTTATTATTATTCTAGAACTAGTGCATCTTACATGACATCTCTACAACAGGTTTTTAGGCAATGTTGCCAGCCCATCAGAGTTACACTTTCTGCAGGAGAGTGTGAATATTTGGTAGGTCAGTTTGAGAAATGAACTCAGTGATCTTAAGTATCTTCTTAAGACAACTGAGATGGAAGAATTCAGTATTCTGGCATGGCACTACCAGGTTTAACAGGAATACAACAATGTACTCAGCACAGTGACTCTGTAGACCTTCAGTTTGGTAGACAATCTAATATCTCTCCTCTCCCACATTCCTCTTCCAAGTCTTCCAAACACTGAGGTAGCTCTGGCAGTTATTGTGTCAAGCTCTTCATTTATGCTTACAACCCTGGAAAGTATACTACCAAGATATGTGAATTTGTTCAGTT
The DNA here is from genome assembly GCF_037893015.1 of Macrotis lagotis. NCBI lineage: Eukaryota > Metazoa > Chordata > Mammalia > Peramelemorphia > Peramelidae > Macrotis > Macrotis lagotis. The sequence goes on along the minus strand of NC_133666.1, from coordinate 636,012,538 downwards.
TTCAAAATTTCTCCATTTGCTGTAACCATGGTTCCATGTTTGGATGGTGTAGTGCTGGCTGGTAGAGAAGCTCTATGTTCTTAGTGTTAATTATTAGGCTAAAATTAGCACAGGCATCAGAGATGAATCCATACATGTTCCATACAAGCCTCAGATGCTCCACTAAGTGCACAACCAACTGTAAACAGAAAGTCATGCACCAACTCTTCTTCCATTTTAGTCCTGGTTTGTAGCCTTTTCAAGTTGGTTTATTAATAGCAGAGAAGCTGATCTTGATGCAGTTTTCATCCTCATTAAAGGCTTCTGTTAACATCGCTGAATACATCATGCTAAAGAACATGGGAGCAAACATACAGCCTTGCTTCACTCCATAGTCTATTTTCCAGTACCCCTAAGCATCCCGTCATAACAATGGCATATAATATTGATGAGCTTCTCTGGACCACCACATTTTGCCAGAATTTTTCACAAACCTTATGAGTCAAAGCATGAATGAAAGTTCTTGGTCAAATTGTCAAACATTGTTTACAGAGCTATGTTTTGCTTCTGACATTTCTCCTGGAGCTGTCATGCAACGTACAATATATTGACCATTGCTTGATCCCTTCCTGAAGGCACATTGGCTCTCAGGTAGATGACTGTCTTCCAGATGAAACATCAAACTATTAAGGAGGACTCTGGCAAGAATGCCAACAATAAGATTGATACCCCTCTGTAATTGTTACAGCTTAATCTATTTCCTTTTCCTTTATAATGATGGTCAGTGGAGACATCTTTGAATTGCCATACCACTCAGAAAATTTCAGTCAACTTCTGTATCAACCTGCTTTCTAAATCTCAGCAAGAAAAGAATCTGCATCAGGAACTTTGCCACAAGAAAGGAACCTAATGGTATCAAAAAAGCTCTTCTTCAGTGGGAAGTTTGGCTAGAGAGAGTTGACTTCAAGTAGAGGTGTCCGGTTAATGGCTTCATCATTGATTCACGATAGTCTGTTGAAAACAGTTTGGAAGTGTTCAGCCCATTTCTCCAGAATACTGTTTAAAGACAGCTAAAATTTATTTCTAATCATTATAAATACAAAGACAATCAATGATACAATCCCTATTTAAAAAAGAGTTTTATCAATATGTGGGAATTGGACACTATTCTGGATATGATCTGATCTCAACATCTGCATTTATCCCCTGTTCCTGCCCTTCTCCTTATCAAAGTCAATCCCTTTTCTTATATCCTTGATACTCCTCTTCTTCCTTTTACTGTCATTTATTCATTTATTTATGTTTCTGATTACATACAGAGATAGTTTTAAATGTTCATTTTTCTGAAATGTTTTGAGTTTCACATTTTTGTCCCTTCTTCCCATGAGTGGGGAAAAAACATAAAGTATAAAACAAATTTTAAAAATTTAATTCTTTCTATGAATATGGATGGTATTTTCCAGGAACCCACTCTTCCAAGGACCATCCTTCTGTCCACCAACCCCATGGCAATTATCTTTTCTTTCTCTTTAATTTTTTATCTCTTATCTCTCTCCACCTATTGCTTCCTTCCCTACTGTCCTGTCTACAAATGTGCCTAGGTAAGTCCTATTCTTAATTACAAACAAACAAACAAAAAAACTCATCCCTTTTTTATAGATTTATATCTCCCATTTCACACCAAAATTCCTATACTTCTCCTTCCTTCTCCTTTCCCTCTCATCCCCCTGGAATCTTATCTCTGAACTGAAATTATTCTCTTCAGTCTCAGTGATTTAACTGTCAAATACAATGGCCTTTCCTCAGTCATTATTGCTTTTTGCCCTTCAGCAGCTACCTGACAGTTTACGACTGTCTCTGTATTTTTTTTAACACTGCTCTTTTTGACATGTCTATCCATCCTTCATTTTTCCTTTCCTCCCTCCATCTGTCAATCCCCCCTATCAATTTTCTTTCTTTTCTTTTTACTCTTTCTTTCTTTCCCTTTCTCTCTCCCTCCCTTTCTTTCTCTCTTCTTTTCTTTTCTTTTTCTCTTTCTCTCTTCCTTCCTTCCTTCTTTCCTTCCTTCCTTCCTTCCTTCTTTTCTTTCTTTCTTTCTTTCTTTCTTTCTTTCTTTCTTTCTTTCTTTCTTTCTTTCTTTCTTTCTTTCTTTCTTTCTTTCTTCTCTTGTTTAGCCATTCCCAAATTGATGTACATCCCCTTATTTTCCAATTCTTTGCCACCACAATAAAAACTGATAAATATTTTTGCATGAAACAGTCCTTTTTTCTTTTAAAAATCTCTTTGAGACACAGACCTGTGGGATCCCTATTAGTGAAAACCATTATGTGAACTTCTTTAGCCAGGAATAAGATGTATTACTGAGCAAAATTCACTAGCAGTAAAGATCATGAATAATGTGGGTTTCCTAAATAAGACTTTTTTTTAAATCAGTGAAAACCATAATGATAATATGGAGTTCCTATCAACGAATATTTTGAATAATTTAAACCAGGGATAATGTAAGCCAGAAGAAACACACTATCTGAGGCATGACCACAGTAACCAGTACATACATCGGATGTCAAGGACTCCAGTCAAAACAGCATTGATATTGTATCCAAGTGTCTGGGACCTGAGGCCAGTGCTCTACTGAGTCCATCCACATTACCATATTCTCTATCTTGTCCTTTTGTCTAATTTCTATAATTACAATGGAGGTATTTGGAGAACTTTGTGGAAAATTCAATTTGTTATCTGGTTGTTCATCTCAGACTGCTCCATGTGAGCATCCCACATTGATTATTAAACTATTTATATAATTAATCTGGAACTGCCCAGCCTTTATCTTAGGTATCATTTTGAATTCCATATTTGGGGAGAGACTCGAATACTCCACTGAATGGGGAATTTTGGGCAAGGCAAGATCAAGAAGTGCTGGGTCAAGGAGTAAGCATGGTTTTATAGCCCTTTGTACATAACTCTAAATTGCTTTCAAGAATGGTTGGATCAATTTGCAACTCCATTGACAGTATATTAGTGTCCTAATTTTCTCATATTCTTCCCAATGTTTATCATTTCCTTTTTCTATTATATTAGGCAATGTGATAGGTGTGAGGTGGCACCTTAGAGTTGCTTAAATTTGCATTTCTCTAATCAATAGTGATTTAGATCTTTTTTTATATGACTATGGATAGTTTGGATTTTTTTCTGAAAATTCCCTTTGGCCATTATCAACTAGGGAATGACTTGAATTATTATAAATTTGACTCAGTTCTCTATATTTTTGAACATTAAAACTCTGATGAGAGAAATTTGCTTTAAAATTTCCCCTCAGTTTCCTGTCTTCCTTATAATCTTGACTACTTTTAATTTGTGCAAAACTTTTTAAATTTGATGAAAACAAAATTGCTCATTTTATATCCTATAATGTTCTCTATCTCTTATTTGGTCATACATTCTTTCCTTATTCATAAATCTGACAGGCAAAATATTCTATGCTCCCTAATGTGTTTATCATATCATCCTTTATGTCTAAATCATGTACCATTTTGACCTTATCTCAGATTGAAGTGTAGATGTACCTTGTTTCTGCCAAACTTCTTTCTAGTTTTCCAGCATTTTTTGTCAAATAATGATTTCTTGTTCATCAAATCTTGGCTTGTCAAACTCCAGATTACTATGATCAGCTATTACTGTGTATTATGTATCTAATCTGTTTCACTGATCCATCACTTTAGTTATTAGCCAGTTCCATATCATTTTGATGATTATTGCTTTTGAATAATGCTTTTAATACTACTAAGCTGCTTTCCTTTGCATGTTTTTTTATTGATTCCCATGATAGTCTTCACATTTTGTTCTTCCAGATGAATTTTATTTTTTTTCTAGCTCTACAAAATATTTTTCATAATATGATTATGTCACTGAATAAATAATTTAGATAGAATTTCATTTTTATTATATTAGCTAATGCTATTGAAGAACAATTAATACTCTCCACTTATTTAGATCTGACTTTATTTGTGTGAAAAGTTTTTTGTAATTGTTTTCATATAGTTTCTGAGTTTGTCTTGGAAGATATACTCCCAAGTATTTTATGTCTACAATTTATGTCTGCAGTTACTTTAAATGAAATTATTCTATCTCTTGCTGCTGTGCCTTGTTGATAATATATAGAGATGATGATGATTTCTGTGGATTGCAGAATTTTCTATGCTGCAACTTTGCTAAGCTGTTAATTGTTTCAAGTAGCTTTTTAGTTGATTTTCTTATATTCTCCAAGTATGTCACTATATTATCTGCAGGGGGATAGTTTTGTTTCCTCATTGACTATTCTAATTCCTTCAATTTCTTTTTCTTCTTTTATTGCTAAAACTTACATATCTAATATAATATTAAATAGTAATAGTGATAGCAGTCATCCTTGTTTCAACCTTGATCTTATTGGAAGTACTTCTAGCTTATCCCCATTGCATATAATGCTTGGTGTTGGTTTTAGATAGATAATGCTTATTATTTTAAGGTACCATTTTAAGATACCATTTATTCTTATGTTTTCCAGTGTTTTTTTTTAATAGGAATAGGTACTGTAATTTGTCAAAATATTTCAGTATCTTTTGAAATAATCATATTATTTCTGTTAGTTTTGTTACTGATATGGTCAGTAACTGATAGTTTTCCTAATGTTGAACCAACCCTGCATTCCTGGTATAAATCATTCCTGATCATGGTATTACCATAATGATAACTTGCTGTAATCATTTTGTTAATATTTTATTTAAAATTTTTGCATCAATGTTCATCAGGGAAATTGGTCTATAATTTTCTTTCTCTTTTTTGACTCTTCCTGGTTTAAGTATCAGCACCATATGAGTGTGGCAAAAGCAATTCAGTTCTTATCTCCTTCACCTAATGAGATCTCTTTGCTTTTTCTTTGTTTGAGATAAGGGTTGCTTTCACTGCTTTTTAAAATTTCAGTTGAAGTTTAATATATTCTGCTCTAGCCTTTTACCTTTACTCTATGTATATCTCTCTGCTTCACATATATTTCTTGTAATACAACATATTGTAGGATTCTGGATTTCAATACATTCTTCAATCTGTTTCCATTTTATAGGAAAGTCCATCCCATTCACACTCACAATTATAATTACTAACTCTTTATCCTCCATTTTATCTCTCCTTTGTACTATTTTTTCTCCTTTCACCTTATCCTTCCTCACCATATTTCCTTTTTGAACACCATCTCCCTCAATGCTCCCTTCTATCTTCTCCCTCTCCATTTTCTTTCTTTCTTTCTTCTTACTTTTCTCCTCCTTTCTTCCTTCCCTTCAGTCAGTCTCTCCTTCCTTTCTTCCCCGATTTCCCCCCTCTTAATTCTTTCAAGAACCATTCTTTATGGTCTGGAAATCACTTCATATTCTTTTCTGTGGTTTCACATATGTATTACCTGTTTTGCCGTCCTCTTCTGAGATGGCCTTGTGCCTATCCTTACCTCCAAGGAAGCTTTCTAAAGTTCTAGTTTTTCCCTGACTTCTTGTACTCATTTTGAGCTTTATTCCTGAGTGCTGTCCCAAACTTCTTATCTTGGGGAAGAACCTGCATTGAGAACACCAAAGGGTTGCTCATTGGACTGGAACTTTCCATCTTGGGAACACTCATAACTTGCTCATTGGGTTGGGCCGGTCAGCCCAGCTGTGCTGGCTGAACAGGGGGTCTGAGGTACCTGTGTTGGAGTTCTTCCAGCTGTCCAGCTGTGCCCTTGCCCTGCTGAGCCAGGTCCTAGGGGACTCCTCTATGGCTGAGAACTTCCAGCAGGTCCCCTTCACATCCTGTCCCCTCTGGTTTCAGTTTGCTGCCCTGGGCTCTGCTCCCTGCTCCTGGTCATGCTTCCTTTCAGCTTGAGACCAACCTTGCTAGAAAATGCTCCATTTTGTTCTTTTGTGGGTTTTGTCTCTCTAGAATCAATTTAGAGACTTGAATAACATTGGTTTTTGAGGGAAGACCAGGAAAGCTTAAGGAAGTTCCTGGTCTTCCTCTGCTATCTTGGCTCCATGCCCTTGAGAAATTGCCTTATATGAGTGATGGAGAGCAAGGGTTGTCTTAGTTTTTTTATTTGTATCCTTGGTGCTTTGCATATTATAATTGCCTGATAATAAATGCTATCTATGTCCAAGCCTAGTCTCTCTCTCTCTCTCTCTCTCTCTCTCTCTCTCTCTCTCTCTCTCTCTCTCTCTCTCTCTCTCTCTCCACATCATACATTACATTTTGAACATTTTTATTTTTAAGTTCTATAGGCATCTCAAATTTAACATATCTCAAATAGCTCCTCCCCAAATGTACTCTTCTTCCAAACTTCCCTATTTGCATCATCATTCTTATGGTCACTTGTGTTTAAAAACTTGTCATCACATTCAATTCTTTATGCTTGCTCACCTTCACTATCCACTATCTTGTTGATTGTACCTGCACATATCTGCTTTCTCCACTCACAAAGCCTCCACCCTGGTGTAGGCACTTATTATCTGGATAATTGTTGTTCAGTCATTTCAGTCGCATCCATCTCTTTATGACTCCATTTGCATTTTCTCAGCAGAGATGCTGGAGTGATCTGCCATTTCCTTGCCCAGATCATTTTCCAGATGAGAAAACTGAGTCAAACAGGGTCGAGTGATTTGCCCAGGGTCACAGAACTAATAAATGCCTGAGGTCAAATTTGAACTCAAGTTTTCCTGACTCCAGACCTGGTGTTGTACTCACTGAACCATTTAACTGCTAGTCTGTTGCAAAAGTTTAATAATTAGTCTTTCTGCCTCATTCTATCATATACAATTTACAACTGATCTTCTAAAAGTACAGGTCTGACTATGCCACTCCACTCCTCCATAAGATTAGAAAACTACCTATTATCTCTAGAATAAAATACTTTCTTTGCATCTTCCTTCCTTCCTTCCTTCCTTCCTTCCTTCCTTCCTTCCTTCCTTCCTTCCTTCCTTCCTTCCTTCCTTCATTCTTCCCTTCCTCCCTTCCTCTCCCTTGTCTTTCTCTGTCCACAAAGGGAAGCATAACCTTACCTGCAGATGCTCTGATCAATGAAACCTCACAAGATATCTGGAGCTTTACAGTTTAGATTTTTCAAAGGACCATATCTTAAACACAAATCATTGTGGCTTTCACTAATTGTCCAATAATAGGTTGTACCCCAAATATCACCAGACTTGAATCAAGTCTTTAAAAAATCAGGGAAACTGAGGTAAAAAAGAAAAGCAATCTAGGCGGGAAAAAGACAGTCAGTACAACTTGCAAATTGAGTCCATTGATAAATTGCTTAATGTTTCTAAAACTCAGTTTCCTTATGTGTAGAATTAGGATAATAGCCTATAGGGCTGTGTGTGTGTGTGTGTGTGTGTGTGTGTGTGTGTGTGTGTGTGTATGAATTAGATTAACTTCCACAGAGCCTTTGACAAACCTTTAAGCAATATAGAGTCAGTTTTTGTTTTTTACTTTTTGACTTTCTGTTTGTTTTTTGACTTGGACTGATTTTAATGGGAAGGAGAATTTATCAAAGAAGAAAATCTCCCTGCTAAAGCAGATCAGTGAGTGTAATGCAGCTTAAGAGAATGTTTATGATATTGTCATTGTTCTTGCAGTTATTCTTCTTCTTATGGTATTAAAATAGCAAGGTTTTGGAGTAATGTTTCTTGTTACATGTCTTCATTCATTCAACTTAGAACAGTTAATACTGTTTTAAACTTTTGTTGCCAGGCTTTAAGGCAGGGTAGAGATGGGGGGTGGGGGCAGAAGATCATTGTAGAAGGTGTAGAAACCTGCCTGTTTGAGAACTTTCTTGCCTAGATCTTTCAATGCTTTTATTCCAGCTCATAGAATCCCAGATTCATGGGAAGGTTTATAAAGATTTAATTGACTACTAGATTGTTTGGGTAAGATGAAACTATTCACATTCATTAATATGTTACCACCCAGACAGTTTGCTTGTGCCTACTGTGATGTTTGCCTTTCCAGTCTCACTGTGCCAGACCTATGCCCAGGTCAGTTGTCCACAACTGTAATGTTTACTTCTGCTCTTTCTTATAGGGTCATACATGAAAAGGACTGTGAAGGCTTAACTCCTCACCTCCCCCCCCCCCACATTTTAAAGATGAGGAACTAAGATCAAGAGAGGCAAAAGTGATAGAGTTGGCACTTAAACCCATGATCTCTGATTCTAAATTTAGGGTTCTTAATTGAAGACCAAACAATACTAGATATATTTCAGGAAATCCATTAACTTGGAAAAGAAAAAAAACATTTTTATTTTCACTAACCTCTAATTGAAATAGATAATTTCCTTTAATTATTTAAAAACATTATTCTGAGAAGGAAGGCATTCATGGCACACCAAAAAGTTTTAGAACTTGGGCTCTAAATTGAGTTTTCTTTCCAGGGTACACCACCCACTCACTTTCTGGTAGAGCACTGTTTGTGGGGAAAGGGGTGAAGGGGGCTTGAGAGTTTGAGAAAATTTTGTGGTAGTGAAGACCAACTAATAGTCTACCTCTTTTTCTGAATGCCCACAATCTGAATAGACTTTCTGACATGCCTCATAAAATAGAAAATTATTGAAGGGTGTGAATTTTACAATTTTACAATATAATTATGGGGGGGCAGAATGGGATTGTAGGCTCTGGAATAAAAGAACCCAGATTTAAATTCTACATTTGATATTTACTATTTGTGTAACATTGGGGAAAACATGCAATAGCTTTATGTCTCAGTTTCTTTAATTCTAAAATGAAGTCTACATGGCCTTTGAGATCCCTTTCTAATATCTCTTGAGATTTATCAAAATTTAGACTCACTGTGGGACACCTTCTTGGGTCTTAATTTTCGTCTTTTTATAATGTACAGGTTCAGCTGAATCTTTTTCCACCTATTCTCTGGACATCAATTTAAACAAAACCAAAGCAGAACTGGAATACCCATGGCCAAGCAAACACCTACTAAATCTCACCCTCACTATGCTTAACTAACCTGAACTCAATCATCCCAGTAATGCCATTCCCCATTTTATGCCTCCATTTCTGACAAAAATAATACCCTATATTTCTGTTTCTGCTGAGCTAGGACAACTTCCAACTCCTTTTCTCTCTATTTCTGCCTTCTTTTTGACATTGTTGACCACCATCTTCTGGATGCTTTTTATCCTCTCTTGGCATCCATAACATTGCTCTCCATTGGTTCTCCTCCTGCCCATATGATTGTTCTTCCCTGTTAATCTTCTTTTTATGATCATCACTCATATTCCATTTTGTTACTGGGTTCTGTCAATCAAGGCCCTGGCCTGGGTCCCCTTCTTTTTTCTCTCTGTATCCTCTCTCTTGTTTCGGGGCAGTTATATGATGCAGTGGAGAGAGCACTGACAGGTGTTCAAATCTAGACTCAGACAAATTACATTTACTAGCTGTGTGACCCTGGGCAAGTCATTTAACCCTGATTGCCTTTCCTGCAGGACATCTCCATTTGACCTGATTCATTTTTGACCACTGGATCCAGATGACTCTGGAGGAGGAAGTGAGGCTGGTGACTTATCACAGCGTTCCCTCACTCAAATCTGATTCATGTGCTTGTCATAGCATCTCCTGATATTGTGGTTTTCTTCAAGAATGAAGGACAAATATCATCCTCTCTCAGTGATCTCATCAACTTCCATGGAGCTAATGATTACCTCCATACAAATCTGTAAATTCAGCCCTAATCTGTCTTTATTTACAGTCTTACATGCTTGTTGGACAACCCCACTTAGATGTCTGACAACTCACTTGCTTTATTACCTTTATTTATATTTGTGATATTGAAAGTTAAATTGAATGGATCTCCCTTTCCAGAATTCTAATCAAATTGTTCTTCTTGATACTCCCACAATGGGCATTTCATTTCCTCTATCCATGCCTTTGTACAGACTTTTCCTCTGGAATGTTCTTTGACTTCTTAGAGTCCTAACTTCCTTCAAGACTCAGATCAAAGTGTAACTTTCTTTATGAATCCTGTCCTGTTTCCTTAAGTTGGAAAATTTCTCCAACTTACCCTAGAATTATTCTTATTTGACATATGTATGTGTATACATATATATGTAAGTATATATGAATATATCTCCATGTGATCATAGACATATACAGATATATACATGTTTCTATGTGTGTGTAAATATATATGTATGTAAACTTTATAGTTTCAGGACAAACTTCAACTGAATCAAATCTGAACTTATAATCACCAATGGTCATATTCCAAACCACACTTATGAAATGGTCATTAGCTACTAACATCTTAAATTTTAGACTGCTTTCAGTTTAGTAAATATGAAAGATTCATGGTGGCAGTCTCACATTCCCAAATCCCTTGTTTTGTGGCCTTTAGGACTCTAAGATTGGGACATCCTCTTCTAAAGGACCTTCAAGGACAGAATTTTAGAGTTCTATACTTAAATAATTTCAAATGTATTGCTATTTTTTCTATATAATAAAGAATAACCACTTAAAGTTTCTTATATCCTTTTTATCTCAGCAGAATAAAAAATGTTCTTGATCCTCTTTCCAGAACTTCAAACCATTGATTTTAGACCCTCCATTCAGACTTTGTTAGTGAAAACTTTGACCTTCTTTAATTTTCTACAGATTATTCTCTCATCCTACTTGTTTAAACTTTTATTCCTTTCAGTTGGATTTTATTAAAAACTTACTAACTTTGAAACTGTCCTTTCACTTCACTCTCCTTTCCTCACTTCTCTTTACCTTCACTAATTTCTTAATCCATCTCATATTATTTCTCAATCACATTCTAGTCTAACATTCCACTGAATCTCTCCAGAACAGATTTCCTTTTAAATACCAGTCAACTACTATACTCTAGAATTGCATAATCATTTTAATTTAGGTGACTTTGCTAGTAGTTTACCTAAACATTTAAAATCTGTTGCATCGTTTCAAACTGGCTTCATTTCAGCTTATTTTCTAATGGGTAAGTTCATCTACTAGGGCAATACATATCCTGTCCTCCAGGAATAGAAGTGTGTGTTGTTTGTATTTAATCTTAAATCTCTAAAGGAAAACCCCCCAAATTCATTAGAATGTTTTAGCAGTTACAAAAATCTTTAAACCATAACTTGGAAGCTTCCAGTAAAGACATTACATTTTGCTTACAATTTTTCATTTCTGTTTAGTTTGTAATGCCACAAATTTTTACAATCCAGGAAAAACAATTTTCTTCCTTTTCTTTTTTCTCTCTGCAATTTCCAATCTGGCCAGGGTTGTAAAGGTAGAGAGGGGGAAAAATAATCTTACTGTTTTCTTCCTTATCTCCCAATGAAAGCTTAATAAAAAAATCGATGAGCAAACAACCCTCCTTAATATTACTGATCACTGGGAGAGTTGTCTTGAGATTTCATTAGTCTTTCACACCCTTCTAAGCTTCCTTTCTGTGTTTTATCATAGCAGGTTTTATTTTTTTATATATACATGAAAAAATATTCCACTTCAAACTTCTCCAAGGTAAAAAAAAAAAAGACTTTGTATGTGCTAGAGACCTTTGGAAGTTCTCATCAAGCCCACTTCCCTGGCTGCCAAATATAAGTTTTCCTCACCAATCCAGGGTCACTATCAGTCAATGAATGTGAAATTTGTGTAACTGTTGGTTTCCCAAGCAGAAGAGACCACTGGAATGATCCTGGACCCTAGTGAAAGAGGTCTAGAAATCTAGTAAATCATCTGGAATTGGAGAGGGGAAGGATAAGTGGTAGATTTTGATGACAGGAGTGGGAAAAATTAGAAGGGGACATCCTGGGTCCTTTCTGGGCAAATTCAGGGATCAAGGAAGGGGAGGAATATTCACTTCAAGGACTTGAATAATGAAGACTAGTCTCATTATTATCTATGAAAAAGATGATGATTTTTTTCCCTTGTGGCTTCTTCATTCCAAAAGAAATGATCATTTTGGGGTAGCTAGGTGAAGCAGTAGATAGAGCACTGGTCCTGGAGTTAGGAAGAGCAAATCAGACCTCAGACACGTAATAATTACCTAGTTTGTATGACCTTGGGCAAGTCAATTAACCCATTGCCTTGCAAAAAAAAAAAAGAAACTTGTATGGGGTGTTTATTGCGTACCAAGGTGCAGTTGGGTCAAATGATCCTTCCTTGGAAAGTTGCAAGAACAGACTATCCCAAGTATAAAAATGTCATTTAGACAGATACCTGGTAACTTGTTTATTCTAAAATGTAAACCTTATAACTGGGGGCATCCCCTGGACTGGCTTAGATTGGTTTGAACTAATTTTGTAACACTAGCCATACTGTACACAGATACAAGACAGATTAGACATAGACATGGTTTCCAGGGGTGTCATTCAGGTGAGAGAATAGGACTCACTGCCCCTACTAGGTGGAGATCTCAAACAATGCCAGGGATCTTTCCCTGTCTAAGGGATCTCATGGTTTGACTGAGTCCCTCAACTCTTTCTTTCCACTTGACAAAACTGCCTCTGGGAGTCTAGTTACAGATCTGGTCCTCAGCTTATGAATGTAAATGAAACCTAGGAAGCCCTAACTCACTAACCTTTATGGTGTTCTATAGCATTCCAATTGGTGGCCATGCTTTGGAGACTGCTTCCAGAGTGCCAAGCATAAGACAACTTCAGTGCAGTTTTCACCCAGACCAGTGCCCAGCTTATCCTAAGGAATTGTATGAAATGCTATGAAAAGGGACAATGCAAGAGGAGACCAACTCAAGGCACTCTTTTTTTTTTTAGGTTTTGCAAGGCAATGGGGTTAAGTGGCTTACCCAAGGCCACACAGCTAGGTAATTATTAAGTGTCTGAGGTTGGATTTGAGCTCAGGTACTCCTGACTCCAGCATTGGTGCTCTATCCATTGTACCACCTAGCCGCCCCTTCACCACCTAGCCGCTCCCAAGACACTCAAAGAATTTGAAGAAACTGAAATCAGACAAAAAGCAGACAGACAATTGCATACTTGTTGGAGAAATCAATTAGCAAATCACTCAAACCTTTTTCTTCAGGTTGTCAGAGTGAGGGGACTGTCCTGCATATATCATGTAATTAGGTCAGTTTTAACTTGACTGAGCAGGAATCCCATCTGCACAAAGAAAATCCAAGAGAAATACATTCTACTCACCCAATTCCTGATCCACACCAGGTGTGCAGATGATTTCAAATCCTCTGGGGTCCTTGTTCAAGACTCAGAAATGACTTTGTCACTGCTGCCCCCAATTGTGAGTGGAACAGGAATAGCTAGACTCCAGAGTATCAAAATTGGGATTTGCTAAATTCATCAGTAAGAGAGGCATATCACCCAGAGTTCCCCACCTACATGAAAAGAGATTATGCTAGGGACAAACCAAAAGGGCAAAGGTTATTTATACTTAAACCATAAAGGCAAGAGAATGCTTCAATTAAAATGGGTGAATGTTTCCAGAGAAACCTGATTAGAAAAGATACTTTGACCTGAAAAACCAAACAGATTCCTGAAACCAGGATGTTACTGCTTGAAAGGGGATCATTAGGATGGGGAACTTTACAAAGAGATCCTATAATTTGGTGACCTAACACAAGATGGGGGTGTCACAACGGTGGAATAAAGGCAGGAACTCAACTGAATTCTTTCCCAAACTCCTCTAAATATTTTAAAATAATGTCTCTAAACATATTCTTGAGCAGCAGAAGCCACAAAAAACTGGTGTGAAGTAATTTTCTTTTTTTTCTTTCTTTTTTTTTTTTTTTGCAAGGCAATGGGGTTGTGATTTGCCCAAGTCACACCGCTAGGCAATTATTAAATTTCTGAGATCAGATTTGAACTCAGGTCCTCCTGACTCCAGGACCAGTGCTCTATCTACTTAACTGCACTGGAAGTAATTTTCCAACATAAGACAGCTTAGACAGTTGACAAGAAAGGTTTATTGCACTAGGAGGACAGTGGAGTTCAGTTCAGCAAGCTGTGGCAGTGCAAGCCCAGCAAACATGGGGTGAATGAATTAGTGGCAATAGTATGATATCTAGACCTCTAAACCCACAGATTGTAAGGGGGTCAGACAAGTGTAAAGAAAGAGAGTTTACAGGAGTCTGTTTACTGGCAACTTTTGCATCATATGTACTTGGATTTGGGTTGAAGTCCTGGGTCTTAGTCCCAGTGCAAGAAGGAGTACTAAAATTGCAGATTTCTGTGGTTGCTCACAAGCACTAGAGAAGTAGACATACTATGATCTATAGATCATACCATATTGGAAGAATCAAAAACTTAAAGGTCCCAAGAATTACCGCTGAAAACATTTGTCCAAAAAACCTGAAGTTTGGGACTATGTCCCATCCCCTATGGAATCAGAGCTAAAAGTAAAGAAATAGGCTAGAAAATGAGTAAAGTGCTGACCATGGAAAGTTACCATGATGACAAGGAAGATCAAAAACACAGAAGACAATAAAGTTAAAATTCCTGCATACAAAGCCTCAAAGGAAAATATGAATTGGTCTCAGACATGGAAGAGCTCAAAAAGGATTTTTAAAATCAAGTAAGAGGGGGGCAGCTAGGTGGCATAGTGGATAAAGCACCGGCTCTGGAGTCAGGAGTACCTGGGTTCAAATCTGGTCTCAGACACTTAATAATTACCTAACTGTGTGGCCTTGGGCAAACCACTTAACCCTGTTTGCCTTACCAAAAAAACCTAAAAAAAATCAAGTAAGAGAGGGAGAGAAAAAAATTGATAAAAGAAATAACAGTGATGCAAGAACATAAGAAAAAAAGGTCCAATAGCTTACTAAAGGAGGCACAAAATTTGCAAAGAAAATAACAGCTTTAAAAACAAAATAGTTCAAATGGTAAAAGAGGCACACAAAAACAATGAAGAAAAGAATATCTTGAAAGATAGAATTAACCAAATGAAAAAAAGATATATCAAAATTCATTAAAGAGAAATCCTTAAAAAGTCAAATTGTTCAAATGGAAAAGAAGGTACAAAAATCTTATTGTAGAAAATAATTCCTTAAAAGTTTGAATTAGATAAGTGGAAGCTAATAACTATGATACATCAAGAAACAATCAAGCAAAATCAAAAGAATGAAAATGTAGAAGAAAATGTAAAATATCTCATTAGAAGGCAACTAACGGAAAAGAGATGCAGGGAAGATAATTTAAGAATTATTGGACTCTCGGAATATCATGATCAAAAAAAGAGGAGACATCATATCCAAAAAATCAAGAAAAACTGCCCTCATATTCTTAGGGTCAAGTCAAAATTGAAAGAATTCATTGATCAGTTCCTGAAAGCAAACCTCAAATGATAATTCCCATGAATATTGTAGCCAAATTCCAAACCTCCCAGATCATGGAGAAAATACTGCAGGTATCCAAAAAGAAACAATTTAAATATTGTAAAGCTACAGTCGGAATAACACAAGATTTAGTAATTTATCATAAGATCAGAGGGTTTAGAATATGATATTCTGGAGGGCAAAAGAGCTAGGATAACTGTCAAGAATCATCTCCCCTGCAAAACTGAGTTGGGGATGAAATGGATACTTAATGAAATAGAGTACTTTTGAGTGTTCCTGATGAAAAGACTAAAGCTGAATAAAAATTTTGACTTTCAAATAAAAGATGCAAAAGAAGAATAAAAAAGTAAACAAAAAAGAATTCATAAGGACTTTGATATGGTTAAACTATTTATATTCCTATATGACATTCATAATTCCTAAAAGCTTTCTCATTATTAGGGTAGTTAGAAAGAGTATATATATATAGAGAAAGCAGAGGTATGGTTGAATGTGATGATATGATTATCTAAAAACATAAAATTAATGGATGAGGGAAAAAAGAATGCACTAGGAAAAGGGGAAAGGGAGAGGTAGATTGGGATAAATTATTTGACATAAAAGAGGCTTGATCAACATTTTTATAGTGGAATAAGAAATGGGGAAAGTGGGAAGGGGAGCACATGAAACTTTCTCTCAGAGATGGTTCAGAGAGGGAATAATATACATATTCATTTGAGTGTAGAAATTTACCATACAGGAAAGTAGGGTGGGAAGGGGATAAGAGAACGACAAGAAGGAGTTGTAGAAGAGAGAGAAGTTTTCAGCAGGTAAAAGTCAGAAGCAGAACACATTTGAGAATGGGCAAGGTGAAAGGAGAGAGAAAGTAGGATAAATGGAGAAAATAGGATGGAGGAAAATATATAGTTAGTAATCATCATTGTGAAAAAAAATTACAGTGAGTTTCTCTGGTAAAGACTTCATTTCTCAAACATGGAAAACTGAATTCAGTTTCTAAGAGAGACATTCTTCAAATGATAAAAGGATATGAAAGGCAGTTTCAGACAAAATAATCAAAACTAACTATTACCATTTGAAAAAATGCTCTAAATCACTATTGATGAGAGAAATGCAAATGAAAACCACCCTGAGCTACTACTTCACACCTTTCAAGAAAGAAAGGTAAAATGATAAATCTTGGAGGTGATATGGGAAAATTAAAACACATATACTACTGATGAAGTTGCACGCTGATTCAAACATTCTAGAGAGCTATTAGAAAATATGTCTAAAGGACTATAAAACCTCATAGATCTGAATAATGAAGCAATAAAAGTGAAAAAAAGAGAGACAGATCTATGTATATAAAAATATTTATTGTAGCTTTTTTAGTGGTGGCAAAGAATTGGAAATTTAGGGGATGTCTATCAATTAGGCAATGACTAAACAAGTTGTTTATGATTGTGATGAAATACTATTGTATTTTAACAAAAGATGAGCAGGATGATTTGGAGAATCCTGAGAAGACTACTTGAACTGATGTAGTGAAATGATCAGAATCAGGAGAATAGTGTTAACATTAACAGCAATATTGTATAATGATCTACTATGAGTAACTTAGATTTTAGCAATGCAATGATCCAAGACATACCTGTAGAGATTATGATGAAAGATGTTGTCTGTCTCCAAAGAAAGAACTGGTAAAACCTGAATGCAGGTTAAAGAAACTTTTTCATTGCTTTTTAAATTTATCTTGCTTTTTATTTGGTCTGTGTCTTCTTCACAGAATGACTTACAGAAAAATTTGTTTCATATGACTGTATATGTATAACCTATGTAAAATTGCTTTGCCTACTCAATGGGGGATGGGTGGAGGTAGAGAATTTGAAAACCAAAATTTGAAGAGAGGAATGTTAAATTGTTTCATATGAAATTGGGAAGAAAATATTAAATAAGGAAAAAATAGGGGAATTGTGCTCAGTTCACCAAGATGGACTGAGTTGTGCTTAGTTTGTGATCCATAGAACTTACAAGGAAAGTATATATACAGCTAGATTACTTCTAAGATGGATAAAGAATATATAGAAATTATTATCAGAGGAGAGGGCACTACCAACTCAGGAGACCAGGGGGAAAACCTCCTCAGGCATGTCCAAAGTAATGGATAGGAGAATGATCCAACCAAGAAAAATGAGAAAAGGGATTTAGAAACAGATGGAAGGAGGTCCAAGAGAGAACAATGTCTCAGAAGCCAAGAAAAAAGAAAGTATCTAGAAGAGATTAGCCAACAGTGTTGAGATCTGTAGAGTGGTCAAGAAAACTCAGAAAACGTTATTGAATTTTAATATTTAAGGGGTCACTGGTAACTTTGGAGAGAGCAGTTTTATCTGAGTGGCAGTGATAAGAAACCAGATTGCAAGAGATTAAAGAGTAGGAGGAGATGCAAGAAATGTTTGCATCAATATCAAATGTCTCTTCAATATGAGAAATACCCCTGGGTGCTGTGAGCTCAAATTTGACATGCAAATTATTATGCTTCTTTATGTCTCTCTCACCTTCATATACCTGAATAAGTATACCATACTGGACTTACAAATAGGGGGAATGGTAGTTTTATAGAACTGTCATAATTTCATAAGCAGTTTCAATTCCAAGGGAAAGAGGAGTGACAGCCCATAGCAGCAAGTCCTGTAGCTTCTCAGATTCATCTGCAGACAAAATGCCAACCTAGACAGCTGCACCAGAGGCAATTACTGCATCAAGATTGATACTCTTGTTGAGTTACTTGCCATTGAAGTCTTGCAGAAGCTTCTGGATTTGGTGAATGTGAGAGGAACCACCCACCAAGACAATGTCATGAACTTGTGATTTATCTAGTTTTGAATCTCTTGGCCTTTTCCATAGGGTCTAGGCTAATATAGAAGAGATCAGAAATCCATCTCTTCAAACAGGATCAGATGATTGATGTATAGACATTGATAACTTCATAGTAGGAGTCAATCTCAATGCTGGCTTGGATAGTTTTTACATGTCCACCACCAATGTGTAGAAGACAAATAACACTCTTGTTCTTGGGATTTCACTTGAAGTCAACAATAAAATGGTTGATCATGCAGTTGTCAAAGACCCCACACCCCAATTGGTATCCTGGGCTGTTGTCTTGACCTCAAGGATGCCACTTTCAAAGTCAAATATCAACAATTTTATCTTCACAGAAATCTGTCTAAGCTATAAGCAATTGCAGCAGAACTTGGCTCATTGATGATTCAGAGCACATTGGGAAAGTGATGGTTCTATTATGGTGGCCTGATCTGGAAATCAGTGAAATAGGCTAAGCTAAATTAGGCTAAGACCTAAGAATTTGTGTCAGATAGTGAAGCATTCTGGGAATACTTTTCAGTTGTGGGGAGTTAAATTGAGACACATATCCTGGGTAAGTCATTTAATCTTATTAAAACTCACTTTTCTCATGTGTAACTGTAGATAATGTTTAAAACTCTGTAGATTTGTGAAATACAATTATGTCCACAGAACCTCTGACAAACCTTAAAGCAATGTATATTCAGATTTTCTTTTTGACTTTTGAGTTCTTTAATTAGTTTTTGACCTGCACAGATTTCACTCAGGTAGAGAACTTACTATAGAAGAAAATCTCCCTACCAAGGCAGATCAATGAGTTTCATGCAACTTGAGAGTTTTCATTATATTATCATTGTTCCTGTATCTTTTGATCTTCTCATTGTGTATTGTAGTAACAAGATGTTGGAGTCACATTTCCTGCTATGTTCCTTTATTCATTTCCCCATAGAACAGTCACTACTAGGTTTCAAGTTTCTGCTCTAAAGACTTAAATATTGAAGCCTTTTCTCATCATCTCTAAAACAGAAGATGGGAGTCCTTTCTGACAGCCCACAGCATTTTAATTGGTAGCCCATGCTACTGAGGCTGCTATCCTAGAGCCATGCTCAAGACAACCTTAGGTCAACTGCCACCAATCATAACATTAGGACCATTGGTTAGTTTATAGCTAAGGAATGTTAATGATATGATAAGGGACTCACACTGTAAGGGGTGATTGACTCAAAACACCCTTAGAGACTTTGAAGAAACTGGAATTAGATACCAAGTAGACCAACAAATCACCCAAACCTCTACCTCAGCTGATCAAGTTGAAGGGAGTGTCATTCATGGATCAGCTTGACTAGACCCAGTTCTATTTTCCCAGAGCAGGAATCCCTTGTGCTCAAAGAAAATAAAAAAAAAAAAAATTCTACTCACCCAATTCCTGATCCCTATTAGGACAGCAGATGATTTCATGTCTTCTGGGGGTCCTTGTTCAAGACTGAAATCTAATGACTCTGTATATCTGAATTTCACTGCTGCCACCCAATGTGAATGAAGCAGAAATTGTTTTTTGACCTGAATTGGGTTAGAGATTTCACTGGGATAGAGAACTTACTGAAGAAGATCTCTTATCAAGTTAGATCAATGAGTATGATTATATACACCAGAGTGGCAAAATTGCCTCAGCATTCCTTATGCTTACCTGCCAGGGAACCCCATCAGCTAGAGAGCGCCACCTATGGGCAGTGATTATTGAAGGGACTAACAAAGGACAAAGGCTATAGATACATGCTTAAAACACAAAGGAGAGGAAAAGCATCAAAGAAAAGGAGATTGGAAGGGAATGTTGCCGGAACTTAATAAATAAGATAACTTGACCCAAATGATCAGATTGATTCCTGAAATCAGGGAATCTTTTTAATCTCACCTGACCTCTCCCCAAGATACCTCAAATTTTTAAAATTAAAAAATATTTTTTTAAATGAATAAAGAAATCAAACTAAATAATGACTCTAAACCAATTCTAGGGTAGCAGAACCCACAAAAATATGGAGCAAAACCATTTTCTTGTCCAAGACAACCTAGGTCAGCAAGAAAGATCTGTTGCACCAGGGTGAGAGAGGAGTATAGTCCAGTGAGCCATAGCAGTGCAGACCAGGTCCCAGCAATCCCAGAGTAGACTTGAGGAGATTGAATCAGTGGCAGCAGTGACAGTTCCCATACTTCTCAGCCCACAGATGGTAATGGAATCAGTCAGGTCACAAGGAGATTTACAAAAGTGCCTTTATTGAAATCAGGGACGGGATTCTGTTTTATTATCTACATTTGGATTTGGAACCAAGTCCAGGGTCTTAGTTCCTGGACTAAGGAGGAGCACAACAGATCTTGTGACTGCAGAAGAGTAGAGAACCTGATGACAATTCCAGGGTTGAAAATGATCACTCACAAATCACTGCACAGTACAGGAGAGTAGTAAATATGTCTTTTGTTGGAAGAACCAAAAACTTACAGCTCCCCATTATTACTTCTAAAAACAGCTATGCAGAAAACCTGAAACTTTGGATAGTGCCCCCTCCACTTGGGAAAACAGAGTGTTTTTTTAGTATTATATTTTTACTAGTATATTTTTTACTATTTACAGACCATTTTTTTACTTTTACTCTATTGTTGTCTTGGGAATTGGAGACAGATTGAGGGAGAACCAAAAAGGAATAATGTTACAGAAGCCAAAGGAATAAAAAAAGCAGTGTCTAGGAGAAGACCCTAGCCAACAGTGTGAAAAGTTGTAGAGGTGAAGAAAGATTAGGACTGATAAAAAGTCATTGGATTTAACAAGTAAGGGATTGTCGGTATGTTGCGGGAGGGGTCTGTCTGACCCTCCAGCCACCGCCCTCTACTTACCTTAACCCAAGGTCTTCAGACGTCTCTGGCTCCCCACCCGGGGTGGGGGAGGGGAGAACAAACCAGGCAGAGCACCCGAGGAGAGGTTCACTTCTTTATTGTTGTTACGAAGAATCCCCCTGAGCCCTTCTGTACTTTCCCTTTTATCCCCAGACCTAACTCCTCCTAGTAGGTGGTCTTGCTCCTCCTGAGTTCCCCCTGAGGGTGGAGCCAACCCATACCGAGGCCATCCCAGTACCCGAAGGCAGGTTCTAACCTCTGGGCGTCTCACGGTCCTCTCAGGGGGCCCCAGTCCAGAGCCGCCCCTAATATTGGTAACTTTGGAGAGAGCAGTTTCAGTTGAGTGGCAATGACAAGAAATCAGATTGTAAGAGACTGAGAAATGATTGAGAGAAGAGGCAAGGGATACAAACAATTCTTCCAAGAATTTTGGCTGAGAAAGAAGAGATGAAGATACTGTATTTTCCCCATGTATAAAAATTTCTGATGTATAAGACGCACCTTAATTTGGGAGCCTGAAATTTGAAAAAAAAATATGAACTACATAAAGTTATTGAGCTTGTTTTATTCAATATAAAATTCATACAATTTCTCATCACTATCAAACTCCCATCCATTAGTTTGTCCTTAATCTGTGTTAAGGAATCAGTCTCAGGAGAGGCTCTGACTGCTTTCCTCCTGTGCTCTAGTCTGTGATTAACCACAAGCACTCCCTGGGCAAGTCTGGTCTATGGACACATGCTTAGTCCATTCCATTTCATGAACCTGAAGCATCAATTGTGTCCTCCTTTGAAAACAGTAACTTCTTTTTCATTAGCAATTTTTCTTGCCTCCTGCTGACCCATCTTTGTGGACATAGGAATTCCAATGGCCCTTTGCTCTTCAATTCATAGCTTCAATTCCCTCTACATCAGGCTATTTTGCGGACTTGCCTCTCATGTAATTCTTCCGCTGGTGCCTTTTCAATAGGGTTTCTTTTTCCTGTAACCAGTCTCAGATTGTTTTCTCAGTTGGAGGAGGACCAGACTGGATCACTTTTGACTTGAATTCAGCACTTTACTCTTTTCTGATCCATTTCTGGCCAATATGTGGCAAAATATAACCTAACAAACCAGTAACAAATACAATACAAAGAGTGCAAAGGCAACAAGTGCAAAAA
The DNA here is from genome assembly GCF_037893015.1 of Macrotis lagotis. Classification (NCBI taxonomy): domain Eukaryota; kingdom Metazoa; phylum Chordata; class Mammalia; order Peramelemorphia; family Peramelidae; genus Macrotis; species Macrotis lagotis. The sequence goes on along the minus strand of NC_133666.1, from coordinate 635,990,364 downwards.
AGCAACTAAAAAATTCTACACAAAACAAGAAGGAAAACACAAGAATTAGAAGTAAAAAATCTACAACCATTGTATAAAACACTCCCAATTTTAGGACCCTAAATTTTTGGGAAAAGGGTGCATCTTATACATGGGGAAATATGGGGTGTGTGCCTGTGTATGTATATGCATTAACATGTTTGTAAACACCTAAGAAAGCCAGTGGATGAGGAAAGATTGAAGATGAGAGGAGGAAATGGAACTATCAGTGAAACAAATTAGAGTAGGAGAATTCCAGAAATGGAATTAGGAGTACAAGTGAAAGGGTAAGTGTTAACAAGGAAAAAGCTCTCCCTTTAGAGATTGAAGCAAAAGAGGATAGAACAGGGGATGGCCAAGACTGCTTCCAGGGTTGAATCTATGATTCTAAGGGGTCTGGAGATTTGTATTGTTCCCTGAAATCCTCTCCCCTCCATAGATTTTTGTGTGTGATTCTGAACAGGTCTCTACCTCTCTTTGGTTCTTCCAAGATCTCTAAGGATGTTTCTACTATTGGTCTGAGAGTCTTTGATTCTTGAGACTTGGGAAGGTACAAAAGAAAGAAAGAGACAAAAAGAGAAAGCTGATAAATTATTTGGAGTCATAGAATTGTAGTGATTAAAATTTTTCAACCTATAATAAAAGAGAATGAGGCAGAGCTCTTATCCAATGACATTTTATTAAGGAGTCCATGATCCCCTTTAATGAAGTGGTCTGAGATTCTCCCTTCTAGTACCTTTATCTTATAAAGTTTGATACCCAAACATCAAGAGAACTTTGGCAAAATACAGTTTCCCTGGTTAATAGACTTTGCTTTTGAGGATCAAAAATGACATATTAATAGGAGGGTAGCAGATTGGGTGAAGCATGGGACATCTCCAATGACTCAGTGGTCATAAAATGGTCACTTCCTCGTAGCATAGAAGAGAGAATGGTCTGGAGGCACAAAAATAAATTGGGAAATTTTCCAAAGCATTAATCTGAACAAAATAGGACAATGAAATCTTTGTCAGCATTCTTGTGATTGCACAAATAATCCTCCCAACATGGCAAATAAGTTATATTACTATTTTATATTAAAATTTTGAGCCCACTAAAAGAATCTAGCTATCCTTGTATGATTTATGTAACATATCAAACTGATTGGAATACAGTAGAGGTCCAAATGAATTATTTCTCACATTTTCTTTCCCTCGATTCACAAACAGGTCCCCAGTCTTTCTTTGGATCATTACAATCTAAATGTATGAAAAGTTAGTCTACATAGTTTATACAAAATTAGAAGGGGGCAGTTCCCTTACTGAAATGCAAAGATGACATTAGAGAAGAGAGAAATTGGCACTATTTACACTGATTAGGTTTTATTTGATTAAAAATTAATTCATAATATACTAAATATGCAATAAATGTCTATGATGACCCTCTCATTGATCAAAAACCAACAAACACAGGTACCTCCTTGTAAAACATGTCCTACAATAAGTATAAATTGAGAGGAATCATAGGATAGTTGTTCAAGCACAACAATGCAAACATTGTTTACCCTTCATACAGGTTCTTCTGAGTTTTAGAAAATCTGGCAAGTAGCCACTCCATTATGATGATGAGTAGTGTCCTACACTAACTAACACAAGCAGTCCTGAATATGTAACTTAGAGAGTGGAGATAAATAAGGAATCAGTTGAGATCCATGAGCAAAGGAATGATCAGTCCTTAATGTCAGTGGTGGAGCAAAAGCCAAGGTAGGAGCCTGAAAAGAGGGTTAGAGGCTTAGTGGGAATCATTAGTAGAGGGAGTTAGTATGATGAAGGTGTTCTGGAACAGAATATGGGATCTAAAAGTTGATCGTGGAATACCTATCAGGTAGAATACCTATCATGAAGATTTCATGATGCTGTGCAAAAGTTACAACTTTGCATACTCCAAGGTACATGCCCTTAGAGTAACACTTTTTTAGGTGACAGGCAGCACAACTGAGATGAGTAGCAGGAGTTATAGAAGGTGGCAGTCAGGTGGCCCAATGGATAGAGCACTAGCCCTGGAATCAGGAAGACCTTGTTCAAATCTGTCCTCAGATATAGGGTAAAGGTAAAAGGTTAGAGCAAAATATATTTTGCTTTAGCTAAAGTGAAAAAAGCAAGGGTAGCAATCCTTATCTCAGATAAAGCAGCTGCAAAAAATAGATAGCATTAAAAGAGATAAGGAAGGAAACTATATCCTCCTAAAAGTTACCATAGACAATAAAGTGATTTCAATACTGAATATGTATGTACCCAATGGGATAGCATCCAAATTCTTAGAGGAGAAACTGAAAGAACTACAGGAAGACATAAATAGCAAAACTCTACTAGTGGGAGACCTCAATCTCCCATTCTCAGATTTAGATACATTGAATCATAAAATAAACAAGAAAGAAGTTAAGGAGGTAAAGAGATTGCTAGAAAACCTAGATATGATAGACTTATGGAGGAAATTGAATGGGGATAGGAAGGAATATACATTTTTTCCCTGTAGTACTTACACAAAAATTGACAATGTAGTAGGGCATAAAAACCTAATAATCAATTACAGAAAAGCAGAAATAATGAATACATCTTTCTCAGATCATAATGCAATAAAAATCATATGCAATATTGGGCTAGGGAGATATAGACCTAGAACTAATTGGAAACTGAATAACCTCATTTTAAAGGATGGGTGGATCAAACAACAAATTATAGAAAGAATTAATTATTTTATCCTAGATAATGACAATAATGAAACAATATGCCAAAACCTATGTGATTCACTCGAATCTGTCCTCAGACACTTAATAATTATTTAGCTTCATGATCTTGGACAAGCTACTTAACCCCATTGCCTTGTGAAAATAAAAAAAAGAATTATAGGACAATTACTGTTGAAGAGATATATAGGGCTTTATGACTTCCTTGAAACAAAATGCAAAGCCTCATAGAGATAGGCTATAGCAAGCCCATCACAAATTACACAAAGAAAACCAACTGTTGCAGAATAACTTGCAGAACAAGTTATCTTGTTCCTTCTCACACAGATGTCCAAACTCTGAAATATATTCAGTAGTACTCCTGTGATCCTCTGAAGATTTCTTCTTTAAGAAATAGTAGGATGAGTAGGGTTTCAGAGCAGGTTCTATTGGATTTGCTTCTCCAGTACAGGTCACTAGCAAAAAATCACCTTCTCCGTTAAAAATTTCTAACAAAATAGATCTCAATGAAATTCTGGTTTACTATCACAATAACCAAGTCAAGTAATGAGACCTAACTTAATATCACTATTATGAACATCACTAGACCAGAGAATTTACATTTTAGGTTAATAAATTCAAATAAGAATTGAAAAATTTAACAATTCTGAAATCACATTTCATATTTAGCATATATAATATTATAACTATTTGCCAAAATCAACTGAAAATTATCATTCTAGCTATTTTCCTTTATAGTTATTTTCTTTTAGCTGCTCTCCCCTAGGGTGATGATATTTTGACAAGAAATTATTAATAGAACTTTTTTTACATTGATGACACATAACTGAATTAATTTGAAAATTGCTAAAACAATTGCAATTGTCGGTAAAAGTTCTGGAATGGGATGTATAAATATTCTGAGTGGTCAATTTTAAGATGTGCATATCAAATAAGGTATCACCAGTCAGGTGGCAATAATAAAATAAATAAATTTCATCAATCAATCAATAAAATAAAAATTGGCCATTACCCTTTATGAAACTCAAGAAAGTCTGTCCTTCTTTTTTCAATACCAAAACTGAAGATATTTCTATTTTAGGCTTAGTAATTAGAAGAACAACCTTGTGATCCCTTAAACTTTTCCACCAACCCAGCCAATTATCCTCACATTAATTATGAGAATGACTAAAATTTTAGGCTAAATAACTCAAATATTATCAACAATATTAATCTATGAAATAAAGATTAGCATTTATGCTAATTAGATATTCTCAATTTAGTAATTTTTCTTATTTATTAAACATTTTTTATTTTGCATCAAGAAGTAGGTTTAGAATAAAGGAGCCCCTTCAATGCTAACCTGAGAACATGGCTTATTTTAGAAATATAAAGTTAAATACCTTGAACATTTTAAATCTAAATCAGAGATATGTGATCCTTAATAACCGAATCCACCTAAAGGTATGATAGCAAGGACTACAGATACTTGCCTTAGAAAGAAAATAGGGACATTAAAGGGAAAATGTTTTCTTAATTTTGTCAATTGCAGACTAGAGTCATGTAGGCAACCATTTTTATTAAGCCAGACTTAAAAGGTGGAATATTTTCCATTCAAGAGGAAATGTCATAAAACTGAGAGGAAAACCGAGTCATAAAAATCCTGCCTCAGCTCATGCCAAGAATCATTCTCTTAGTCTTCCCTTCTCTATGAGAACTTTACCTGTAATTCATGAATATCAATGCCAATGGGTGGATTGGTGATATCAAGGTTCATTGGCCTAATAGGATTCTTTGATGATCATACTTGAGATCAGACTTAGAATAATATGATTTATGGTTCCATGAGGTCTAAGAATAATTTCCAACAATCATAGCTCCAGAGATTTAGGTGGACTCATTTAAGGATCACATAAACTTCGATTTAGATGAAAAAAGTTCAAGGTATTTAACTTTATATTTCTAAAATAAGCCATGTTCTCATTTTAGTACTGAAGGGTCTTCTTTCTTCTAAATCTACTTCTTGATGTAAAATCAAAAATTCTTAATAAATAATAAGAAATAATAAATTAAAAATATACAATTCAACTGAACCTTCAGAGGATTTCTCTTGGAGTATCATTTGTGCCTAAATTGGAATGTTTTTCTCTTAACATTATTGGATAAATGTTTTTACATGTTAAAGTCTTAATTTAGTTTTGAAAAGTATGTAATATTTTTCACTGTTGCACATCCCACTAATCATCATAATGAAAAACTTTTGTAGGTTGATCTCTTATAAACTAAATCAGTTACCATCTGTAAAAAATCATGGGTTCTATTATTTGTGATTCAAATTACAATTCAAAATGATCTCTCACAAACTAGCATATACTATTTAATAAAAACCAAACTATATTCTTATAATTATATGAAATATATTTGTAATGTAATAATATTTAGATTGAAAAGAGGAAGAAACTTGCTTTGACAACTTCTCTTAGTCTTTTATGTATTTAGAGCATGACCAGTCTGGTAATAATGATTTAAATGACTTTAAAATTATCAATTCAAAAGAAGTCATTTATCTTATTATTCCTAGCATTTTCATGCCAATTATAGTAGTTCATGGGGTACCTGTCATGTGCCAGGCTTTTTCCATGTCTTTAAAATATCTTATACTTTTTTTAATATTTTGAACTGTTTAGTCTATAATTTTTAAGTTTTGTTAATATTCCATTCCAATTAGAAAAAAATACCTATAGATGTTCCATGTGTATATACAAGGACTGATTAGAGTCTCTAATTGAATACAATTAGAATATTTCCTCCTTTTTTGAAGAAGAGTATGGTATGAAGTTTGCTTTTTTTATTTTCATTCATTTGCCCATGTATATTTCCATCTTATAAAATTTCCTTCCACCCTTCCTTCCCATACCCCTCTCCTCAGTAGAGAACAATCAAGTTTGTATTTTACAAGTATATTTTGTTAATACATTTACAAATGAGTAATTTTTGGAAGGAGGGATTAGGATTAAAGGAAAGAGATACATAAGAGATACTTTTTATAAAGTGTTCATCAGATTCAGTAGGGGTGGTTTTTTCTGTGTGTTTCGTTTTGTTTCCTTTTTCTTCCTCTGGTTGGGGATAATATAGCTCATAACCAGTCTAATACAGTTATCCTAATTCTCTGGACTGTCGAGAGAAGTTGCTTCCATCAAGGTTGTTCAACTCATGATGCTGTTGATATGTACATTAATCTCTTGACTCTACTCTCTTTGCTCAGCATCAGATCCTGTAAGTCATTCCATGCTTCCCTAGAGTGCAACAATTTATAGTTTCTTAAAGAAAAATAATATTCCATAGTATTCATGTACCATAACTTGATTAGCCATTCCCCAATTGATGGCTATCCCCTCAATTTCCAATTGTTTGCCACTACAGAGAGAGCTGTTATGAATATTTTGGAACACACAGAACTTTTCCCATTTTTTTATAATTTCTTTTGGATATAGTCCTAGAATTGGAATTGCCAGCATATGAACAGTTTTATTGTTCTTTGGGCATAGTTCCATATTTCTCTCCAGAAAGATTGGATCTGTTCACAACTCCACCAGCAATGTCCCAATCCTCCCACAACCTCTCCAACATCGATCATCTTCCCTTTCTCTCAACTAGGCTAATAATAGGTGTGAGATGATACACCATTGTTGTTTTAATTTGCATTTCTCTAATCAATAGTGATTTGGAGCATTTTTCATATGATCATATATATAGCTTTTAATTTCTTCATTTGAAAACTGTCTGTTCAAATCCTCTGACCATTGAGGAATAACTTGTGACCTTATAAATTCTGATGCAATTCTCCATATATTTTAGAAATGAGACCTTTATCAGAACTCCTGATTGAGAAGATTGTTTCCTAGCTTTGTGTTTTTCTTCTAATTTTGGAAGCATTGATTTTATCAGTGAAAAAACTTTTGTATTCTAATACCTTTTTGGTCATAAATTTATCCCTTTTCCATAGATCAGAGAAATAGAGTATTTTTAGTCTATTAATTTATCTATGGTATTGCTCTTTATGTCTAAATCCTGTAACCATTTTGACTTATTTTGATATAGGGTGTGAGATGTGAATCTATGCCTTGTTTTTGCCATACTATTTTCCAGTTTTCCCAACAATTTTTGTCAAATAGTGAGTTCTGATCCCAGAGGCTGATGTCTTTGGTTTTGTCAAATAGTAGATTACTGAAGTCATTTATTACAGTTTCTTTTGAACCTATCCTAACCCAATGATCCATTATTCTATTTTTTTTTTAGTTTTTGTTAGGCAATGGGGTTAAATGGCTTGACCAAGGCCACACAGTTAGGTAATTATTAAGTGTCTGAGGCTGGATTTGAACTCAGGTACTCCCGACTCCAGGACTGGTGCTCTATCCACTGTGCAACCTAGCCACCCCCACTATTCGATTTCTTAACCAGTACCAGGCAGTTTTGATGACTGCTGCTTTATAGTATAGTTTGAGATTTGGTAGAGTTGGTCACCTTCCTTTACATGTTTTTCATCAGTTCCCTTACTTCTCATGCCCTTTTGTTGGTCCAGATAAATTTTGTTACTATTTTTTTCTAGCTTGGGTTTGATTGGTATGGCACTGAAAAATTAATTTAATTTGGGTAGAGTTGTCATTTTTATTATATTAGGTCGACCTAACCAAGAACATTTTACATTTTCCCAATTATTTAGATCTGACTTTATTTGGGTGAGGAGAGCTTTATAAATGTGTTCATACAGTTTCTGGGTTTGTCTTGGGAGGTAGATTCCCAAGTATTTAATGTTGGCACAGTTATTTTAAATGGAATTTCTCTTTCTATTTCTTGTTCTTGGGCTTTATTGTTCATTTATAGAGATGTTGATGATTTATATGAGTTTATTTTATACTATTTTGCTGAATTTGTGAATTGTTTCAAGGAGTTTTTAGATGATTTTCTCAGGTTCTCATATCATCTGCAAAGAGTGAAAGTTTTGCTTCCTCATTGCCAATTCTGATTCCTTCAATTTCTTTTTCTTCCCTTATTGCTACTGTTAGCAATTCTAATACTATATTGAATAGTAATGGTGATAATGGGTATCTTTGTATCACCCCTGAATTCACTGGAAATGCTCTGAGTTTATTCCCATTAAATATAATATTTATTGATGGTTTTAGATAGATACTATTTATTATTTTAAGGAAAAATACATCTATCCCTAAACTTTCTAGTATTTTAATGGGAATGGATGTCGTATTTTATCAAAGGCTTTCACAGCATCTATTGAAATAATCATATCGTTTCTGTTGGTTTTACTATTAATATGTTAAATTATGTTGAGTGTTTTCCTAATGTTGAACCATCCCTGCCTGCCTGCCTGCCTGCCTGGTATAAATCCAATCTGATCATAATGTATTATCCTGTAATAACTTGCTGTTGCCTCATTGTTAAAAGTTTATTTAAGGTATTTGCATCAATATTCATTAGGGAGATTGCTCTATAATTTTCTGTGTCTGTGTTGGTTCTTTTTGGTTTAGGTATCAGCACCATGTTGGTGTCATACAAGGAGTTTGGCAGAACTCCTTCCTCTCCTATTTTTTAAAATAGTTTATGTAGAATAGGAAATAATTGTTCCTTAAATGTTTGGTAGAATTCACTATTAAATCCATCTGTACCTGGAGACTTTTTCTGAGGGAATTTATTGATGGCTTCTTCAATTTCTTTTTATGAAATGGGGTTATTTAAGTAATTTAGTTCCTCTTCTGTTAATCTGGGTAGTTTGTGTTTTTGTAAATATTCATCCATTTCACTCAAGTTGTCCAATTTATTGGCATATAGTTCAGTAAAGTAGCTCCAAATTATCTCTTCAATTTCCTCCTCATTGGGGGTTAGTTTAACCTTTTCATTTTTGGCAATTTGGTTATTTTCTTTCTTTTTTAATCATATCAACCAGAGGTTTGTCTATTTTATTGGCTTTTTCATAAAACGCACACTTAATTTTATTTATGAGATCAATGGTTTTCTTGCTTTCTATTTCATTAATCTTCCCCTTGATTTTCAGAATTTCTAATGTGGTATTTAATTGGAATTGTTTAATTTGTCTTTTTTCTAGCTTTTTTAATTGCATACCCAATTCATTGATCTCCTCTTTATTTTATTCGTATAAGTTTCCCTTCAAAACTGCCTTTGCGGCAATTTACAGATGAGGAGATCAAAGCAATCCATAGCCATATGAAAAATTGCTCTAAATCATTAATTATTAGAGAAATGCAAATTAAAGCTTCTCTGAGGTACCACCTCACACCACTCAGATTGGCCAATATGACCAGGAAGGATAATGATCATTGTTGGAAGGTTGTGGGAAATCTGGGACACTATTACACTGTTGGTGGAGCTGTAAACTCATCCAGCCCTTCTGGAGAGCTATTTGGAACTATGCCCAAAGGGCAACAAAAATGTGCATACCCTTTGACCCAGCAATACCACTACTGGGTCTATACCCTGAAGAGATGATGAAAAAGGGTAAAAACATTACTTGCACAAAAATATTTATAGCAGCCCTGTTTGTGGTGGCAAAGAATTGGAAATCCAGTAAATGTCCTTCAATTGGTGAATGGCTTAGCAAACTGTGGTATATGTATGTCATGGAACACTATTTTTCTATTAGAAACCAGGAGGGACAGGATTTCAGGGAAGCCTGGAGGGATTTGCATGAACTGATGCTGAGTGAGATGAGCAGAACCAGAAAAACACTGTATACCCTAATAGAAATATGGGAGTAATGTTCAACCTTGAAGGACTTGTTCATTCCATCAGTGCAACAATCTGGAACAATTCTGGGCTGTCTGCAAAGGAGAGTGCCATCTGTATCCAGATAAGGAGCTGTGGAGTTTGAAAAAAGTTCAAGGACTATTCCCTTTAATTTAGGAAAAAACAGATATCTTATTGTCTGATCTTGTTACCTCTTAGACTTCTCTTCTTTAAGGATATGATTTCTCTCTCATCACACCCAATTTGGATCAAGGTACAACATGGAAACAAAGTAAAGACTGACAGAGTGCTTTCTGTGGGGCGGGGGGGGGGGAGGGAAGCAAGATTGGGGGAAAATTGTAAAACTCAAATAATATCTTTAATAAAAATAAAATTTAAAAAACTGCCTTTGCTGCATCACATAAAATTGTGGTATGATGTCTCATTATTATCATTTTCTTGGATACAATTATTAATTATTTCTATTATTTGCTCTTTGATCCACCCATTATTTAAATAAAAGTTATTTAATTTCCAATTAGTTCTTGCTTTATCTTTCCCTGAGCCTTTGTCACATGCAATTTTTATTGTATCATGGTCTGAGAAGAATGTATTTATTATTTCTGCCTTTCTGCATTTGATTTAAAGGTTTTTTTGTCCTAGTACAGGGTCAGTTTTGTTGAGGCTGTCATGTACTGCCAAGAAAAAGGTGTATTCTTTTCTATCCCCATTAAGTTTTCTCCAGAGGTCTATCATATCTAAGTTTTCTAAGATTTCATTCACCTTAACTTCCTTCTAGTTTATTTTGTTGTTAGATTTATCTTGTTCTGAGAGAGGGATATTGAGGTCTCCCATTATTGAAGTTTTCCTGCATGTTTATACTTGTAATTCACTCAGCCTTTCTTCAAGGAATTTGGATATAACATTAGGTGCATACATGTCTAGTAATGATATGGCTTCATTATCAATGGTGCCTTTTAAGAAGATGTAGTTTTCTTCCTTATACCTTTTAGTAAGATTGACTTTTGTTTGGACTTTGTCTGAGATTAGGATGACTACCCCAGTTTTTTTTTAACTTCAGTTTAGGCATGATCTATTTTGGTCTAACCTTTTACCCTTACCCTGTGTGCATCTCTCTGCTTCAAATGTGTTTCTTGTAAACAACATATTTAAGGATGCTTATTTTTAATCCATTCTGCTATCTGCTTCCATTTTATGGGACAATTCATCCAATTCACATTTACAATTGAGATTACTAATTTAGTATTTCACTCCATGCTATCTTTCTCCTCTTATATTTATTTCTTTCCTTTTTTCTTATTCCTCCTCACCAAAATTTTACTACATTTCCCCTTTGATTTTTAGGAATTTAAGTTTATTTTCACTTATACTTTCCCTTCCCTTTCATCAGTCCCTTCTTCCCTTACCTTTCTTGTTCCCTGTCTCCCCCTTCCCTGTAGATTAAGTTAGATTTTAAACTCAAGTGGGAATGTATTTTATTCCCTCACTGGGCTAAATCTATTGAATAGAATTTAGTCAGCATTCACATTCTCCCTTCTTTCCCTCTAAAATTATAAGTCTTTCTGCCCCTTCCCTTGGTGCTCTAATATCATTAATCATGTATCATCAACCACAGTTGGATTATTTGATCATTTCCTGGATTGCTTGATAAGCAGCATTGTAATTATAATCATTTTTTCCCCTTACCCCCTTTTCAAGTATCTTTCAAGTACACACAATCCTCTTCATCAGCCAAAGTATCATCCAAAGCCATATCATTTATTGATTGAATTATTTGTGCCCCTCTCCCAGGTCTACTTTCTTTCTCACTTTACCCCTACCCCACCCAGTGTACTTCACACCTTGTTAAGTAAACTAAAGACAATTGTCTCTCCCTCTATACCCCCCCAACCCAGGGTACTTAACCCTTTGTTAAACCAAGCACCAGACCTTGATCTAATTAACTGTAAAAATCTTGAAGATCTCTAAGTACTGGTAGGCTCTGAAGGTCTTGCTGAGAACTTTACAAATGATAGTAAGTAACTAAGACATTATTTCAGGTTCTCAAAGCCCTCATTAGACAAGGACCTTAGAGCCTTGTGATTAAAGTGAGTCATAGTATAATGAGACACTTAAATTGAAGTTAACACTCCTGCTTCTTTTTTTCAGGGCTTTTTTTGTCTAAAACATAGTGATGTCATCTTGGACCTCTTCAGTTGAGAGACAAGACCCAATTATACCCTAATCCTTTAGGTATTCTCTTCAATTATATTCTACCCTCTAATTTTCCTTAGAGAAGTACAGTTCTAAAGAATTATAATTGTTATATCTTCCCTTTAAGGGACCAACATTTCTTTAAAACAATTTTGTTTTTTCAATTCCTTTTTTCATTTGTCTTTTTTTATGTAACTCTTTAGTCATGTATTTGGTGATTAAATTCTCTGTTCAGTTCTGGTCTTTGTGTCAGGATGTTCATGAAGTCCTGTATTTCATAGAACAGCCATCTTTTTCCCTGACAGTATATGCTGAATTTTGCAGGGTAATACATTCTGGGTTTTAATCCCAGGTCCTTTGCTCTCCAAAATATGTTATTGCTGTCCTTCCCATCCTTCAATGTTGAGGCTTATAGATCCCGTGTTAGTCTGATTGTGTTCCCTTTGTATTTGAATTGTTTTCTTTTTTGCTGCTTGCAATAGTCTCTCTTTTATTTGAGGGCTCTGGAATTTGGCTATTACAGCCCTTGGAGTTTTCATTCTGGGGTTTCTTTCTGGAGGGGTTCTGTGGATTCTTTCAGCTGTTATATTGTTGTCTTGTTTGAGCAGGTTGGGGAAGTTTTCCCTTATAATTTCCTGCATGATGTTTTCCAGGTTCTTCTGTTGGTCCAGGATTTCCAGTAGTCCAATGATTTGTTGGCTCTCCTGGATCTATTTTCCAGGTTATTGGTTTTCCTTAGAAGGTACTTTACATTTTCTTCAATTTTTCCAGCCTTTTTATTTTGTTTGATGGAATCTTGTAGTCTTGTAGATTCATTAGTTTCTAACTGTTCAATTCTAATTTTTAGGATTTTATTTTCTTCAATTATCTTCTGTGTTTGCTTTTCCAGTTGGTTATTTTTACTTTTAATGGAGTTGATTTCTTTGGCCAACATATCACAATTTTCTTGCATGACTTTCATTTTTTCCCATTTTTGTTCTTCCTCTCCTTTGGTTTTTAAATTCTTTTTTAAAGCAATTTTATGAACTTTTGTATTTGAGTCCAATTTATAGACTGTTTTGATACTTCTCCTGTTGTGTGATTTTTCACTGCTTTCTTCTTCAGACATGATATTGCTATCATCTTTATATGTGAAGTATTTTTCTATAGTGAGCCCTCTTTTAGCTTCTTTGTTCATTTTTGTTCTTGTAGTTATGCTCCTGGGGTATCTGGAGTATAGATCCAAGCTTTTATTTTCCTGGGACTGGGGTCTGATCCCTGGCTTGTTGTTGGGCAAGATGTTGCCTATGCAGTCCAAGCCTTGTCTTTGCAGAGGTTTGTTTCCTCCAGGTTCTGACTTAACAGAGGATTGTTCCCAAGTCAGTCCTGTCTTTTACCCTGGTGCCCTCAAGGTTCAGACTTTGTTTGGGGTTAGGATCCTCCCTACTGGCTTGCTATCTAGCTGCTGGGACCTCTGTTATTATTAAGCCACTGGGACCTAGATTGCACTGTGGCTAAAAGCCTACTGTTGGCTTTACCTGCTCTCCCCTCTCCTGGACATTACTTCCCCCTTTTCTCCAAAGAAACAGACCTTTACTGAAGAATTTCCACAATGTCTACAGTTCAAAACTTCTTTGAATCTTCTCTTTACTTTGTGGGATCTGTAGCATGAATATCAGAATTGAGACTTCATTTATCTTTGGTAGGGAAAGCTCTGGGAGCATGTCAGCTTAGTGCCACCATCTTGGCTCCATCCTGGAAGTTCCACAATTACAATATTTTCAGCCCAATCAGTTTTGATTGATAATGACCAGTTACAATAACTACACTTCATTTTTGTACAAGGCACTATTATTTTTAGTTAGCTTATAATAAAAAAAAATTCCATGGTGGCACTCCCAACTTCCCATTACTATTTCTATGTTTCTTTACCTTACCCAAAGAACCAAACCATTTCCTTTAAATTTTCCAAATCACTAATCTTTTAGCATAACTATTTAATCCAGTATGAAGAGATAATTCTTTTTCTATCAATCAATTTTGTAGTCTTATGTTGATTAGGGAAGAAAGACATAAAGAAACCATGAAAAAGAATTCCTTTAAGAAAAGTTTCCAAATCTTTGTTATCTCAGTGGGATTAAGATCCTTTCTGAAATTTCCTTATCAAAATTCCAAAACACTTGACTTTGAAATCCTGAATTTATGTTTTCAATACAGATTCCAACTTTCTTGACTCTTCTACTCATAATTAATTTTTCCTATTTCCCGTATGCAACACTATTCTTTCTTCTACATACTCAATTCCTTTAGCAAATCTCTTTTTGGTTCTTTGGTAGTGATAAACACAATTTCTTTATGGAATTTTGGGCAATTAGAATTAACTACAATCCCATAGGTTTTGAGAGTGATAGACAAATAGACTCCAAAAAACAGCTCATTCAGTACAATTTACTCATGGTAGGGTGTCACAAATTTCAGTAAGCAGGATATCTTTGAAGAAGACATAGTCTCCTCAAAGTTAACCTCTTTTTTATATTGAAAAAAAGATTTATCCAGCTATTTTATGAAGGATTTCACTTGTCAGTGACCAATGACTCCACTTAGTCACAAGAATGACACAGATATTGCTAACTTAGAGTTCTTTGCTATTCTTTTCACAAGAGTAAGTTACTATTACAATTTTCTTCTCTATTATTCACTTTTTTTTTTAGTTTTTTTGCAAGGCAAATGGGGTTAAGTGGCTTGTTCAAGGCTACACAGCTAGGTAATTATTAAGTGTTTGAGACTGGATTTGAACCCAGGTACTCCTGACGCCAGGGCCAGAGTTTTATCCACTGAGCCACCTAGCCGCCCCTCTATTATTCACTCTTAATGAGTAATTGTTTTTCCCAAAGGCAACTTCCAATTTGGTACTTATTGATTGTAAATGATTCTGATTCCTGATTGTCTCTTTCTTGTACAAAGTTTTGATAGTTTCCAGAATTGTAGTTCTCATGTTAGGAATTTTATGTTTGCCTTTTATCAAAAGAGAAACTAATTTTCTAATTATTATAAATTAATAGAAATCCTTATAAACTCATTTAACTTTGAATTGACCTAAGTGAAATATAATTCAATAATTTTAAATTCTCATCTCCCACAAAGTCCATTAGTTACTAAGATTTAAAATTTCAGGGTCTAATATCATCATAGTCCTCATATTTTAACATGTATTTGACAATTATTTGAATTTTGAAGATGATTTTATCTATAACATAATAAGTTCTTGATTTAAAGTTTCTATTTTTATTAAAACACAATTTTCAATTCATGAAGAGTTAACAGGAACTATATTTAAAATTATCTGATGGAGGTTACCCTTTGCTGAAGGACAGAGGCTATCTTTTTCTTTATTTCTTTTCAAATCACTCAAAAATTTAGTTCATTTTTAAAAATCTAAACTATTGTAAGATATCATTAAGTAGATATTCCACATCACTGATTACTTTATGACTTTGCAAATTTCCAACTGATAAGAATTTTTTTATGGCATCAGTTTGTTTATTCTCTCCTACAAAATGTTTACTCGTTCAAAATAATTTGCAAGTTCTGCATTTCCTTCTCAAAACTTCAGTATTTTATACTTTCAAAACTCATATACTCATTTAATTTGATCTTTGTAATCTGAATACCTTCTATTACATGTGTAAACAATTAATTTATTCCTACATCTTTTTATGTTCTTGTTTAATTCTATTTTAATAGTTCTTTCCCTAACTTACTAAAATCTTATTTATACAATTTGAACTTATTTCCATTAACCATTTAATTTCAACACAAGTTCTACTGTATTTTAATTTATCTAAACAATTGACTTTAACTTTAGTAGTATCATCAAACTTCACATGCAGTTAATTTCTGATTTCAAAACAAATTTTACTTTTTTGGGAGCACTTTGTGAATCACCTTCAATTTGGGCTCCCTAATCAGGACTTGCTTTGTGCCATGCATAAACAACATTAGGGTAAATAAGCTCCAGTTCTACCCATTTTTATTCTTTTCTGAAGATGGTCTAAAATTTCCTTATTCTGCTTTCTTATAATAAAAATTCCTCCCTACAATAAACTTTTCCCAAATTTAAGTATAGTTTCATGCATACTTTTATTCTACACTAAAATTAAAATAAATTTCCTAGGTCAATATGCTAAAACTTCAGATTTAGAGATTTTCTAACTGAAACTTCTTCAATCTTTGTACATTTGTTGTCTTTTTAACTTCTGAGCTGTGAAATTATTTAAGATCTCTGGAGTTTTATTCTAAATTCACCTATACTTTTCCCTAAGTTTTCTTTTTTAAACATTTCCCTGAATTCCTATTTTGCTGAATATCTCCTGAACATAGCTCAAGGCTAATAAGACATCTCTTAAAAAAACCCAACTGCTGCTTTAATCAATTCCTAGTCATTTTAAAGTTTCCTTTTAAGGAATAACTGATCTGTGAAGCCATGCTGCTGCCATTGCTGTTGCTGTTGTACTTTTCATAAACTGTACAGAATTTCTTAGTAGTCTATAAATTCATTAAAATACTTATAAAGATACCCAGAATATAATTTAAAATGAAAGAAATTTAATAATATATTCACAGATTTTGTTTTGCAATAATTTTTTATCTCAGTTTTCAATCAATTTCTGTATGTCTTTCATTTCAGTAATCTCCAAAATAGCCAGTGTTGGAAACAGAGGGGAAAAAAATAGGAAAATTGAGAATGATCAAGAGTTTACTAATATCAATAGGTCATTTGTTCTAAGGTAATTTGGGGAGATTATTCAATACAATTCTGCAACTTTATAAGTAATAAAAAATTTCATTCTCTGACCAAAACAATTCCCTTATCTCTTTAAAGCCTTTTTTTTTTGAAAGTTGGGTTTTTTGGCAGCCTACCTCTTTTGGTTAATCACACCAAATGAAAAGGCATAAATAAAACACCAGTTAGCTATGAGTTAGCACAAAGCACAAACAGTATAAGCATACACATTTATATGCCATTCTCATTAAGACTTTTCTAAATGGATAAGGTCGCTTTCTATTTGAAATAAAGAACCCACCATTTCTAAATTTAGTCTCATCATTTACAAAACAGACACACAAAGAATATATATAATAAATCAGATCTAAACTTCTTCTAAGTTTTTCTCTAGGAGATTTTGAAGTCAAAATTCTAAATCTCC
This sequence comes from Macrotis lagotis, assembly GCF_037893015.1. Classification (NCBI taxonomy): domain Eukaryota; kingdom Metazoa; phylum Chordata; class Mammalia; order Peramelemorphia; family Peramelidae; genus Macrotis; species Macrotis lagotis. The sequence goes on along the minus strand of NC_133666.1, from coordinate 635,973,483 downwards.
TTTATTAAGTATAGAACTTATGACTATTGTAGCTGGAGTTGTAATGTCATCCTTAGATAATTCTTCTGTTTCCTAATTATTTTAATGTTTTTTTAGAATCCTATCAATGAAATATATAATTTAGTAGTAATGCAAATTGTTTTAGTCTAATTTATTAATTGCCTTCACCCATTTAAAGTGTTTGTTTTTAGAACAAATCTTTGTTTGTTCTTAGAACAAACCTTTATCTAAAAGATAGTAGCACTGGTTAAAGTTCCTTTAGACTTTTTACAAAGTATAATCACAAGAAGAAAAACTAATAATGAAGAGGAATTTACCAATATCGTGGTTCATTCTTTCAAAAATGATTTGGAGACATTATTCAATAAAATTTTGCCACGTTCTAAGTAATAAAATTTTCCATAATTTGACCAAAACAATTCCCTAATCTCTTTGTATTCTCAAACAAAACATCTCACAGTTTGATAACTTTAATTATACCCAAACAGGGAGTCCCTCCCTTTATCCTAATGGGGATCCTATATGATACATATCCTCATATGCCTAACTCCATCTTTCCTGGGGTCATTCCCAAGGAGTGCCCAGGAGTGGCACTCTTCAGAGGAACTTCTCCTGATATAATTGGACTAGATTCCTGAGGTAACTGCCTTTTGGCTTATTCCATCTGAGAAATTCCCCACTGAATATGCTAGAGATGTCCCCTCTTTGGGTTATGAATTGAAGAAGACAATCTTCTGTCTGACTTCAGCCTACATGGAAAATCTGTTCCTATTGATAACATTGTAATACTCAGGGCAAATTTTTCAATACCTTCAATTCTTTTTATTTCTGGGCTTAAAACTTAGGGTTCTAAAACCAGTCAATGAGGGCCTAAAGGTCCTCTATAAGTGAATATCCAGAAAAATTTATACCTATTTTCCTTTAAAATGTCCTGAAAATTTAGCACTGATTGTCAGAGGCTGACAAACCTGAGCAAATAAAAGTGATAATAGCCTTATTCACTAAATGAAAGGTAGCCTTCTTCTTTCCTCATGTCTGTAAAACTAAAATAAGCCTTCTCCTTAGCTCAGAAGAGATTGGCATTATTTGCAGGATGGTTCACACATTTTGACAGCAAATCTTTCCCCTATGACTATTGGATCTGGCCTGAATTATTGCTTCCCCAAGACGGTGTCAGATTACTTAGTGGAGAATCACTCACCCAAGCTCTACCCATTCAGAGACTGATCATGGGATTCTCTGGATGAATTGCTTACCCACTGTGAGCCCATGGACAGTTCACCCTCAATCAATTTAAGAGATTTCTCTCTTAATGACAAGAATGATTTAACTACTCCTTGATAAGAGAATTTAAAGGGAAAACCTTTTAACTCTGCCAACAGTAATTTACATTTAGCTATGTGACTAACTAGCTGAAAATAAGGAACTAGCAATTCCAATCCTGAATCTTCCTGATCTTAACAAAACAAAAGTTAAAAAAATAATGGAGGAAAAAACAGTAGCATATATATATATATATATATATATATATATATATATATATATATATAAAATAAGTTATAATTATGGCCATGAAATTTTTATAAAAATAGAATTTGAGTGCTCCAGAACTTATAAATTTATATTTGTCAACTTTCTTTTTTGTTTGTTTTGTTTTTAATTTTTTTAAGTTTATTTGAGGCAATGGGGTTAAATGAGTTGCCTGAAGTCCCACAGCTAGGTAATTATTAAATGCCTGAGGTTGGATTTGAACTCAAGTCCTCCTGACTCCAGGGCTGGTACTCTATCCACTGTGCCACCTAGTTACCCCTCAGGAACTTTCTTAAAGAAAATTTAGGGTAAATCAAGGTAATGTTGTTCATTACATAAACCCAGGTTTATCTTGACAGGGAGTATCCCAAATATTTTATATAGTCTACAGCTATTTTAAATGGAATTTTCCTTTATATCTCTTCCTGCTGGACTTTGTTGTTAATATATAGAAAAACTAGTGACTTATGTGGATTTCTTTTATATTATGCCCCTTTGCTAAAATAAGTAGTTTATTAGTCAGTTTTCTAGGATTTCCTAAGTATACCATTATATTTTCTGCAAAGAATGATGGTTTTGTTTCCTCACTGCCTATTCTAATTCTTTCCATTTCTTTTTCTTCTCTTATTGTTAGAGCTAACATTTCTAGTACAATATGAAAAATATTAGTGATAATGTGTACTGTTGCTTCACTCTTGGTCTGTTGGGTAGGATTCTAGCTCATTCCCATCACCATAATGCTTTCTGATGTTTCTAGGTAAGTGTGTTCTTATCATATTCAGGAAAGTTCCTTTTATTCTAATACTCTCTAGTGATTTTAATTGGAATGGGTGCATGCTGTCAAAAGCTTTTTATGCATCCATTGATATAATCATATTATTTCTCTTGGATTTGTTATTGATATGGTCAATTATGCTAATAGTTTTCCAAATACTGAAACAGCCCTGCACTTCTGGTATAAATTCCACCTGGTCATAGTATATGTTCTTTGGGATATATTGCTGTAATTTCCTTACTAGTATTTTATTTAAATTTTTTGCATCGATATTCATGAGTAAAATTGTTTTCTTTCTTTTTGGCTTTTCCTGTTTTAGTTATCAAAACTGTTTGTATCACAAAAGAAATTTCTAGGACTCTTGTTTTTTGTTGTTTTCTTATAAGTATCTTATCTCTACCCTTGCCCAGGAATCCTTCTCTTCCATGACCTCTTTTTAGGGAAACCAGGAGTGAGGGATAAACAGCTAAATCCCTGAGTACTAGGGATCCAATGCCTGAATTCTTGATAGATGAGAGAGAATATGAGGCCCTCATACTCCTTCATACCATTCAATCTCTTTCTATGTAGGAGGAGAGAACAATTTCTTCTAGATGTCCCTGAGGTGGGCTGGTCAATCCATAGATGTTCTTCTCCAGGAACTCAAAAGAGATTTTTGAATCTAGACTTGGTCTAAAGTGGTCTCATTTTTTTAGAGTTTGAGACAGTTTGGGAGAATTGAACCCTTAAAGGTAGGGAATGGCTATGGAGTTTGTTTCCAGATTTTACTACCACCATCTACTAGTTCCTTTATAACTCCTGTCTTGGGGTACCTTAGACCCAACTGATTGACTGGGAATTTTGATAGTTACCATACCATGTGTTTTTGTACAGACAAAATAAACAACAGAATCTGAAAGAGAAAGAATTATAGAGAAACAAAGAACCAAGGAGAAGATAAGTAAAATTCAAATCAATTTAAAAATATTTATTAAGTGCCCACAATGTGCACTGCAAATCAGTATGCTAAACTTAGGGCTACAAAGACAAAAAAGGGATAGACCCTTCCCACAGGGTCCTCTGAGCCCTGGGATTCAATAGATTAGGTGCAATCTTGGAACCTTCCCTCAGGTCAATATGTCTTTTGGTTCATATATTCTCACCCAGAATTTTATTATTGTGAAGTTTCTAAGTATAGAATTTGCAGCTCTTATATAGTTACTCAAAATAACCAGGGAATATTGGAAATGACATAGCTTTTTTTCAATCATTAAAAAAATATTTATTAAGTACAGATGCTGTACCAGATACTTGAAATGTTAGGGGGGGGAGATAAAAGTAAACCCTACTTTGAAGTTCAAAGTCTAAAGGGTGACAGTATATAAATAAGGAGGTACATCCTATCTATCTATCTATCTATCTATCTATCTATCTATCTATCTATCTATCTATCGTTTATCTCTCCATTTATCATCTGTATGTCTATCTAGAAAATGGGAATGTGATGCAATCATAACAAGGAAGTCACTAGTAATAGGGAGGAAGTGGAAATTAGTTCCTGACAAAGGTAGAATTCAACCAGAGTTTAAAGGAAAGTAGGAAAATTGAAAGATGGAGATAAAGAGGAAGATGATTCCAGGCACGAGGAATATTCAATGAAATGGCATGGAGACTCAAGATGGAGTATTATGTTTGAGAAGCAGCAAGTAGGCTAATGTGGTACTTTTTTAGGGTTGGTGGAGTGATCTGTTTCTTCAAGACTTAATCTTACAAATTAGAATATTTTCTTATTCAATCTTCATAACAATTTTGTGAAGCTTTAAAAGTTTCAAAAAAACAGAAGACTTTATATTTTATATTGGAGATGATATGGAGTCCCTGTAGTTTTTAACAGGCAAGGAAGTGGTATAGTGGATCAATTGCTGGACCTGAAATTAGGAAGATACCAAGTTCAAATCCAGTTTCAGACAATTAGTAGATATGTAATTCTGGGCAAGTCACCTAACCTCTGTCTGCCTCAGTTTTTTCATCTGTAAAATGATAATAACAGCACATACCTATAAAATCATATTATTTGTTAAGCATTTTGCACATCTTAAAATGCCGGTTAAATGCTAATGTTAAATGCTAATTGAGTATATGGACAGGTAATTAAAATCTTTAATAATCCAGGTCCTGTACTTCAGTTTCAAAGCCAAGATAGAAGGACAGTGTCTATCCTCAATGAGCATTCTAATATTCTGCATTCTAATGGGAGAAGACAACATACATAAAGAGATACTGGAAAGAGTAGAAAGGAAATAATACATTTGAGATGGAATGGTCTGGAGATGGTGAGAATGAGGTAAAGTCATGGATCCTGGCAAGATAAGGAACAAAGCTACCTATCAGAACTCAGGGTGGTTCCAGATGTGAAGACTAATTTTCTAATGAGGAGGAGGTGTGAATGAAGCCTAGTGTAGAGTTGATTTGGTCTGAAGTTAACCATGGGTGAAGTGGTTAGATCTATGATTTAGGACAACTTTTTTGACAACTAAGCAGTCAGAAGATTCAAGGGACTCCCATAAAGCTACACAGAAAATACAGAAAGAAGACATAAAATAATTCCTATGCTTTTCTTGGAGGAAAACTGAATTTGAAGTTGTCATAGTATAGGGGAAGAAGAGACCTAAATAAAAACAAAAGTAGAGATGCAGAAAGTCTCATATTCAAAAAACAAGACTCCCAAATCTCAGAGATGTTAAGAGGCACTGGTCTAAAGAGTCAAAGACAGAAATGACATATCCAAGAGAGAAAGAACCAGTAAGAGACAGAGAACTCCAAAGACAGAGACCCAAAGAGAGATTCCAAGACAGAAACATAGCAGGAAGTTGATTGAGATGAAGAAGCTAAGAGACATGAGAATGACCATTTCTGGTTTCCTATTTGCTACCATGGGTGATCTTCACCACTATACTATGTGACCAGGATCTACCTCTGGGTTCTTTTTCTTTCTTTCTTTCTTTTGCAAGGCAATGGGGTTAAGTGACTTGCCCAAGGTCACATAGCTAGGTAATTATCAAGTGTCTGAGGTCACATTTGAACTCAGATCTTCCTGACTCCAGGGCCAATACTCTATCCACTGTGCCAGTGCTCTATCCACCAAGCTTCCCCTAGCGATCTTTTTTTTTCTTGACTCTGGAGTTGTTTTTTCCCTGGAGAAGAAAATGTTTTGTCATCAAAATGAATCTGTTTTTTGTTCTCCTAATTTTTTGCCTTTAATTTGGCTTTCTGCCTCCCCATCACTGAACTCTGAGAAAATAACTAAGCAGGTTCTCACTGAATGTGAATTCTTTCCCTTTTTTGGGACTTAATTAACTCAGGAGTATCTCTGAACCCCATTAAGGGTCTGAGAGTATGATTTAGATATGCTAAGTATCCTTAAACAAATCTCTGCCTCTCTCTGGTCTTTTGCTTCTTTCTATACAAAATGAAGGATTCTCTAAGCCTTGTTTTAGTTCTGGGAGACTATAATTTGATATTTGTTGTGTACTCTGGGTAATGATTTCTGGATAGGACCCATGGAGACTTACTAGATTTGTGGCATTGGAAAAATCACTTAACATCTCTATGCTTCAGTTTCCTCATCTGTAAAATGAGATTACACTTGATGGTTACTGGCGTTCTTTCAACTCCATTATTGATGACCTAAATAATATGGTCAAGATGTTAGGGTCAGAGAAAATCCCCAATCTCCGAACAGAGACACTCGACACAATGGAGATGCAATAGCAAGGGTTTATTAAACTAGCTCGAGCTAGGGTTCCGTCCTCGGACAGGGCTAGGATCCTGGAACCCCGAGTAAAGTGAGGAGAGCCCTGATATATGGTTCAGTTGGGGAGTTCCAAGCATCTGCCTGTTGTCTGTCTTGAGATGGTGTGGCATGTTCTTATTGGATGCAGGTCCTCAGGGAAGCCCTCCACACCACCCCGTTGCATGGTCCAAGAGCTGACCAGGCAGAAACTTAGAGAGTTGACCAGGCAGAGACTTAGGAGTGGAATTTAGGCAAAAGTTCATAGGTTTCAACACTCAGGGTCTTACAGGAATTTAGGCAAGAGTTCATAGATTTTGAAACTCAGGGTCTTACATTCCCTCCTCTTCTTGTTCAATTGAGGAGCACTCGTGCTCCTCAAAGGGATGCATAGAACCCCCAGGGAGACAGTTATAAGACTGCCTGAGCACCCTAATGGATAGTGTTGAACCTGTTCCTAATGAAAGCAAGCAATTGGTTTAATATGCAGGGCCCAAAGGTGAGGAGGAGTAAAAGCAGTATCAGGGAGCCAATCAGGGTAGAGATCAATGTGGTGAGCCATGGGGATTGGCTGAACCATGAGATGAACTGGTCCAGTGTCTCTGCTCTCTTCTCTTCTCTCCTGGAGACCTCCAATGTTCTCCTGCATCTTCTGAATCTGTTCCAAAAAGTCCTCTCCAGTTCAGGTGACTAGTTGAAACTTTGTCTTCTGGTAAAGAATCTGCTTAACATTTTACTTAGATCAAAACACATGTTTCCTTCACAAGACAATGAGATTTTGGGGCTTATTGCAATTTACATTTTGCCTTATTGCCATATTGATGCACATACTTAATTTTAACACAATAAACTTTTACTATATGAGTGAACTCCCAATGAGAATTGTCATACTGTCTTAAGCTTGTAACATACATTCAACAATCATCTTGCATATGGTTTAAAAATAAAGCAATCTCAGCCTTTGCTCTTATTACAATAATGTCTCAAACATCCTTAACCAAAATGAAATTTTTCAAAATATTCTCAAATATACCATTGATTTTCCTTTTCCTGATATACTTATCTGACTCACATTCCTTTCCTTAAGCTGGACCTTAGAACTATAATTATCCTAAGAATTTCCCATTCTTCTTCTTACCTAAATATCCCTCCTAAAAATTAAAGAAACTTAATTCCTATCTTAACATGTAGTTGTTAGCAGGTGTCAGAGCCACACACCTAACACACCTGACCTATCTCTGGCTATTGGATCCAATTCACCTAAAATTTTTTTCTAGTTTGCTTAGTAACTAACTATAAAGATCCAGGACATTAAAGGAAAATTCCTTTATAGATAAAAGTATTGAATGTCAGTGTCCAGGCAGAGGTCATGTGGATAAGTCAAATGTCTTAGGCCAGATTTATTCTTCCAGGTGAGATATTATCCAAATGTCATTTTGGGGAAATCAAGTCAAAGGGGTCCAATCTCAGCCATACTGAGAAGTTGCCCCTTTGGCTGCCCATCCCAGTCACCTCACATCTTGGCTTCCTTGGCTGCAAGAACATAACATTTACCCAGTGACATTTCCTTTTTGTTGACCATTCTGGTATCTGTCATAAGAGAAAATCAATTAAAAGTCTCGTGATCTAAAATGGTTGTTTTACCTAGTTAGAACTTCCAGTGAATACAATTCACTAAATTCCAATTGTAATTTTAATGGAATCCCAATTAATGAAACCCCACCTAAAGCTCAAATTATCCTTCCTGAGTCTTTGCCTAAAACCAGGTATTTTAACTATGACTGGCCCTACAGGCCTACCTCTTACTAGAGACATCCCTTTGTCTGAAATCATGTCTACTCTATATGTATATAAAGATGGTATATCAGATTCCCCTTGGCTAGAGAAACCTCCTTCTAGCCTGTTGTATCTTACAACAAAAAATGCCTCCTTTGACCAGGAGATTGCATAGAGAAATATCAAATTATCTTGTGTTTATCTTTCCTATATTATATAGTGCTTTTACTCCAAAGCAAACAACCACTGCTTTGGAATATACATATAGAACTAAAATATTCCCAATTCATATATACATATATATATACATAGTCAGAAACTTCTACACATAAACTTGTTTTACCTACTAGCCATCCTCAGCATACAAATGGTTATTTTTTTTGGCAAGGCAATTGGGGTTAAGTGACTTGCCCAAGGTCACACAGCTAGACAATCACCAAATATCTGAGGCCTGACCTGAACCCAGGTCTCCTGACTCCAGGGCCAGCGCTCTAACCACTGTGCTACATAGCCGCCCCCTAACACACAAATTACTTTTCAGAATTCTTTAAAACCATTAAAACATCTTAGGTAGCTTTAAATTTCCAACATGCATTATTAATTTCTGTGAGTAACAGAGTAACACACAAATTACTAGATTGTACAAAGTAATTCCTCCATTATCACATTATTCATGAACCCACAGATCTATCCCAGAAAGTGTCATACTTTTTCATATTTTCCTTATTGCTCTTCAATACCCAGGCTTTAACAATACAGTATTTAAACAATTTTTTCACAAGAGATAGCTAAATATTGCAAATATTATCTCTTTGCAGTTACAAAAGAACATCACATAACTGATAAAAACATCTTATTCATCAATAAGGTACCTTACAATAGGGCCCACAACTGCAATTTGTTCAGAGCCCCCTATCAGCTGTCTGCACTTACCAAGAGAGAAGTCCACATTCTTGACTTCTTTAAACATACATTGTTAATATACATTAAACATTAAGATTCTTATTTAAACATCTTATTTCCCTTAGAAAAAAAAGCAAAATGAATATCCCATGTTTTTTACACTTTTGTGTCTACCCAAATGCTCAGAATACAATCTCATACATGACACATTTAAAACCCCAGTGTCATTACAATTCAACTAACTTCCCAACAGCTTAGTTTGATAAAAACTTTAGAGTACCTTATACAGAGAATCCAGCACTCACATTCCAAAAGCTCTATCCAAAATAAAAATGCAATTGTTAGCATTATTCAACTTAACATTAAAACCAATTAGAGCTGTTCCCCAAAAGACATCAGTAAACATCTCCTAGGTGTTCCTCTTCTTAGTAACACAATATCACTTTTCTTTAACCCAAAGGTGTTACAATAGTTTAAAAATCCAAACCGCATAACTCCTTGCAAAAGTTACAATAGTGTTAAAATAGTTTAATCCCAAACTAATTTAACAATCTAGGTTATTTAATTCCTCCCATACTGTACAAATTTTGTCAGAATGTTACAACACTAGTATCCCTCTTTTAAAACCCTCAATGTGCTTCCCAAAACTCTAGTTCAGAAACTTTATAAACAATGAGAGTCACCACTGGGATGCATGGCCAGCAGATATTCATTAAACGTAATTTCCTTTCAATAAAGGAGTCTCTTAACCCCTGGATCTTAGATTTTTTTTTCCTTTCCCAATCACATCCCACCTGTGGAGGGGTCGTTCCCTTTTTAAGCACTTGAGTTCTCCTGTCTCTCTTTCTATTGTTTTTGAGATAAGACTTTTTCTGCCATTTCCCCCTTTTTATTCAGCGAAGGAATCTCCCAAGAGGGGAGTAGACTGGTTCAGGGGGAAGGGGAGCCAGGTCTAGAGATGTTCATTCCCTTCCCTGCTATTGTATTCCCCCCTTTTGATCTAGCGAAGGAATCTTCCAAGGGGGAACAGACAGGACCTGGTAACAGGTGGGGGGATGGGGTTTGGAAATTCAGGGGCTGAGGGCTCTAAATTTAACAAAACAGTAATAAGTGTAACACATTAAGAACTAGATTTCACAAAATAATCTGTCCATTATTACATTTATACTTGGACCTACAGATCTAGAGCAAGGTACAACACATCATTTAAAACTTTCAGGGAACCCAGGGGGTCATGCTTTGATAATTTTCCTCATTAACAATCATTAATTCCAGCTTTGACATCATTACAGTAAAATAATTTATAGTTCCAAAAACAGGTCACATGTTTGATAACACCTTTCAATCTTACTGATAAGTCATCTAATTAGGGTTACATAATTTTTAATTTCCTAATCATTTTCCAAAGCCCCTCACATTTCTTCAATATCATTGAAAAGGGGATCTGGCAGTTAAGATATAATGTAAACATTCAATTCTTAACCTACATGAAACAGAACATGCTGACATCTCATTCTCTTAAAGCAACCTAAAACAACAGGTTCTCTTAAAGTTAACCTTATAATTATTTTTTTACAAATAAACCTCTTCTGAATTTTTATGTTATAACTGATGCTATCTCTTCTTCCAAATACACTTCTATTTTCAAAGAAAATAAGATCCTCTGTCAATGTTAGTTTTACATAATAATTTCAAAAGCCCAATATACACTTATTACCTATGACAGTGTTGTAGTTATATGTATAATTTCCTCTTTTTAACAGATAGTAAACTACACTGATCTCGCATATCAATATTCCCTTTTTAATACTACAAGATTTTCTCCATACTTCTTTTAGATTTCAAAAGTCATATTCAGATCAGCCTTAAATCATTTTCTTTTCAAAAGCCTAAAAAGTTTGCAAATTCTTCTTATCTTCATCAGTGCAATTCTAACTTCTCAATGCTCTCACTTATAAGAACTTTCTATCCTCACTGACCAACATTTCTTAATATTAGAACACTCTATGTTCTGGGAATGAGAGATTCCCCATAATTTGAGATATCAAAGTGATATGTACTAATTCTTTACCTTTACTGTTTATCATTACTCACTCACTCCAGATTCTTCCAAAATACATGATCCACATTCCAATCAATGTAAAATATTAACTTCCTCTTGTTTAGTTATTCTAAAGCTAGCTTACAAGTCTGTCCTGACTCCTATGACTTTGGAGGGGCCATAAAACATAAGAATCCAAACTCAAACATATTCTTTACAAACCCCTTAATTCAATTTACATGTATCTTTAGATTAGCACACTATATGATCAATAATAACATAATAAAATTAACATTTACCTAGTAATTGCTTTCATATCAAACTTTTCACTTTATGGGGTTTATTATTTTTCTAATCAATTCATTGCCAAACATTTCAAAAAGTACCAATTTAATGCAATTTTAAATCACCCCAACCTCATATAAACACATATCTCCCTATAGACTTATAGTTCTATAATTTCTTCTTTTCTCATAATAATTTGTACACCATTTTCCTAAATTCCCAAAATCCATCTTTGGTGTACAAAGTCAACCCTGCTCAAACCTTCTGTCTACATACTTTTACCACTTTCCTTACTTAAACAGTTCAAAAGAAACCCCAATTGTCTCTAAGTCTGGATTTTCTTTCCAGTACTTTCAGAATCTCTTACTCAAACTGTACAACTCACATTTTCCACTATTCCTTTTCATTAGCTCTTCTTGACTTTAATTCATACTATTCTGAACTAGAGTCACATAGCTTATACAGCTATATAAACTACAGATATGATTCCACTTTTCACAATGCATTTTCCATTCCAAGGTTTTAATATTTAACATTTCTTGATCACAACTGCTAAAATCCTGGAGAAGACAGTCATTCAAAAATCCCTTAGCCTAAATAGGACATTCCCTGCCCCCCTTCTTCAAATAGAGTAAACTGAATAACTTTTATATATATAGAGAGAGACCATCCTAGATTCCTCCTGGGGAGGGGGTTGGTCTTCTGTTCTTCAGCCCTTACATGTCCCATAATTTTTTTGTAATAACTAACAATATTTGAATCTATACTGATAAACTCCTAAAGCTCTAATGATGCCATTCTGGAAAAAGACTATTTAGTTTCTCCTATACAGGCATCTTGGTAACCACATTGTACACTTTAGGATTAACCTGACTCTCTTGTCTTTCTGAAATTTATTTTCCCTATTTTCAAATTAAAATAGCATTTCTTTCTATGATTTTTTTGTTTAACATATTTGGTAATATTTGCTGTTTCTTTAACTTCAAAATAAGGTCCCTTTTAATACTTAATTCTTCCTGAAGTAGCTCTCTCTCCTCTAAGGGGGAGGGAGGGGGAAACACTCTGGCAGCACAGAATCAAGGAGAATGGTTGCTTGACCTCCTTAAAGTGGTCTAGGAGCAGGCTCAGAGGAGTGGTCTGGGTCTGTCCCATCTCAGCTGGAATTTCGATTAAATGATTAAGAGCGATAAGCAAAGCAGAAGCAAAGCAAAAGAAGCAGAGGTGATAACCAGTCAGCATCCGTCCCTTTCAGCAGGACTAAGTATTGCTTGCCAGGTCCCAAAGGAAAATTAGGTTAACCTTGTTCCCCTATATCATTCCTAAACCGACCTTCAGAAGGGTTGGGCAACGTCTTCCACCACACCCAACTGGCGACCCACCAGTGCATCCACCTAGGTCCTTTGCCAGCTAGTCCGAATACAGAGCCGCACTGACTTGGTTACTTCAGATTCCCCTCCAAGTACATCTTGTGGCCTATGATCAGAGACTCTGAGGATCCCGGAAGAGCCCCCAAATGTTAGGGTCAGAGAAAATCCCCAATCTCCGAACACAGACACTCGACACAATGGAGATGCAATAGCAAGGGTTTATTAAACTAGCTCGAGCTAGGGTTCCGTCCTAGGACAGGGCTAGGATCCTGGAACCCCGAGTAAAGCAAGGAGAGCCCTTATATATGGTTCAGTCGGGGAGTTCCAAGCATCTGCCTGCTGGTTGTCTTGAGATGGTGTGGCATGTTCTTATTGGATGCCGGTCCTCGGCGAAGCCCTCCTGTTGCATGGTCCTAGAGCTGACCAGGCAGGAACTCTGAGAGCTGACCAGGCAGAAACTTAGGAGTGGAATTTAGGCAAACATTCATAGGTTTTGACACTCAGGGTCTTACAGGAATTTAGTTAAGAGTTCATAGGTTTCGAAACTCAGAGTCTTACAAAGAATTCTACAGTACAATGTCATTGTGGGTCCTGGGTGAATGATTTATGGAGGGCAAATTTTCCCATTTGGAACCCTCAATCTCCATTTGAGTTCAAGTTAGAAAAAGAGGAAGAAGTGATTCACATATACTCAGGGACCCAGTCATCACCATCTCCAGGTCTGACTTCTCTAGAGCTGATGAGGGTCAACCTAGAATTAGTCGAATAGGAAAAGATGAGGAAATAGAGGACCTAAAAGGAGTATGCCCTGAGTTCATTAATAGCTGTTCCTAGAAATTGATGGAGAATAGGGAACCTAAGGTAAGAAACTAAATGTTAGTTCTATCAGAGAAAAGTTCTATGAGGAAGGGAATAAACATTTATTAAATGCCTGCTTTGTATCCAGCCCTGTGTTATGCGATTTACAAATGTATTCTCAATCAATCCTGATAACAACCTTGTGAGATAGTTGCTTTTATTAGTCCTATTTCATAGATGAGGAAATTGAGACAGACAAAAGTTAAGCAAATTATTTGCAAAGGTCATAAAATTTGTCAGTGTCTTTGACTGAATTCAAACTCATCTCTCCCAGACTCCAGGTCCAACATGCAAACAGACCTACCTAGCTGCCTCCACTCAATTACTTCCTCTTGTCAAATCACTGCCTACATTCCTCTCACCACTGTGTGCTCCAATTTCATGGACTCTTAGAATGTCAGAGCTGTATGAGAGGATGACAACATGTAATTCAAAAAATTTTTAAGAGAAATATCCATAATTTCCTGAATTACACTACCATGATCTGATCTCCCAACTATTTTCAAATCCCTCTGCACACATTCTACAGTTTGTCAATGTGTTTCACAAAAATGTGATCCTGTAAGTGGAAATAAACTTCTACCTCACAAGGTCAGAAGACAATGAAAATAATTTCTGTCTTCATTTCTATTTATAGAATATGAGATTTGGGTTTTGGGCTACTATCCAGGAGAGAGAGTTCTTGGATCTTTTAGTTTTTCCCTTTGCCCACTTCTCAGGGAAGTAGAAGATCATGGCAGATGAATAATGACCACCCCATTATGACTTACCTCTAATTGAAACTAATTCCAGACCCATACATAAGTTAGGAGTTCCTTCTTGGAGACAAAGATGAGCATTAGTTAGATCTGGGCTTTAAGAGGTCTGACCCTCATTAGCCTGAAGCAGGTCAAAATGTCTCTGCTTTATGTTCTAAGCAAAAGGGGCTCTCATTGACAGTATTTCTTAAAACCTCTAAGGACCCATTGAACCAGATCAGATTGGCCCCTCTCCCAAAATCTCATTCCACCTAGGGTTTGCATATAAACATCCCACCAATAAATATCCACCTACAAAGGGTTTTAGGGACATATTAGATTAGCATAATCTCCTTGCCATCATAGATATCCCAAGCCTCCTTCTTCCAATCTGTCAAGGTATGACTTTGTGTACCACTCATTGTATAGATCCATTCCTGGGAGATTTACAGAGGGTGGGATGAGCTTGGTCATTTACTTTGAGGTGTCTCTTGTAAGATATGGATGGATGGCCAGGATAGGAAAAAATGATTGTTGTGATTCCCTAAGCCCCACCCCCATAGAATATTGATATGGACCACAGTCTGAGTCTAGGGTGGGGGCAAAAAAAAGCCAACTAAGTTCAGTTCTTCAGCAGAGGCGAAAGGTCAGCTGGGATCCCTACCCATTCAGGCAGGAAGGCAGCCTCAGGCTTGAAGATTTTGAGGAAGGATGAGTCTGGAAGGGTGTAGTTGGCCAAATGGATTGTCTCACCACCTGACAGGTAGGCAGCCCAGATGCCAAAGGTGCCAATGGTTATGATGGTGTGGTTGCACTGGGCCAGCAGGGCAAAATCTTTCGCTGGAGAGCCCTCTTTCCCATCCCCTGCAAATATCACATCTCCCTTTGTGTTGTCAATGTTGTCCTGGTACCATGCCATCTCATTGCTGGTGATCACAAAGAGAGCATCACTGTAACGAGTTCTGAACCAATTCATTGCTTGTTCCAAGTAGCCCTTGTCTGCTACCATGCCCTTCCATATGTGAGGCATGATATGAACATAATCACCTCGGTGGACATGAACCCCCACAACGGTTGTTGCATTTTTCTGAATGCCCCATAGGTAGGCCTGAGCCTCCTTTTGGATATGGTCATGCAGGGTGAATTCACGATGGATCAGGAACAGGGCTAGCCAGTGAGATGAACTTAGTCACCATCAAAATGGGGATATTCTTCTGACATCCAGTCATGTAGGGCATAGTTCTGCCAAGGTATTTGCTGGGCTACTTGGGTTGGGAGAACAGGAAGTGTGATGTGGAAGATGGGAGCAAGGTAATTATGCGTCTCAGGTGAGATAAGGAAGACTTACTAATCTTGATGATACCTTAACCCAAGTTTAGAAAATTTGGGAGCAGACAGCAAAGAGAGTCAAACCTCCCTCCCTGGGCTGAGTGTCAATAGGGGAGTCATTCAACCTTGTATGCCCCCTTTCTTGTTGGATACCTCACAGAGACCAGCCTAAAAAAGATGGAAGTCCATGCATTGTAATCCCAAAGACAGTGGTCTAACCTACTCTTCTACTACACCTTTTTCCAGTTTTTTTCAAATAGTGAGTTCTTATTCCAGAAGATGGAATCTTTGAATTTATCAATGGGTTCCTGTAATCATTTACTACTGTCTTGTGTACCTAATCCATTCCACTGATCCACCACTCTATTTCTTAGCCAACATCAGATAATTTTGATGATTACATTTTATGAGAAAGCTTGAGATCCAGTATGTCTAGACCACCTTCCATTGCATTCTTTTTCATTATATTTCTTGGTATGCTTGAGCTTTTGTTCCTCTAGATGAATTTTGTTATTATTTTTTCCTAACTCTATAAAATACTTTTGGTAGTGTGATTAGTATAGCACTGAATAAATAAATTAATTTAGATAGAATTGTTAATTCTATTATATTGGCTCAGCCTAGTCATGAGCAATTATCATTTCTCCAATTGTTAAGATGTGACTTTATTTGTGTGAAAAATGTTTTGTATTGTTTTCACATAGCTCCAGTTTACCTTGGCAGGTAGACTCCCAAGTATACTATATTTACTAAAGTTATTTTACATGGAATTTCTGTTTCTATCTCTTGCTACTGGACTTTATTGGTAATATATAGAAATGCTGATTATTTATGTCGTGCTTTTATATCCTGCCCCTTTGCTAAATTTGTAAATTATTTCAAATAGATTTTAGTTGATTCTCTAGGATTCTAAAAGTATATAATCACATCTACAAAAACTGATGATTTTTTTCTCATTGCCTATTCTAATTCCTTCAATTTCTTTTTCTTCTTTTATTGTTATAGCTATCATTTCTACTACAATATCAAATAATAGTGAATAATGTACATCCTTGTTTACCCCAATTTCATTGGGAAACTTGTAACTTATCCCTATTACCAATAATGCTTTCTGATGGTTTTATATGAACTTTTAAACTGTGGTTGGGAATATAAGAACCAATATAAACCACAGTTGGATTTCCTTTTAAGGAAAGTTCCATTTCTTCAAAAGATGTTCCCTTTTGTCATTAATTTGAGTGGATGTTGCATCAAAAACTTTTTCTGCATCTATTGAGATAATCATATAATTTCCTTTAGTTTTGTTATTGATGTGGCCAATTATGCTAATAGTTTTCTTAATCCTGAAACAGCCCTGCATGCCTAGTTTAAATCACATCTGGTCATAATATATGATCCTTGTGATATATTGCTATAGTCTCCTTACTAGTATTTTATTTAAAATTTTTATATTAATATTCATTAAGGAAATTGGTCTATAATTTTCTTTTTCTGATTTGACTCTAACTGGTTTAGGTATCAGAACCATGTTTGTACCACAAAAAAAATTTGGTAGGACTCCAGACTAGTGCAAAATTTCTTCTTCATGGCCTCTTTATGGAAAAATTAGGAATGAGGGACTGAATAGCTGTATTCCTGAGTTGGTGATCCAGATGCCTTTTTCCTTGCTAGATGGAATGGATTATGAAATCCTTGTACTATTTCATATCATCCATCTTCTTCCCATCTAGGAGAGAACTATTTCTCCCTGATGACCCTGAAGTGGGTTAGTCAGTCTGTAGTTGTTCTTCTTCAAGGCCTCAAGAGAGATTTCTGACTCTAGATTCTAAAATCATCTCATTTTTTAGTTAGAGACAGAAAGTTGGGATGGGAGTCCTGAACCCTTAAATGTCAGTGGAGTTTTTTTCCCAGATTTTACTACAATTTTCTACTAGTTCCTCTGGAATTTCTGCTTTGGGTTACTGAATATCCGAGTGATTGACTGGAACTTCTGATAAGTGATATTCCTTGTATTTTTATAGAGAACACTAGAACCTCAAAGATAGAGGAACAAAGAACAAGGGAGACACAAAAGTCAAATTCAAATCAATTCAACAAACATTTATTAAATGTCCATAATGTCTTGCAATTCCTGGTCTTAAACTTAGAGGATACAAAGTCAAAAAAAAAGTAGCACCTGCTCTCAGGGACCTCTGAACTCTGGGCTTCATCAGACTAAATCCAGGTCAATATGTCTTTTGGCTCTTCTACTCCCAACCACAGTTTAATGGTAGTGAAGCTTCTACAAATTTATGTATAGGCTTCATAGCTCCTTGTTACTCAAAGTAACAAGTGCATATGAGAAAAACAAAACTATTTTTAATCATTCAAAAAGCATTTATTAAGTGCTTATTGTGTGTCAGATAGTACGCTAAGTGTTGGGGATAAAAAGGTAAAAGTTGACCTTACCTTGAAGCTCAGAATCTATTGGGAGAAAACATATAAATAAATAGGTATATCCTATCCTATCCCATCCTATCCTATCCTATCCTTCCTTCCTTCCATCCATCCATCCAATCTCCACAACTACACAGCACAATGTGTAGAGTACGGGCCCTAAAGTCAGAAAGTTCTGAGTTCAAATCTGCTCTCAGACAATTATCAACTGTGTGACCTTGAACAAGTCACTTAACTCTGCCTTGAATCCAGGGCTATGTCCCATCATCCTGATTCATATCTGGCCTTTGGACCCAGACGATTCCAGAGAAGAAAGTAAGGCTGGTGACTTAGCATAGAAAAATCCTCATTCATTTACCTCTACATTTTACATCTATCTATGTAGAGAATGAAAATGGAAGGTAATCTTGACAAGAAAAAAACTAGTAGCAGATAGGAACTGAGATAGAACTTCTACAAAATGTGAAATTTACCTGAATTTAAAAGAAAGTAATAAAATTGAAAGTTGGAAGTACAGAGGAGATGATAACTGGCATGGAGAATATTCAGTGAAAAGGCATGGAGATTCAAAGAGTATTGCATTTCAGAAACAACAAATAGGCTAATGTAGTAGTTTTGTAGAGTTGGTGAAGTGATCTGTTTCCTCCAGAAATAATTAATTTTACAGATTAGAATGGCAGGAAGAGGGGTAGTTAGGTGGTACAGTATATAGAGCACTGGCCTTGGAAGTAGAAGTATCTGAGTTCAAATGTGACCTGAGACACTTGACACTTACTAGTTGTTAGGAAGATGTCAAGTTCAAATCCAGCTTTAATACTTAGTAGATTTGTAAGCCTGGTCAAGTCACCTAGTCTCTGTCTGTCTCAGTTATCTCATCTGTAAAATGGGAACAAAAACAGCTACCTATAACATGAGATCATTTTTTTAAGCATTTTGCAAACCTTAAAAATGTTGTATAACTGCTATCTATTAATGTGTAGGTAGGTATAATTGACAGTAGTTAAAATCTTCAATAATCACTTACTATGTTCCAGATCCTGTACTCCAGATATAAATCCAAAATAGGACAGTGTTCGCTCTCAATGAACCTTCTAATGGGAGAAGACTATACATAAAGAGGTACTGGAAAGAGAAGGAAGAAGAGGGTCCATTTGTGGTGGCCTGCTCTGGAGATGGTATTGGAATGAGGTGAAGTCTTGGCTCCTAGTAAGATAAGACACAGGTTGGTTCCAGGTTTGGAAATGAGAGAAGGTGGAAATGAAGTCCAGTGTGGAGTTAGTTTGGCCTGAAGTTGACCAACAGTGATGTGGTTAGATCTTGGTTGAGGACAATGTCTTTGGTAGTTGAGCATTCTGAAAATGCAAATGACTCCCAGGAGGCCATAAAGACACACAGTAAGCATATAGAGAAGATAAAAAGTAATCCAAATGCTTCTCTTGGAAGAAGATGAAAGTTGAGATTGTTACAGTGTGGGGGAACAAGAGACCTAGATAGGAAAGAAAGCAGAGATGCAGAAAGTAAAGGACTCCTAGCTCTCAGAGATGAAAAAAAGGTACAGGTCTTAAGAATTAAAGATGAGCAGCTTGGTGGCACAGTGGATAGAGCACTGGCCCTGGAATCAGGAGTAGCTGAATTCAAATCTGGCCTCAGACACTTAATAATTGCCTAGCTTGTTACCTTGGGTAAGTCACTTAACCCCATTGCCTTACATAAATTTAAAAAAAAATTTAAAAAGAGTTAAAGAAAAGGACAGTTAGGTAGAACAATGGATAGAGCACTGACCTTGGACTAAGGGGGACCTGAGTTCAAATCTAATCTCAGACACATAATACTTACTTAGCTGTGTGACCCTGGGCAAGTCACTTAATTCCCTTGCCTTGAAAAAAAATAAAAGCAAAACAAACCAAAAAAAGAGTAAAAAAACAGATATGGAGACAGATGAAAGAATCATTAGAAGATAGTGAACTCTACAGACAGAGCCCCAAAGAGAGATTTCAGGCCAGAAACAGAGTGGGAAGTGGATTGAAGCCAAGAAGCCAAGAGACCTGACAATGATCAATTGTGATTTTCCTATTTGCTTCAATGCCTGCTGCTTACCACCTATGCTATGTGGCCCAGATCTACCTTGGAACTTTCTAGAGATCTTTCTCTTCTTATTAACTAAGAAGCTGCCTGTTTTCTGGGGAAGAAAATGTTTTGTCATCAGACTGACTCTTTGTCTTTTGTTGTTTTAATTTCTTACCTTTAATATGATATATCCTCACTGTCAAAATCTCTCAAAATAGTCAAAAAGGTTTTCACAGAATGTGAGCATTTTTCCCTTGTCTGAGACTTAATTAACTTTTAATTAAGTCCTTTAAGCTCCATTTGGGATCTAAGATTTTGTGATTTAGATATGCTGTGTACCTTTGAACAAATTTCTTCCTTTCTCCGGGCTTTTGCTTCCTTCTCTATAAAATGAAGGATTTTCTAAACTTTATTCTGGTTCTGAGATGCTATAATTCAAGATTTGTTGTGTGACCCAGGGTGATGATTTCTGGGTAGCACCCTTAGGCACTTACTAGAATTGTGACATCGGATAAATCGCTTATGCCTCAGTTCCCTCATAAATAAAAGCAGGAGATTAAACTTACTGGCTACAAGTTTTCTTTCAGTTCTATACTGGTGATGCAGTGAAAAGGTCATGGCTTCTCAAACTGGTTTCTAAGAATTCTGCAGTGAAACTTTTTGTGGGCGCAGAGTGAATATTTTATGGAAAGCCTATTTTCCCATTTAGCACATTCAATCTCCATTTGAGTTCAAGTCAGGAAAAGAGGAAGTGGCTTAAGCTCCGTTAGGGACCCAGGCATGGTCATCTCCAGCAGATGGATGTCAACCTGGAGTTAGCTGGATAGACTAGGAAGAAGAGTAAAGAGAGGATCTAAAGGGAGGATGTCCTGAGTTCACTGTGCCTAGAGATTGGTGAAGAATAGGGAACCCAGGATGGGAAAGAAAATGAGAAAGACAATGAAGATAAATGAGACAAGAAGGTAATAAAACTTAAACCTCCCAAAGGCCCATTGAATCAGGTCAGCTTGGTCCTTTTCCCAAAAATTCTAGGATTTATATGTAAACATCCCATTAAGGAATATCCATCTCTAGTGGATTTTAGGGACATATTAGTAAGCATAATCTCCGTGCCCATCATAGATAATTTCCAAGTCTTCTTCACATCTGCCATGGTTTGGTTCTATACAACAAACTCCATTGTTTAGATCCATTCCTGAGTGATTTTTAGAGGCTAGAATGAGCTTGGTCATTAAGTCAAGGCCTCTGTTCCAAGATATGGATAGATGGCTAGGGTAGGAGAAATGATTTTATGTGGTCCCCTAAGCCCCACAGGATATTGAGCTGAGTCTGGAGTGAGGACATAAAAAAACAAACCTAAGTTCAGTTCTTGAGCAGAGGTGAAAGATCAGGTGGGATCCATACCCATTCAGGCAGGAAGTCAGCCTCAGGCTTGAAGACTTTGAGGAAGGGTGAGTCTGGAAGGGTGTAGTTGGCCAAATAGATTGTCTCACCACCTGACAGGTAGGCAGCCCAGATGCCAAAGGTGCCTATGGTCATGATGGTGTGGTTGCACTGGGTCAGCAGGGCAAAATCTTTCACTGGAGAGCCCTCTTTCCCATTCCCTGCAAATATCACATCTCCCTTTGTGTTGTCAATGTTGTCCCGGCACCATGCCATTTCATTGCTGGTGACCACAAAGAGAGCATCACTGCAACAAGTTCTGAACCAATTCATTGCTTGTTCCAAGTAGCCCTTGTCTGCTACCATGCCCTTCCATATGTGAGGCATGATACGAACATAATCACCTTGGTGGACATGAACCCCCACAAAGGTTGTTGCATTTTTCTGAATGCCCCATAGGTAGGCCTCAGCCTCCTTTTGGATATGGTCATGCAGGGTGAATTCATGATGGATCTCTTCTCGAATGTGGTGGTAGAAAGTCCAGGAACAGGGTTAGCCAGTGAGATGAACATAGTCAACATCAATATGGCGATATTCTTCTGACATCCAGTCATGTAGGGCATAGTTCCACCAAGGTATTTACTGGGCTACTTCAGTTGGGAGAACAGGAAGTGTGATGCGGAAGATGGGAGCAAGGTAATTATGCATCTCAGGTGAGATGTAGGCCTGATGTCCATTGAGCTTGGCCAGGGCAAAGAGAGTGGCATACTCACCCATCTGGTTACCTAGTCGGCCTATAGAATTCACAGTCCACAAGCCATAAGGCTGAGAAGTCATAGGGGCTGGAGTCTCAAGGGTTGGTGGCTGTGTCCATGCTTTGGACATCTTTGATAGTTGAAGCTGAAGTTTGATTGTTGTGATCACAAAAAAAGAAAAGGAAGAAGTGGACAACTTGAATATAGAAGACTCTCAGTGAGCGTAGCATGACTGAAGGCAGGAAGGAAAAAGAAAAAAGTTTAGTAGAGTCACTTGGAGTTGGAGGGAGCTGGGTATCTAGATAACTGTGAATGAAGACAGTAGACATTTGGATCCCCTGAGCTACATGTAATGAGTTATATTCATGGGACCTAGGTTGTGTGGTGAATAGAGTATTGAGTCAGAAGTCAGGAAAACCTGAGTTTAAATCCTGATACTTAAATAATTGTGTGACCCTGGACAAGTCACTTAACCTCTGTTTGCCACAGTGTCCCTATTTGTAAAATAGAAATAATAGTGGGATCTACCCTCCTAGAGTGCTTGTGAGGCCCAAATGAGATAATTGTAAAGCACTGAGCACAGGGCCCTGCATATATTTAATGCTATACAAATGCTAGCTATCGTTATTGTTGTTATTTATATTCTACAACCGGTGTATCCAACCTGACATCTGTAAAATAGTCTTTTAGTAATCTTGACAGCCCACCAGAGTTTCAGCTGCAGGACAGTGTGAATGTTTGGCATTTCAGCTTGAGAAATGTACCCAGTGATCTTAAGCCTCTTTTTAAGACAATTCAAATGGAAGAATTCGGTATTCTGGCATGGCACTACTAGGTTTAACAGGAATACAACAATGAAATCAGCACAGTTATTCTGTAGAACTTCAGTTTGGTAGAGAATCTAATATCTCTCCTCTCTCACATTTTTCTGCCAAGTCTTCCAAACACTGAGGTATCTCTGGCAGTTATTGTGTCAAGCTGCTCATTTATTTTTACAACCCTGGAAAATATACTACCAAGATATGTGAATTTGTTCATAGTATTCAAATTTTCTCCATTTGCTGTAACCATGATTCCAAGTTTGGATGGTGTAGTGCTGGCTGGTAGAGAACCTCTTCTTTGTTAGTGTTAATTATTAGGTTAAAATTAGTACAAGCAGCAGAGAATCAATCCATACATGTTCCATACAAGCCTCAGATGCTCCACCCAGTGCACAAACAAGTGTTAGCAGAAAGTCATGCACCAACTCTCCTTTCACTTTAGTCTTGGCTTGTAACCTTTTCAAGTTTGTCAACTAATAGTATGGTTGCTGATCTTAAGGGCAGGTAAGTGGCACAGTGGATAGGGCACTGACTTTGGAGCCGGAGGATGGGAGTTTGAATCCAGTCTCAGACATTTGCCATTTGCTAGCTGTGTGACCGTGAGCAAATCACTTAACCCTGATTGTCTTGAATCCAGGTTCTTTTCCAATCATCCTGATTCATATATGGTCATTGGATCTCTGGAGGAGAAAGTAAGACTGGTGACTTAGCACAGAACCCCTGTGCTTGTCATGACATCACCTCCCTGTGGTAATGGTCTTCTTTGAGAAAGAAAAACAGCAGTTGATCTTGATTCTGTTTTTATGCTGATTGAAAGATTGTGATAACATTGCTGAAAACATCATGCTAAAGTGATAGGAGCAAATGTACAGCCTTGCTTCACTCCATGCTCTATTATCCAGAACCCATGTAAGCATCCAATCATAAAATTGACATATAATACTGATGAACTTCTCTGGTCAATCACATTTTGCCAGAATTTTTCACAAGCCTACATGTGTCAAAGTGTAAATGAATGGTCAAATTAATTGACAAACATTGTTTTGCTTCTGACATTTCTTCAGGAGTTGTCATGAAACATATACTATATTGACCATTGTTTGATCCCTTCCTGAAGGCACATTGGCTCTCAGGTAGATGACTGTCTTCAAGATGAAACATCAAACTATTAAGGAGAACTCTAGCAGGAATGCCAACAATAAGACTGATACCCCTCTGTAATTGTTATAGCTTAATCTATTTCCTTTTCCTTTATAATGATGGTCAGTGGAGACATCCTTGAATTGCCATACACTCAGAAAATTTCAGTCAGCTTTTGTATCAACCTGTCTTCTAAATCTCAGCTGGAATTGAATCAGCATCAGGAGCTTTGCCACAGGAAAGGAACCTAATGGTATTCAAAAGCTCTTCTTCAGTGGGAAGTTTGACTAGAGAGAGATTGACTTCAAGTAGAGGTGTCCGGTTAATGGCTTCATCACTGATTGATGATAGTCTGTTGAAAACAGTTTGGAAGTGTTCGGCCCATTTCTCCAAGATACTGTGTTTGAAAACAGCTAAAATCGGTTGGTAGTCATTATAAATACAAAGACAGTCAATGAAACAATCCCTACTTAAAAGGAGTTTTATCAATATGTGGGAATTGGACACAGTACTCTGGATATGATTTGATCTTATCTTTCTTTATCTCCTTTTTTCTGCCCTTCTCTTTATCAAAGCCAGTTCCTTTTTTATATCCTTGATACCCCTCTTCTTTTTTTTGCCTTTTTTATTTTTATTTTTTAAATTTTATTTATTTATTTTTCTATTAGGATGCAGAGATAGTTTCCAACATTCATTTTTCTGTAACGTTTTAAGTTCCACATTTTTATCCCCCTTCTGTCTCCTCTTGATAGTGAATAATCTGGTGTAGATTATAATGTATAATTAATGTTAGACATGTTCCCATATTGGTCATGTTGTTAAAGAAGAATCAGAACGAAAAGGGGGAAAAAAGCATGAGAGGGGAAAAAACATAAAGTATAAAATAGTTTTTTAAAAAATTAAAAAATAATATGCTTTAGTCTGCCTTTAGACTTCATATTTTCTTCTACGGATATGGATGGCATTTTCTAGATACGCCATCTTCCAAGGACCATCCTCTTTTCCCCCACCCCTCTGGTAGTTATCTTCTTTTCTCTCTAATTTTTGATATTTTATCTTGCTCTCTCTATTGCTTCATTCCTTACTGTACTACTGCCCTCAAATGTGCCTAGGAAAGTCCTGTCCTTAATAACAAGCAAATTAATAAACAAAATCTCCTCCCTTGAACCATCCATCTTTTCCAGTTTTATATCTTTATCTTATATCCTTCCTTCTCATTCCTCTCTCATCCCTCTGCAATCTAGCTTCTGACCTTATCTCTGAACTGAAATTACTCTTTTCAAAGACTCTCAGTGATTTAATTGTCTAGTACAATGGTCTTCTCTTAGTCATTATTGCTTTTTGCCCCTCAGCAGCTACCTGCAAGAGTGGCCCACTGCCTCTCTGTATTTTTGTAACACTGTTCTTTCTCATGTGTCTATCTGTCCTTCATTTTTCCCTTCCTCTCTCCATCTCCGCCACTCTCGTTTTTCTTTCTTTCTCCCTCTTGCTTCATTCTCTTTCTTATCCTTTTGGCTTATGTACTGTGGAGACCTTCACTTTTTTAAAATTTAATTTTAATTTTTGCTCAATTACATTCAAACAAAATGTTTAACAATTGCTTAAAAATATTGGATTCCAAATTGTCTCCTTCTCTCCTGACCCCCCCTCATTGAGAAGACAATGAATTTTATGTGGATTATACATATGTAGTCATGCAATAGTCTAATACAGCGAAGTCAGTTTGGGCCTCTAAAATAACTGAAAGCCAACAACCAATCGCTCATGATAAACATTTCTATATTAGCCATGTTGTAAAAGAAACCAGACATCAAAAGAAAACAAAACAAACAAGAAAGATAAAGGAAGTTTTAAAAAGTATGCTTCCATTTACATTCAGACTTTATAGATACCTTCTCTGGAGTTGGATAGCATTTTTCACCATAAGCCCTTTGGAATTTTTTTTGATGATTGTATTTCTGCAAAAAACTGGTTCTATTCATTTCACTTTGCATCAGTTCATGTAATTCTAAAATTTTCTGAAAGCATTCTAATTATCATTTCTTACAACACAATAGCATTCCATTACAACAACTTGTTTAGCCATTCCTAAACTGATGTACATCCCCTCATTTTCTAATTCTTTGCCACCATAATAAGGACTGTTATAATATTTTTATGTGAAAAGTCCTTTCCACTTTAAAACTCTCTTTGGGAAACAGACCTGTGGGATCCTTATTAATAAAAGCTGTAATGTGGACTTCTTAAACCAGGAATAATGTGGATTTCTGAGCAAAATTCACTAGCAGTAAAGGTCATGAATAATGTAGGTTTCTTAGCAAAACTATTCTATCATTGTAAGCATAATGATAATATGGAGCTCCTATCAATGAACGTTTTGATTAATATAAACCAATGTAAGCCAAAAGAAAACATATTGTCTAAGGCATGCCTGCAGTAACCCAGTACAAATGTGTCACATGTGAAGGACTCCAGCCAAAACAGCACTGATATCACATCCAGGTGTCTGGGCCAGTGCTGAGCTGAGGAAATCCAAAAATGTTAGCCAATTCACACTAACATACCTTTTAACTCCTCCTTTCTTTGTCTGATTTCTATAATTACAATGAGGTTTTGGAGGGACTTTGTCGGGAATTCAGTATATTATCTGGTTGTTGATCCCAGATTACCCCATGTTAGTACCCCATATTGATTATTAAACTACTTATATATTTAATCTGGAACTCCCCAGTCTTTTTCTTTAGTATCATGTTGAACTCCATATTTGGGGGGAGACTTGAATACTCCACTGAATGGAGAATTTGGGGCAAGATAAGATCAGGTAGTGCTGGGTCAAAGGGTAAGCATGGTTTTATAACTCTTTGTGCATAACTCTAAATTGCTTTCAAGAGTGTTTGGATCAATTTGCAATTCCAATGACAGTATATTAGTCTTCTTATTGTTCATATCCTCTCCAACACATCATTTTTTGTTTCTGTTATATTAGTCAATGTGATATGTGTGTGGTGGCATCTCAGATTTGTTTAAATTTGCATTTGTCTAATCAATAGTGATTTAAACCATTTTTATATGACTGAAGAATGCTTTGATTTCTTCTGAGAACCATCTTTGACCACTATCAACTAGGGAATGACTTGAATTCTTATAAATTTGTCTCAGTTCTCTATATATTTGAGGAATGAAACTTTGATCAGAGAAACTTGCTTTAAAAATTTCCTCTTGGTATCCTGTTTTCCTCTAATCTTCACTGCATTTTCTTTGAGCAAAACCTTAAATTTAATTTGATAATCAAAATTATCCATTTTATATCCTATAATGTTCTTTATCTCTTGTTTGGTCATACATTCTTCCTTTAGCCATACATTTGGCAGGTAAAATATTCTATAATCCTTAATCTGCTTATGATATGACTCTTTATGTCTAAATCCTGTATTCGTTTTGACTTTATCTCTGGATGAGGTAGGAGATGTTGATCTGTCAAACTCCTTTCTAGTTTTCCCAACAATTTTTGTTAAATAATGATTTCTAGGCATCAAATCTTGGATCTTTGGACTTGTCAAACACTAGATTACTATGATTGGCTATTACTGTGTATTATATATTTCATAATCTATTTCACTGATCCATCACTCTAATTCTTAGCTAGTTCCAGATCATGTTAATGATTATTGCTTTGTAATACAGTTTGAGATCTGGTACTATTAATAAACTGCTTTTCTTCACTTTTATTTTTCATTGATTTCCATGATAGTGTTACTTTTTTTCTTCCAGATGAGTTTTGTTATTATTTTTTATAGCTCTACAAAATAATTTTCATAATATGATTAGTATAGCAGCAGCTAGGTAGTGCAATGGGTAGAGCACCGGCCCCCTGAGTCAGGAGTACCTGAGTTCAAATCCAGCCTCAGACACTTAATAATTACCTAGCTGTGTGGCCTTGGGAAAGCCACTTAACCCCTTGCTTTGTAAAAACATAAAAAAATAATATGATTGGTATGGCACTGAATAAATAATTTAATTTAGATAGAATTTAATATTTATTATATTAAGTCAGGTTATTGATGAATGACTAATACTTCTCTACATTTTTAGATTTGACTTTATTTTTGTGAAAAGTGTTTTATATTTATATTTCTATAGTTTTGGGGGTTTCTCTGAGCAGGTAGACTTCCAAGTATTTTATTTAGTCTGCAATCACTTTAAAAGTAATTTCTTTACCTATCTCTTCCTGCTTGACTTTGTTTATTAAATTTAATTATTTATCTAATTTTTTTGGTGATTCTCTAGGTTTTTCTAAGTACACAATCTTACTATCTGAAAAGATTGATTATTTTGTTCTGTCATTATTTAATACTTTTAATTTTTCTTGCCCTATTTCTATAGCTCGTATTTCTAGAACAATATTAAATAATAGTGAACAGTGAATACGGCATCCTTCTTTCACTTCTGATCTTATTGGGAAGATTTCTAGCTCATCTTCAATACAAATAGATACTACTTATCATTTTAAGGAAAGTTCTATCTATTACTATGCTTTTTAGTATTTTTATCATAGTCATTCTTTCTGTTGTTTCTTAATGAATCATTTTTATACTTGCTAGAACCAAGTCATATGTTTCCTGAAATATTCTATCTTGGGCCTTCTTTTCTTTCTGTACTCCTTCTCTCTTATAAATCTCAGTGGCTCCCAAGGAGAGAATTATCCTATGTCTATGAGGATAGACAGAAAGTAGCAAGTAACCTGAGGGAGAGACTGAAAGAAACATGTCCCAGGCAAATGAAACTACCATCACTTTGACTAGCATCTCCCCTCACACTGAATGGAGATAGGGGAAGTGATTAACCATTTATATAACTTCTACATATGGAGAATGAAGGTAAGCACTTTGTACAATTATCTCACAACAACCCTTATTAAGACATTGAGGAAATTGAGTCAAACAGAGGTTGTAACTTAATGGTTCAGTGCTCTATTATCTGGGCTATAGATGCTTCTAAATAGCCCAGCTCTTTGAACCTTATGAATAGCAACTCTTCAAACCACCAGAATGGCTTCTATTTCAGCCCTTGAACCTATCTTTGAGGAGATAAATTAATTTTAAGAGGGGCTTACTTTCCTACTCATCAGGACCAAGACTGATGACCAAACTGCCACCATTAGGCAGATAAAGACAAAAGCTTTGGTGATGGCATGATCTCAATGATCCTGTGATCATTCCAGATCTCAAAGAAATATCTCCTATAGAGAAAGGGACACTCATCTCCATAAACAATTGCACTTCACACCATAAGTAAGCCAGCTAATTGAGGTAACTGGGCACTCTTTGGGAGAGACAAGACTTAGCATAGGCTAGGCAAAGCAAAATATCATCATAGCCATTTCCTCTAGTTCTCATCAGACCCTAGTGGAGACAGCCTAGGCCCCTGAACCCAAGAGCTTTAAGGGTAATAAGACTTCCAGCTAAGTCCACTTTGCTACTATCCTGGGAAGCAAGGTGGTGCTATAAGCCTCAGCAATGCAAGAGACATCAAAGAAAGAGCTTGTTGACAATGTTGAACACTTCTAAGACAAGATCTTTCTTTAATAGGTCTTGAGAGTTCAGCATTGATGATAGAAACAGATATGATTTTTTTACAGTTATGATTTTAACAGTAGAAATGATATTGAAAAAGAAGCATTAACATCTGCTTAAGGACCATGGACCTTCCTATTTGACTGGAAGTGGATTCCTTCCATATTATTCCTTTTTATAAAAAATGAATTTATTTATTTATTTTTCCAATTACATGTAAAAATAGTTTTTACCAGTCATATTTTGGTAAAGTTTTGAGTTTCTCAATTTTCTCCTTCCCCCTCTTCTCTCTCCCCTCCCCAAGGCAGAGTGAACTTATATAGGTATGAGAATGCCAAACATATTTTCATCTTAATCTTATTGTGAAAGAAGTCTCAGAAAAAGGAAAAAAACCAGAAGGGGGGAAAACATAAAATACAGAAAAAATTTTTAAAATTGAAAATAGTATGCTTTGGTCTGCATTAAGACTCTATAGTTTCTTTTCTGGGTGTGGATGGTATTTTTCATCACAAGTCCTTTAGTATTCTTCAATTATTGTACTTCTGAGAAGAGCAATTCCAACATAATTGATCACCATACAATATTTCTGTTAATGTATGTATTCTTCTGGTTCTGCTCATTTCATTCAGCATCAATTTATGCAAATCTTCCCAGGTTTTCTGAAGTCTGACCAATCATGATTTCTTACAGAACAATAGTACTTGATCACATTCATATATCACATTTTGCTCAGTTATTTCCCAATTGATGGATATTCTCTCAATTTACAGTTCTATTCTACTACACAAAGAGCTGCTCAATATATTTTTATACTTGTGGGTTTCTTTAATCCTTTCTCATGATTTCTTTGGGATACAAACCTAGTGGTGGTATTGCTGAAGCAAAAAGGTATGAACTGTTTTATTGTTCTTTGGATATAGTTCCAAACTGCTCTCTAGAAAGGTTGTTTTACTTCACAACTCCACCAACAATGCATTAGTATCCCAGTTTTCCCATATCTCCTGTAATATTGATCATTTTTCATTTTTGTCATATTGGTCAATCTGATAGGTGTTAAGTGGTACTTCAGAGTTGTTTTAATTTTCATTTTTCTAATAAATAAGGATTGAAAGGATTTTTTTTCATATGAGCATGGATAATTTTAATTTCTTCATATGAAAACAGCCTGTGCATATCCCTTAGTAATTTATCATTTGGGAAATGACTTGTATTCTTACAAATTTGATTCAGCTATCCATGAATTTTAGAAATAAGTCCTTTATCAGACAGACTAGTTGTAAAAAATGTTTCCTTCTAATCTTGGGTGCATTGGTTTTATTTGTGCAAAACCTTTTTTAATTTTATGTAATCAAAATTACCCATTTTGAATTTTATAATGATCTCTATCTCCTGTTTGGTCATAAATTCATCTTCTTTCCATAGATCTGACAGTTAAACTATTCCTTATTCTCCTAACTGTCTTATCACATCACCTTTAATGTCTAAATCCTCTATCCATTTTAACCTTATCTTGATATAAAGTGTGAGAGTTGGTCTTTGCCTAGTTTCTCCCATACTATTTTCTAGTTCTTCTAGCAATTTTTATTAAAGAATGATTTCTTATCCCAGAAGAAGAAGTCTTTGGTTTTATAAAAAATTACTATAGTCATTTACTATGGTTTATTTTATACTAAATCTATTTCACTCAATTTCTTAGCCAGTACCAAACAGTTTTGATGACTTTATAATATAATTTTAGAACTAGTACAGTTAGGTCATCTTCCTTTGCCATTTTTCATTAATTCCCTTGACATTCTTGACTTCCATTACAATTTTTTCTAGCTCAATAAAATAATTTTTGGTAATTTAATTGGTTTGGCGATGAATTTAGGTAGAATTATCATTTTTATTATGTTAGTTCGATCTACCTATGAGTAATTGATATTTGTCCAATTATTTAGATCTGATTTTATTGTGTGTAAAGTGTTTCATGCTTGCTTTTATATAGTTTCACTTAGTCTTGACAGGTAGACTCCCAAGTATTTTAAGACTAAAATTTATGTCCAGTTATTCTAGAGGAAATTTTTTTCCATCTCTTGCTCCAGTGTTCTGTTGGAAATATATAAAGATGTTGTTGATTTATATGGATTGCAGAATTTTCTATTCTGCAACTTTGCTAAGGTTGTTAATTTTTTCAAGTAGTTTTTTAATTGATTTTCTTGGCTTCTCTAAGCATCCCATCAAATTGTGTGCAATGAGTGAGAGTTTTATTTCCTCATTGCCTATTCTGATTTCTTCAATTTCTTTTCCTCCTCTTATTGATAAAGCTAACATATCTAATACAATATTGAATAATAGCAGTGCTTATAGGCATCCTTGTTTCAATCTTGATCTTATTGATAATCCTTCTAGCTTATCCCCACTATATATATATATAGTGTTTGCAGATAATTTTAAGAGATACTGCTTATCATTTTAAGGAAAACTCCATTTATTCCTATACTCTCCAGTGTTTTTAGCAGAAAAGGGGGCTGTATTTTGTTAAAATCTAAATAATCATATGATTTCTGTTAATTTTGTTATTGATATAGTCAAATATGCTGTTTATTTCCCTAATATTGAACTAATCCTGACTTCCTGGTATAAATTCTACCTGATCATAATGGATTATCCTGTTGATAACTTGCTGTATTCGCTTTGATAGTATTTTATTTAAATTTTTTGCATGAATATCCATTAGAGAAATGATTTTATGATTTTCTTTCTCTTTTTTTCACTCTTCCTGGTATAAATGTCAGCATCATAATGGTGTCATAGAAAGAATTTCGTGAATTCTTCTTCATATAATTTTTTTTCTTTTTAGGTTTTTTGCAAGGCAATGGGGTTAAGTTGCTTGCCCAAGGCCACACAGCTAGGTAATTATTAAGTGCCTGAGGTCACAGTTGAACTCAAGTCCTCTTGTTTCCAGGGCTGGTACTCTTTCCACTGCGCCACCTAGCCACCCCCCTTCATTTAATTTTTTAAATAGTTATATAGAGTTGGAATTAATTGTTCTTTAAATGTTTGGTAGAATTCACTTCTAAGTCCATCTGGCCCTGGAAGCTTTTTTCAATTGATGGTTTTTTCAATTTCTTTTTCTGAAATGAGGTTATTTAAGTGTTTAATTTCCACTTCTGTTAATGTGGGCAGTTTACATTTTTGTAAATATTCATCCATTTCATATAGATTTTTGAAATTATTGTAAACAGTTGAGCAAAATAGCTCTGAATTATAAATTTAATTTCCTTGGTGGTGAATTCACCCTTTTCAATTTTGGTACTGGTAATTCGGTTTTCTTTTTTCTTTCTTTTTTTTAATTAAATTAACCAAAGACTTATCTATTTTATTTTTTTTTTATAAAATCAATGCTTAGTTGGAGTTTTCCATTTGGTCAATTAATTTTCAAAGTAGTTTCTATCTTTCCATTTGTCTATTTGTATTTTCGAAGGAATTATTTTCTTTTTGCATTTGCTAAATTGTATTTTTAACAGATTTATTTTTCTACAGACAATTTTGGTGCTTCCTTTTGCAAGACATTCATTTTTCTTGCATTGCCCCCCAATGTTTTACTTGATTTTTTACAGTCCTTTCTGAGTCTTTCCAAGAGGTCCTTTTTTGGCCTGGAATTAAATCCATATTCTTTTCTGTGGCATCACATGTATTACTTTTTCTACCATCCTCTTCTGAAATTGCCTTGTGCTTTTCCTTATCTTCAAGGTAGCTTTCTAAAGTCCCAACTTTTCTCTGACTTTTCTTACTCATTTTGAGCTTTGTTCCTGGGTACTGTTCCAGGTTTCTTGTGTTGGGAGAGGTACCCGCATTGAAACCAACAGGGGTTTGCTCACTGGGCTGTGGCATTCTTCATTGAGAATACCCATGACTTGCTTGTTGGGTTGACCTGGTAATCCCAGATGTACTGGCTGAACAGGGGATCTGGGGTACCTGTGTTGAAGTCTTCTTAGCCAGCCCTTGCCCTGCTGAGCCAGGACCCAGGGGGCTCCTCTATGAC
Organism: Macrotis lagotis; assembly: GCF_037893015.1. NCBI lineage: Eukaryota > Metazoa > Chordata > Mammalia > Peramelemorphia > Peramelidae > Macrotis > Macrotis lagotis. Next base: position 635,939,911 of record NC_133666.1, on the reverse strand, counting down.
TGAGAATTTCTGATTGGTCTCCATTGTATCCAGCCCTTGGTGATTTCAGCTTGTTGCCCTGCGCTCAGCTACTCTCTCCTGGTCATGCATTCCTTCCACTTGAGATAGACCTTTCTGGAAAATACTCTACTCTGTTCTTTTGTGGATGCTGTTGTTCTTGAATCATTTTAGAGGGTTGATTAATTTTTTTTTGAGGGAAACCTAGGAGAGCTTAAGGAAGTTCCTGGCTTTTCTCTCCCATCTTGGCTCCATTCCCTTGAGAATTTGCCACATGTGAATGCTTGAGAGGAAGGACTGTCTTCGTTTTTCTTTGTATTCCTGGTGCTTTGTATATACTGATTGATTAAGGCACTTATTATCTGGATCACTGTTGCTCAGTTGTTTCAGTCATATCCATCTCTTTGTGACCCCATTTGGGGTTTTCTCAGCAGAAATGTTGGAGGAGTTTGCCATTTCCTTCCCCAACTCATTTTACAGATGAGAAACCTGAGTCAAACAGGGCCAAATGACTTGCCATGGGCCATAAGCGTCTGAGATTAGATTTTCCTGACTCCAGATCTAATGTTGTACTCACTGAACCACCTAACTGCTAGAATATTTCAAAAGTCTATTAATTAGTCTACCTGCCTCAGTTTATCTTATACTGTTTACTAGTGATCTTCTAAAAGCACAGACCCATCTATGTCACTGTGTTGCCAGAGAAATTGTGGTAGCCAATGAAGATTGAGAGTTGTTTAAAAGTGAAAGAATTCACATCTAGCCCTAGAATTGAAATAGCTCAGTATTTATTTTAGAAGCCTGAAAAGTTTGCAGATTAAATTTTTTTTTCTGAAGAGAAAGCAACCTACTTGTAGGTGGGGAGAGGAAAGAGAGAATAACAAAGGACCAGGCAAGGTACCTAAGGGAAAGAGAGAGAGGAGAAACAGACATAAGAATTGGCTTAGACCCAAGCAAGTACAGCCACATGGAATAGAGACCATAGTTCTCCATAGCTTAGACTAGGAGCACATGATTCTAGCTTAGAGAGAGAAAGAACATATCTATCCTTATAGGGAGAAAGAAGGGAGAAGAGAGAACCTGTCTTCTGGGTCCCCTGACTTAAATACATTTTTGTATTGGATTGGACAAAGTCGACACTTGGGGGGAAGTTTAACACCTGGCTCCATATACTCTCCAATATGCAAGCCATGGAGGTGGAGCTCCAAGGAAGAGCCAAGACAGCACTCATTGCAAATGGAGGCTGCAAGGATGCATCTTTCTGTCCCAAAGTTCATGACTTTTAAGTCCAACATGTCATTTCCTGTAGAGGATAATTGTTGCACCAGTGTCATCAAGCTTGGCCAAGATTGAAGTGAAAGTCAGAAGAAAGTTTTACAGGATTTTAACAGTGCAAAAGATCACAAAATTTGTTTCCAATTATGATATCATGTCCATAATTTTCTATATCAACTCCATTGCTCCATAAATTTAGAAAACTACCTATTGCTTTTTAGAATAGAATACTTTCTTTCCTTCTTTTTTTTCAGGTTTTTGCAAGGCAAATGGGGTTAAGTGGCTTGCCCAAGGCCACACAGCTAGGTAATTATTAAGTGTCTGAGAATGGATTTGAACCCAGGTACTCCTGACTCCAAGGCTGGTGCTTTACCCACACCTTTCCTTCTTTCTTTCCTCCTTCCTTATTCCTTCCTCCCTCCTTTCCTTCCTTCCTTTCTTCCTGTTTCTTCCTTCCTTCCTTCCTTCCTTCCTTCCTTCCTTCCTTCCTTCCTTCCTTCCTTCCTTCCTTCCTTCCCCCATCCTTTGTCTCTTTCTCTTCTTTCTTTCCTTTCTTTTCTTCCTTTCTTCTTTTCTTCCTTCCTTCCTTCCCTCCTCTCCCTCATCTTTCTCTGTCCACATAGAGTAGATGCTCTACCCAAAGGAATATAAACTTTGATCAATGAAATCTTGCAAGATGTTTGGGTTTTTACAGATTAGATTTCTTTTTTAAGGATCATGCCTTAAACACAAATTACTTTGGCTTTCACTAATTGGCCAATAATAGGACACAACCCAAATTTCACTAGGTCGAATTTGAGTCAAGTCTTGAAAAAACTAGAGAAACAGAGGGCAGAGATAAAGAGGAAAGGCATTCTAGACTGGAAGAAGCCAGCCAGTACAACTTGCAAATTGAATCTGATATGTGCCATGGGTAAATAACAACTCTTCTAAAACTCATTTTCCTCATGTGTCTATAATTCTACAGGTGTGAATGAGGATGAAATAGAGAATAGAAACAGAAATCGAAATGCAAACCTTAAAGCAATATATAGTTAGCTTTTGTTTTTGGCTTGAATTTTTGTTTGTTTTTTGACTTGGACTGATTTCATTGGAATAGAGATCATATCAAAAAAGAAAATCTCCCTACCAAAGCAGATCAATGAGTGCAATGCAACTTAAGAGAGTGCTTATTACATAGTTATTCTTCTTATCATGGTATTATAGTAACAAGGTGTTGTAGTGATGTTTCTTGTAAGGTTTTTTCATTCATTCAACACAGAACAGTTGCTACTCTATAAGCCTTTATTCCCAGGTTTTAAGGTGTGTAGTGTGTAGGATTAGAATCCACTTAAAAAAATATAGAGACTACTCTGAGCAAAAAGGAAAGTTTATTTTCACTTTTCTCAAGAAAAGGGTAACCTCAAGTCTCACAAAGTTGCCCCAGGTGACATTCAAGCAAGATTATATGACCTAGCATGATCCCCCCCAACCCCCTCTCTTCCAAATTGATTGGTTAAGGTTTTCAAAGTTACAATCTTTATACAAAAAAATCTACCCAGCAACAAAGAGAAGAATAAAAGGTTTTCATAAAATATTACCTCACTATTCAGATGGTGAGGGTATCAGAAGAAAATTTCTAATGACCTTCTGTTAAATGAATTAATGTCTGAGTATGCAAGGTCTTCTAAGGAACTCTACTATCCCTTTCTTTAGTACTTATCAAACAAGAGAAGCCAGGCTACTGTTCTCAAAGTCTATTATCAAATAGGTGGCTGACTAAGACTGCAAGTTCTCTTCTCTGGAAGTATTCCACTATTTCCCTCCCTTAACAGAATCAATGAAAGGTCTTTCTGGAAACAGTCCACTGTTTCATTCCCTAGCAGAATTGGGAGGGTGTCTGTGGGAATGCAAGGCCTCTCTTCCCCTTCTAAGAATAGTCTAAAATAGTCTAAGAGTAATAGTCTGTCTTTGTTTTAATGATTTTTAACCCTGAAAGGACTTCACTAAGAATATTAACTCTTAAGAGGGAATATTCCACTCAGTAGGGAGGAGGGAGAATTAGGGGAGGGGCACAAGATCATTGTAGAAGATGTATAAACCAGCCTGCTTGGGAACTTCCTTTCCTAGAACTTGCCAAGGCTTTTCTTCCAGCTCTTAGCACCCCAGATTCATGGGCAGGGTTACAAAGATTTAATTGGTTACAAGATTGTTTGAGTAAAATGAGACTATTAACATTCACTAATATGTTACCACCCAGATGTTTACTTTTCCAGTCCCACTTTGCCAGGCCTATGTCCAGGCCAGTTGGCCACAATGGTAATGTTTACCATTGCCCTTTATTATTAAAGGGTTATACATTTTATAGCTGAAAAGGATTGTGAAAGAGCAACTCCACCCCCCCCCCACTTAAAAGATAAGGATCTAAGGACCAGAGAGAAGAAAGAGGCAGAGCTAGCACTTAAACCCACATCCTCTGATTCTAAATTTAGAGTTCTTAACACAGGGTTAAAGGATATTAGATAGATTTCAGGAAATCCATGAACTTGGAAAGGAAAAAATGCATCTTTATTTTCATTAACCCCTGATTGAAACAGAAAATTTCCTTTAATTATTTAAAAACATTATTCTGAGAACAAAGGAATCCATGACACACCAAAAAGGTTAAGAACTTGGGCTCTAGGGACAGCTAGGTGGCGCAGTGGACAGAGCACCAGCCCTGAAGTCAGGAGGACCTGAATTCACATTCTACCTCCTTTCTGGTAAAGCATTGATTGTGGGAAGAGGGGTGAAGGGATTTGAGAGTCTGAGAAAATTGTGTGGTAGTAAAGACCAACTAGTGGTCTAGCTCTTTTTGGAATGCTCACAATTCTGAATGACCTTTCTGACATGCTTCATAAAAATAGCAAATTATTGAAGGGTTTAGAGTTTTTAATAATGGAAGAGGGAGAGAAGGGGATCACTGGCTCTGGAATCAAAAAAACTGAGTTCAAATAACACATTTGATGCTTACTTCTTGTATGACATTGGGGAAGCCATGTTACCTCTCTATATCTTAGCTTCCTAAATTTTAAAATGAGATCTCCATGGACTTTGAGGTCCCTTCCTGCTTCTGTTTTCTGTCTCTCTGTCTCTCTTTGTCTATATCTATTTATCTCTTTCTCTGTTTCTCTGTCTTTCTCTTCACTCTCCCTCACTTTCCTACCTTCTCTCCCTCCTCCTTACTTTATGCACTTGTATATGTATATGTACATATATAGAGCAGTGTGGTAGATGGGATATAGATTGTATCTCCAAATCAGAAAGACTTGTCAGGAGCAGTCACCTAACACTCAGAAGCATATATATCTACTTAATGCCCTTTATTATCTGGTTCCCATCTACCTTTTCACTATTATTTCATATTACTACACTTTTTATGCTCTATTTCATTCAAATTGATTTGAAATCGTTTTCTTGTATATAAAAAGATATTAGGTACTGACTATGTCCCTGCCCTCAAAAAAAGCTCACAATTTAATAGGGGAGACATGTAATAGGGGAGATAAAGAAATACAAGTAAATATATACATATAGACAGACAGACAGACAGACAGATAGATAGATGTGTATAAATACTGCATACATAGGGGAGAAGTGACTGAGGGAAAGGTACAAGAATGAAGAGAGGCTGGGAAAAACTTCTTATAGAAAATGGAATTTTAGTTGGGAATTAAAGGAAGCCAGAGAAGGCAGTGATATAGTAATAAGATTTGCAAAGGCAGTCCTCTTATGCCTGGAACCTTCCCTCAAGGAATCCCCATCTTTCTTCTACTGGCCTTTTCTGATTCTCTCCCCTAGCCATTTTTCACCTCTTAGGTAGAAGAACACTTTCCCTCTTGAAATTATTTTGAATAAATTTCGAATTTATAATGATGAATCCATCAACCTTAGTCTTTAAGTTCCCTAAGGTAGTATCTATTGGTTTTTTTGCCTTCATTTCCACAATGTCTATCCTGATGCCTTGAGAATAATATATGTTTGTTAAATTGAACTGAAATTAGTATGAAAAAACCAAAAGGGAAACTTGGCAAAAATTCTCTGAGAGCCTTGAGGAAGAAAAGATTCTTTGCTCCCAAGATTGTTTTATAGTGGAGCATATGACTTGAGTTGGGAGTCTAAAGAAAGAGACCTCTAGCTGGTGGAAAATAGGGAGGGCTGAGGGGAGGAAAAGGATAAGAAAATTGAAACCAGATCATGAAAGAACCAAGATGCCAAAGGTCAGAATTTTAAATGTCATTCAGTAGGCAATAGGGGGTCGTGGAAAATGAGTACAGGAAGTGTTCTGGTTGTAAGGAAGATAAACTGGACTTTTTGTATGCATTTTTCGTGATTGAAGAGGGAGTAGATTAGTCACAAGGAAACCAGGTAAGATATTTATTTATAATTATCCAGGTGAGAATTTAGGGAACCTGAAAGTGGCATGGGATGTGAGATATCAGGAGAAACAAAAGGACTTGCTAAGTGATTAGATAAGGGTGGGAATGTGGGGAGTAGGGACAGGAATTGGAATACTTCACTAGTGGTAGTCAGGAGCCTAGTACTGGAGATCTAGAAACCCAGACTCTAGTTTTGGCTCTACCCTGTTGTCACTATGTGATGCTGTATTAACCTCCTTTGTACAATGAGAAAGTTGAAATAAATTTCTAAAATGTTTTGAGATTATCAAATTTTGACTCACTGGGTACCCTTCTTGACTCTTAATTTCCTGCTTTGTATAATGTGCAGGCTCAAATGAATTTTTCTTCACCTATTTTCTGGTCATCAACCTAAACAGAGTCACATCAGTATTGGGATCCCCATGGCCAAGCAATCCCCCACTATATCTCACCATGTCCATGACCAACTAATCTGTATCCAATTATGCCAGTAATAACATTCTCCATTCTCTTCCTCTATTCCCGACAAAAATAATTTCCTCTATTTCTTTTTTTGATGCTCTAGGTCATCTCCCAAATGCTTTTCTCTATATTTCTGCCAACTTTTTGACACTGTTGACCACCATCTTCTCTTGGATACTTTCTATACTCTCCTGCCATCCACAATATTGCTCTCTCCTGGTTCTTCTCCTGCCTAAATGATTGTTCTTCCCTGTTAATCTTCTTTTCATGATCGTCATTCATATTCCTTTTTGTTAGTGGGTTGTATCATTCAGGGTTCTGACCTAGGTTCCTTTCTTTTTCCCTTCTATATCCTCTTTCTTGGTGATCTCACCAGCTCTATTCAGATCTGTAAATTTAGGCCGAATCTCTCTTCACTTCCAGTCCTATATGCTTACTGAACAACCCCATTTAGATGTCTCACTGACAACTCTCAATTTATTACCTTTAATTATATTTCTGATATTAAAAGTAAAATTGAATGGATTTTTCCTTTTCAGAATGATTTCTTATTATTTCATTGCACTCTACATTCTAGCCAAATTATACTTCTTGAAACTCTTACAATGGACATTTCATTTCCTCTTTCCAGATCTTTGAACAGATTTTTCCCATGGAACATTCTTTGACTTCTTAGAACTCTGGCTTCCATCAAGGTTCAGATCAAAATGTAACCTTTATGAATCCTGTCCTGTTTCCCTAAGCTGGAAGTATTCTACAGCCTGACCCCAAATTATTCTTATTTGATATGTGTATGCATGTATATATGTGTATATATATACACTTATATGTATAAATGAATATATTTCCATATCATATATATATAGAAGTATGTGTATATATGTACACACATATTTATGCATGTATATTTTAAAGTTTCAGGACAAACTTCAACTGAATCAAATCTGAATTTGCAATCACTAATGATAACATTCAAAACCACAATTTCCTCAAAAGCCATTAGCTACTAGCATCTTAAATTTCAGAGTCTACTGCTTTCAGTTCACTAATTTTAAAAGGTTCATAATGGCAGTCTAACATTCCCAACCATTCTTTTTGAAGCCATTAATGCTCTAAGGATTGGGATATATCCTTTTAATAGTCCTTCAAGGACAGAATTTTAGTTTTTATTATTTTTATTATATTTAAATAATTTCAAATACACTAATGTATTGTTCTCAATTCCAAAAGTTCAAACCATTGATTTCAAACTCTCCATTCAGACTTTGTCAATGAAAACTTTGACTTTCTTTAATTTCAACAGATTATTCTTTCATCCTACTTGTTTAAACTTTTATTCCTTTCAGTTGGCTTTTATTAAAAACTTACTAGCTTTGAAACTATCCTTTCACTTCACTCTCCTTTCCTCACTTCTCTTTACCTTCACTAATTTCTTAATCCATCTCATATTATTTCTCAATCACATTCTAGTCTAACATTCCACTGAATCTCTCCAGAACAGATTTCCTTTTAAATACCAGTCAACCACGACACTCTAGAATTGCACAATCACTTTAATTTAGGTGACTTTGCTAGTAGTTTACCTAACATTTAAAATCTGTTGTATCGTTTCAAACTGACTTCATTTCATCTTATTTTCTATTGGGTAAGTTCATCTATTAGGGCAGTACATATCCTGCCCTCCAGGAATAGAAGTGTGTGTTGTTTGTATTTAATCTGAATCCTAATGGCAAACTTCCAAAAATCCGTTAGGATAGTTTAGCAGTTATAAAAATCTCTTAACCATAATGTTGAAGTTTACAGTAAAGATAATACATTTCACTTAGTATTCTTAGTTTCTAATGCCATAAATTTTTACAAGCCAAGAAAAAAATTTCTTTCTTTTCTTGTTTATCTCTTTCTCTGCAATTTTCAATCTGGCTAGAATTGTAAAGGTGGTAGTGGGGAGAATCTTACTGTTTTCTTCCTTATGTCCCTTTGAAAGTCAAATAAAAAGTCAGCGAGAAAAAGTCCCTCCTTAATATTACTGATAGTTGGGAGAGTTATCTTGAAACTTTATTAGTCTTTTCCACTCTTCTAAGCTTCCTTTCTGTGCTTTCTCATAGCAGGTTTTATTTTTTATATATGAAAAATATTGCCCTTCAACGTTCTCCAAGAGTTTGTACTAAAGAACTTTGGAAGAAGAAAGTTCATCAAGCCCACTTCCCTTACTGGCAAATACAAGTTTTCCTCACTAACATAGGGTCATTCTCAGTGAATGAATGTAAAATTTGTATACCTAGTGGTTCCCAACCACTGGGATGATTCTAGACCCCAGGACAAGGGGTCTAGAAATCCAATAAGCAATATAGAATTGGAGAGGGGCAGGATAGGTGGTAGATTGAGTGACAAAACTGGTTAAATTTGTCTTTCTGGGCAAATCCAGAGAGGAAGGAGAGGAAGGAATAATCACTTCAAGAATCTGAATAATGAAAATTGGTCTCATTATTATCTCTGGAATAGATGATGAATTATTTTTTTTTTTCTTGTGGCTTCTTCATGCCAAAAGAAATGATTATTCTGGCGCAGCTAGGTGGAGTAGTGGATAAATCACGAGTCCTGGAATTGACAGGAACTGATTAGACCTCAGACACTTAATAATTATCTATTTATGTGATCTTGAGCAAATAATTTAACCCCATTGCCCTGGTAAAAAAAAAAATTGATTTGGGTGTTTATTGTTTGTCAAGGTGTGGTTGGGTCAAAAGACACTTTATTAGGAAATTGTAAGAACAGACCCTTAATCCTTGCTTTCCACTTTATAAAACTGCCAGATTAGGTGTGGCTGCCTTTGGGAACCTTGTTTCAGATTTGGCCCTCAGTTTACAGATCTAAATGAAATCCAGGAAACCCTAATACAGTAACCTTTCTGGTGGTCCACAGCATTCCAGTTGATAGCCCTTGCTATGGAGACTGCTTTCAGAGTCCCAAGTTCAAGACAGTTTCATAATGCCTGGACCAGTGACCAGCTTATGCATAAGGAATTTGTATGATAAAGGATTCACAGTGCAAGGGGAGACTGACACAAAACACCCTTAAAGAATCTGAAGAACCTGGAATCAGACAAAAATCAGACGGACAATTGAATTGTTGGAAAAGTCAATTAGCAAATCATTTAAACTTCTTCCTCAGCTGCTCAGGGTGAGGGGCCATGCATATAGCAAGATGATTAGGTAATTTCTAACTTGACTGAACAGGAATCCCATCTGCACAAAGCAAATCTAAGAGAAATATATTCTACTCACTCAATTTCTGATCCACATCAGGGGTGCAATTGATTTCAAATCCTCTGGGGTCCTTGTTCAAGAATGAAATGATCCAGTGATTCTGTCCACTTGAATCCCACTGCTGCTACCAATTGTGAGTGGAACAGGAATAATTAGGCCCCAGAGTATCAAAATTGTCTTGGGTTTTGTTGAATTCATCAGCAAAGGAGCCCTATAAGCTAGAAATCCCCACCTATATGGAAGGAGATTATGCTGGGGATGAACCAAAAGGACAAAGGTTATTTATACTTAATCCATGGAAGGAAGAGAAAGCTTCAATTAAAATGGGTGAATGTTGCCAGAGAAATCTGATTAGAAAAGATACTTTGACCTGAAAAAAACCAAACTGATTCCTGAAACCAGGGAGTCTTTGAAATGTTTTAAACAGATGTTATCATGCAAGATGTTTTTGTGGAGGAATCTTTAAGAAGGGGAACTTGGCATGGAGATCTTGTATTTTGGTGAACTAATGCTTAATACAAGATGGGGGAGCCATAATAGTAGAGAAAAGGTAGGGACTCACCTGAACTTTTCCCCAAACTCCTTCAGCTATTTTAAAAATCTAAATAGATTCTAAAGCAGCAGAAACCACAAAAAACAAGTGTGAAGTAATTTTCCAATCCACGACAATTTAGACAGTCAATGGGAAAGGTCTGTTGCACCAGAATGAGAGTGAAGTATGAACCCCAATGAAGTTCAGCAAACTGTGGCAGTGCAAGGCCAACAAAGCTGGGGTGACTGAATCAGTGGCAGTAGTATGGTTTACAGACCTCTCAGCCCACAGACTGTAAGGGGTTCAGACAAACAGAGAGAAGAAACATTTACAGGAGACCCTTTACTAGTATCTTTTGCATGACATATACATGAATCTGGGATGTAGTCCTGGGTCTTAGTCCCAGAGCAAGGAGGAGTACTAACACCACAGATTTCTGTGACTGCTCACAAATGTGAGATTAGTAAACACACCACTCCATAGAGCATACCAAATTGGAAGAGTCAAAAATTTACAGATCTTAAGAACTACCTCTGGAAACAGCTATACAAAAAAACCTAAAACTTGACCTCTCCCTGTGGCAAGTAGAGCCCCACTTAAGCATAGATGTACAAGTCAGGAGAAAGACTAAAAAATGAGCACATTTCTGACCATAGAAAATTACTACCATGACAAGGAAGATCAATACACACACTCAGAAGAACAGCTAAAGGAGGCACAAAATTATTGAAGAAAATAACACATCTAAAAAGAATAGACCAAGTGGTAAAAGAGGCACAAAAATCTAATGAAGAGAAGAATATCTTAAAAGATAAAATTGACCAAATGGAAAAAGATATATCAAAGTTCATTAAAGAAAAATCCTTAAAAATTAGAATTGGCCAAATGGAAAAAGAAAGTACAAAAAACAAATCACAATTGAATAAAATCAAAAGAATGAAACAATAGAAGAAAATGTAAAATATCTGATTGACAAAAACAACTGATCTGGAAAATAGATCCAAGATAGATAATTTAAGAATTATTGTATTATCTGAATTTCAAAATATCAAAAATTTTCCCCCAAAAATCTAGACATTATTTCCAAGAAATTATCAAGAAAAACTGCCCTTATATTCTTGTACTAGAAGTAAAACAGAAATTGAAAGAATCCATCAATCAAGTAGATATAGAATGATAACTTTCAGGAATATTATAGTCAAATTCCATACCTCCCAGATCAAGGAGAAAATACTGCAAGCATCCCAAAACAAACAATTCAAATATTATGGAGCCACAGTCAGTACAGCACAGTACAGCAGTTTCTATATCAAAGAATCTGAGGATTTGGAATATGATATTCTAGAAGGTAAAAGACCTAGGATTACAACCAAGAAAACTACCATGCAAAACTGAGTATAATCTTTCAGGGGAAAAAATGAATATTCAATGAAACAGAGAACTTTCAAGCATTCTTGAAGAAAAGACTAAAGCTGAATAGAAATTTTGACTTTCAAATAAAAGATGCAAAAGAAGGGTAAAGAGGTAAACAGAAAAAATTATTTCATACGGCCTTTGATAAGTTAAACTATTTCTATTCCTATATGATAGTTATAATTCCTAAAAATTTTCTCATTATTAGGGCAGTTAGAAGTAGTAAGTATGCCAAGACAGAAAGCAGAAATATGCATTGAATGTGATGAAATGATTACCAAAAACATAAAATTAAGGAATACAAAAGAAGAATGCACTAGAAGAGGAAAGAGAGAGGTAGGTTGGAATAAATTTGACATAAAAGAGGTTTGGAGAAAAAATTTTATAGTGGAGGGAGATATGGGTTGAGTGGGAAGAGAAGCACATGCACCTTTCATCAGAATTGATTCAAAGAGGAAATAATATACACACTCAGTGTATTATGACAGAGAATGCCATCTGTATCCAGAGAAAGAATTGTGGAGTTTGAACAAAGACCAAAGTCTATTACCTTTAATTTTTAAAAATGTTATCTTATTATGTAATTCTGCTATATCTCATAGTTTATGTTTCTTCCTTAAGAATATGATTTCTCTCATCACATTCAACTTAGATCAATGAATACCATGGAAACAATATAAAGACCAACAGACTGCCTTCTTTGGGGGTGGGGGGAAGAGAAGCAAGAGTGGGGGAAAATTGTAAAATTCAAAATAAATAAAATATTTCTAAAAAAAGAAAATAGGATAGGAAGGGAATAAGAGAAGGAAAAGAGGAAAGTGACAGAAGCAAGAGTAGTTTGGGGGAGGTAAAATCCAGAAGCAAAATACACATAAGAATGGAAAGGGTGAAAGGAGAGAGAGTAGGATAAATGGGGAAAATAGGATGAAGGGAAATACACAGTTGGTAATATCATTGTGGAAAAAATTTTTGAGTTTCTCTGATAAAGCCTTCATTTCTCAAATATATAGAAAACTGAATCAAATTTGTAGAAGAGCCATTCCTCCATTGATAAATGATCAAAGGATGTGAACAGATAGTTTTCAGAACAAATAATCAAAACTATGTATTGTCTTTTGAAAAAATACCCAAGTCACTATTGATGAGAGAAATGCAAATGAAAACTATGATCTACTACTTGGCAAATAGGCTAATATGAAAGAAAAGCAAAATCACAAATGTTGGAGGGGATGTGGGAGCATTAAAACACTAATGGACTTTTGGGGAAGTTTCATACTGATTCAAATATTCTAGGGAGTAATTAGAAACTATCCAAAGGACTAAAAATCATGCATATCCTTTGTCCAAGCAATTCCACTCATAGGTCTATATATTGAAGAGATAAAATAAATAGGATACAGACCTTTGTGTTGAAAAATAGTTACAGTTAACTTTTTAATGTTGACAAAGAATTGGAAATTGAGAGGATGCCTATCAATTACAGAATGACTAAACAAGTTGTATAAGATTGTGATGGAATACTATTGTATTTTAACAAAAGATGAGTTTTCGAAAATCCTGAGTTACATGAACTGATGTAGTGAAATGATCAGAACCAAGAGAACATAGTAACAGCAATATTGTATAATTATCGACTATGAATAACTTCTTAACTCTTATCAATGCAGTGATCCAAGACAATCCTGTAGGACTTATGATGAAAGATGTTGTTTGTCTCCAGAGAAAGAACTGGTGAAGCCTGAATGCAGATCAAAGACACTTTTTCCTTTACTTTCTTTATTTATCTTGCTTTTTATTTGGTCTGTGTTTTCTTTCACAGAATAACTTACAGGAAAATTTGTTTTACATGACTGTACATGGATGACCTTTGTAAAATTGCTTGCCTACTGAATGGGGCAGGGATGGAGGTAGAGAATTTGAAGGCCAAAATTTAAAGAGGAATATAAAATTGTTTTATGTGTAATTGAGAAGAATATGTTAAATAATGAAAAGATAGGGGAGTTGTGCTCACTTCACCCAGATGGATTGAGTTGTGCTTAGTTTGTGATCCACAGAACTTACAAGAAAAGACAAACTACGTAAACAGTTAAGTACATACAAGATGGATCCACAGTAGATAGAAATTAATATCAGAAGAGAGGGCATTAGTGGTTCAGGAGACTGGGGAAAAGTCTCCTCAAGGATGCCATATTTAAGTGGTAGGAGAATGATCCAACCAAGAAAAATGAGATAAGGGAAATAGAAAAATAGAAGAAAACCAAGAGAACAAGGTCACAGAAGCCACAAGAAAAGACATTATTTTGGAGAAGATATTAGTCAATAGTGTCAAATAGTAGAGAGGCCAAGAAGACTCATAAAAAGACATTGAATTTAATATATAATGGATTATTGGTAACTTTGGAGAGAGCAGTTTCAGTTGAGTGGCAATGACAAGAAGTCAAATTGCAAGGGATTGAATGGGAGGAGAGGCAAGGAATGTAGATAATCTTTTCCAGGACTTTGTCTGGAAAGAAGGAAGAGATACATGACAATTTTTGCAGGGGATATTAAGGCATAGATAACATGAACATATTTGCAATCATCAGAGAAGAAAGTCAGTGAATGAGAAAAGAATGAAGATGAGGGAAAGAAAAGGAATGATCAAAGGGGGATTATAGTAGGAGGATAAAGGAGATGGAATTAGTTTGTTGTTTTTGTTTTTTTCCTTCATTCTCGAAGAAGACCAAGACATCCAGGGGGGACAATGACATGACAAGTATGTCAATTGGATTTGAGTGGGGCTTGAAGGCTATGCTAAATCACTTTCTCCTCAAGAGTCATCTGGGTCCAGTAGCCAGATATGAATCAGGATGATGGGCTGTGTCTCTGGATTCAAGACACTCAGGGTTAAATGACCTGCCCAAAATTACATAGCTAGGAAGAATCATGTTCCTGAGGCCAGATTCATACTTCCATCCTCCTGACTCAAAGGCCAGTGCATTTTCCTCTGCATCACCTAGCTGGAGTCCAGAGTCACATCTTGTGTAGTTCTGGGATTAGTCCCAGAAGAATTTTCTTATCCCTAAAATGAATGGGTTTTACTGAATGATTTTAAGTACCTTCCAGATGGAGTTAGAAGGACAAATGAAAGGATTAGTCTTGGCAAAGAGAAGGTCTCTTTTTTAGAGACTAGAAAAAAAAGAGACTGTAGAGGATATCCAAAGTTGGTCTGATCTATGATGCCAAATAAGAACCTATCTATCCTTATATACTTTATGTAATATATCAAACTGGTTGGAATAGAGTAGGGGTTCACATGAATTATTTCTCACACCAATTTCTTTCTTCCCTGTGCCCAACTTCAATCCACAGAAAGACCCCCAGTCTTTCTTTGGATCACCACAATCTGAATGCAGGGAAAGCAATCCTCTATGGGCAATGCAAAATCAGAAAGGGGCAGTTCTGTTACTGAGGTTCAAAGGTGATATTAGAGAAGAGGGAAATTGGCACAACTTATATTGATTATGTTGCATTTGATTAAATATAATAATATACTAAAAATACAGTAAATGTTTGAGGTGACATTCTTATTGATCAAGAACCACCAGGAACAGGTACTTCCTAGTAAAAAATGCCCTATAGGATATATAGATTGGAGGACCATGGGACATTTGTTCAAATACAGCAACACAACCGTTGCCTACCCTTCATACAGGTTCTAGAAATCTTTTGTTTTCATGAATTCAAGAAATTTTGACAGCTATTCCATTTTTAGTTATGAGAGACATCAATGCCATAGACAATATATATAGTCCTGGAAGGCAACAACATAAGGATTGGAGTAAAAGTCAAAGTAAGAGATAGAAAAGGAAGATTCAAAGATCAAACCACTTGCATGTCTTATTATCACTCCCGTGATGTCAAACAATCCTTTGATAAAAAAAAAAGTAAAAACAATAATCTCTATGACTAATAGGCTAGTTGAGCTATTCATAGTGAATATAAGTAACAATTGTTTCCTTTTAACACAAAACACTGAGAGTCTTTCCCTCTCCAAGTGATTTTTTTACTATGAAAAAGAAGCTGTTCTTTGCTTCATTTCTTTCTTACCTGCTTTCATCTCTCAGAAACTCTGGGTGTGTGTGGGGGGGGGGTTGGGTCTTGCCCTCCTAGGATGATTTTTTCCCTCTGGACTATATAAAACTGGTCATTCTTTGCCTCATCTTTTTATTACCAAGCCTTAACTACTGAATGGGTGTTGCCTCAGTCAAACTGAGCCCTCTTAAAGGATCAAAAAGGTCAAGATTTCTCATTGCATCCAGGATCATCTTCCATCATCCTGATTCATATCTGTCCCTAGACCCAGATGGTTCTGGAGGAGAAAGTGAGGTTAGTAACTTGGTACAGGTCTCTCAATAAAATCCATTCATTTGTGTGTCATGTCATCATTCCTGTGATGCCATGGACTTCTTTAAGAACAAAGCACAAACAAAAAGATGCCATGCTTAGGAACAGGTGGATTAGGAACCATCTGTGGAGGCAATGATGAGGATAAAGATGTGCTTTCTGTAGCAGAAGACAGAGTATGAAGGGGCAGATTAGATTCAATATCTCTTATGAGAATTTCATGGGACTGTGCAAAAGTTCAATTTTGCAGTCTCCAAGGCGCATGCCTTAAAATAGCACTTTGTTTCAGATGAAATGCAGCACAATTTAAGAAAGTATCATGAGTTATAGGATAATTATTATTAAAATCTCCATATAGGGCTTTACAACTTCCTTAAAATAATCTTTAGTTTCTACAACTTCAACAGCACAGACCATAGAGACATCAAATCCACCACAAATTATGCAAAGAAAATCAACTGATGCAGAACAACTTGTCTCATTCCATCTCACACAGTAGTATAGTCTCTAAAACACCCTGTAATGTAGTCCTATGATCCTCTGCAGATCTCTCCATATAAAAATACTGGGCTGAAAGGGACTTCAGAACAATTTCATGTGGATTTGTTTTTCCAGTTCAGTTCACTTATAGAGATCCCCTTCTCTGTTAAAAATCTCTGACAAAAAAGATCTTAATACAATTCCAGTTTGCTATGACAAGAACCAAGTCATAGTGAAATCAAAACCTTAATAGCACTAATATATCATTAGTCCAAAGAATTTACATTTTTAGGTTGAGAAATTCAAATAAGAAATGAAAAGTTAAAAAATTCTGTAACCAAATTTAATATTTGTCATATTTAATTACCTAATCTTATTACACCTATTTGTTAAAAATCAACTGAAAAATTATCACTTTAGTGACTTTCTTTTATAGCTATCTTCTTTATGTGCTCATCCCTCCCCTAAAAGGATGAGATTTTGCTAGGGAATTATTAATGAATAATTACTAAGTCTAAAACGGAAATATCTGCAGTTCTGGTATTACTGTTTTAGGCTTCATAATTAGTGAAAAACAAACACATTATCCTCACATTAATTTTAGAAAGCATTCAAATTTTAGGTAAAATAGCTCAAATATTATCTCTAGTATTAATCTATGAAATAAGTATTTGATATTTCATTTATACTAACAATCTGCAATGATTATAGAATTTTGGTAAAGAAAAAAAGACATGTGGTAGCTAGGTGGTGTAGTGGATAGAGTACTGGTCTTGGATTCAGGAGGACCTGAGTTCATATATCGTTTCATTCACTTAATACTTAGCTATGTGATCTTGGACAAGATTCTTAACCCCATTGCTTTGCAAAAATCACAAAAACAAAAGAAAATAGCTCTCTTAATTTTATGCCATTTCCAAGTTGGAGTCATATAGATAGCAAATTTGATTGAATCAGAATTAAAAGGTGATATATTTTTCTTTCAAGAGGAAATGCCATACTGGGAAAATTAAATCAGGAGAATACTACCTCAGCTTATACAAAGAGTCATTCTTCCAGCCTTTCCTATGAGAATTCTACCTATAATTCATGAATGTCAACCCAATAAGAATACTGGCATCATGAATCTTTGACCCAATAAGATGCCTTGATGATCATACCTGGAATCAAACTCATAATAATATGAATTACACTTCCATGAGGTCTAACAGTAAGCTTCAGTAACCATAGCTTTGTAGCTTTAGGTGGATTCGCTTACTAAGGATCCTATAACTTTGAAGTAGATGAAAAAAGTTCAAGGTATTTAATGCTATATTTCTAAAATAAGTCATGCCCTCAGGTTAGTCTTGAAGAGGTCTCTCCCTTTTAGACCTTCTTCTTGACACAAATTCAATATAAAATAAAGTTAGAAGAATTAATGTATTAAAAATAAAATTCACCTTGAAACTTCAGAAAATTTCAATTGATGCACCACGAATTGGAAAATGAGTCTTTGTTTTTCTTCATATTATTGGAGAGATATTACAAAAAATTTTTACATGCAAAATTCTTAATTTAATTTTGAAAATTGTCATGTTTTTCACTGTGAAATCTCTCATAAATCATTATCATAATGTAACAATGTTTTAGGCTGATCTCTTCTAAACTAATTCACTCATCATTTGTAAATCATGGTCTCTATTATTTGTGATTCAAATGACAATTCAGAATGATCTCTCACAATACAAGCATATATTATTATTATTTTTTAAGGTTTTTGCTAAGCATTGGGGTCAAGTGGCTTGCCGAAGGCCAGACAGCTAGGTAATTATTAAGTGTCTGAGACTGGATTTGAACCCAGGTACTCCTCACTCCAGGACCTGTGCTTTATCCACTGCACCACCTAGCCACCCCTACAAGCATATCTTCTTAATCAAAAATCATCAGTAGAGTTCATCTGATTATACTTACTCTTATCAATGGAATTTGCTTTGTGAGGAGAAAGGCAGGGAAATAGCAGCATTAGTTCTATTTGGTTTTGTTTTAAATATGAGTCAAAGGCTGTCAATTGTATGACAGGATCTCATAGGCAGGCTCAGAATTAACCAGATAGGAAAATGTCTTTTTTTACAAAGTTGGGGCTAGTTCAAGAAAATCCTACCTTAACTTCTTCAACATCATTTTCTTAATTTTCCTAAAGACAGACATCCACATTTGACAGATCTAAGACTGCAGAGACACATGGTATTTCTTTTTTTTTTTCAGTTGTTTTTTTTTTTGCAAAGCAATGGGGTTAAGTGGCTTGCCCAAGACCACACAGCTACGTAATTATTAAGTGTTTGAAGCTGGATTTGAACGCAGGTACACCTAACTCCAGGGCCAGTGCTCTATCCACTGTACCACCTAGCCGCCCCGTATTTCCCATTTTTTAAGAAAGATTTTATTTATTTTGAATTTTACAATTTTCCCCATAATCTTGTTTCCCTTTCCCCTCTCCCCACAGAAGGCTATTAGTCATTACATTGTTTCCATAGTATACATTCATCTCAGTTGAAAGTGATGATAGAGAAATCATATCCTTAAGGAAGAAACATTAAGTATGAGATATAGCAAAATTGTGTAATAAGATAACGTTTTTTGTACAATTAATGGTAATAGGCTTTGGTCTTTGTTCAAACTCCACAATTCTTTCTCTGGATACAGATGGTATTCTCCATCACAGATATCCCAGAATTGTGCCTGATTATTGCACTGATGGAATGAGCAAGTCCATTTAAGGTTGACCATCACCTTCAAGTTGCTGGTAGGGGCTACAGTGTTTTTCTGGTTCTGCTCATCTAATTCAGCACCAGTTCATGCAAATCCTTCCAGGTTTCCCTGAATTCCCATCCCTCATGGTTTCCAATAGAACAATAGTGTTCCATCACATACATATTACCACAGTTTGCTAAGCCGTTCCCCAATTGAAGGACATTCACTTAATTTCCACTTCTTTGCCACCACAAACAGGGCTGCTATGAATATTTTTGTACAAGATATATTTTTACCTTTTTCCATCATCTCTTCAGGGTACAGACCAAGTAGTAATATTGCTGGATCAAAGAGTATGCACAATTTTGTTGCCTTTTGGGCAAAATTCCATATTGCTCTCCAGAAAGGTTGGATGAGTTCACAGCTCCACCAACAATGCATTAGTGTCCCAGATTTCCCACATCCCTTCTAACATTGATCATTGTTCTTTATAGTCATATTGGCCAGTCTGAGAGGTGTGAATGAGGTGGTACCTCAGAGATGCTTTAATTTGTATTGCTCTAATAATTAGTGATTTAGAGCAATTTTTCATATGATTATGGATCACTTTGATTTCCTCACCTGTAAATTGCCTTTGCAAATCCTTTGACCATTTGTCAATTGGGGAATGGCTTGTCTTTTAAAAAATTTGACTCAGTTCTCTGTATATTTACAAATGAGTCCTTTGTCAGAAATGCTAGTTGTAAAAATTGTTTCCCACTTTAATATATTTCTTTTGATTTGGTTGCAGTGGTTCTGTCTGCAAGTTTTTTAATTTAATGTAATCAACATTGTCTAGTTTGCTGTTGATGATGTTCTCCATCTCTTCCTTGGTCATAAACTGTTTCCCTTTCCATAGATCTGACAGATAAACTATTCCTTGATCTCATAGTGTGTTTATAATATTGATTTTATCTCTAAATCCTGTAACCATTTTGATCTTATCTTGATATAGGGTGCTAGGTGTTATCTAATCCAAGTTTCTGCCATACTAACTTCCAATTTTCCCAACAGTTTTTATCAAAGAGAGAGTTTTTATCCCAATAGCTGGACTCTTTTGGTTTATCAAACAGAAGATTACTATAATCATTTCCTGCTATTGCACCTAGTCTATTTCACTGGTCCACCACTCTATTTCTTAGTCAATATGAGACAGTTTTGATGACTGATGCTTTATAACATAAATTTAGATCTGGTAGGGTTGTCATTTTCTTTTGCACTTTTTTCATTAAATCTCTGGAGATTTTTGACTTTTTATTTCTCATATGAACTTACATGCAATTTTTTCTAACTCATTAAAGTAATTTTTTGGAATTTTGATTTTAGGGAACTAAACAAGTCATTTAATTTGGTAGAATTTTCATTTTTATTATATTTACTTGAACTATCCATGAGCAGTTGATATTTGTCCAGTTATTTAAATCTAATTTTAATTGTGTGAGAAGTGTTTTGTGACTGTTTTCAAAAAGTTTCTGAGTCTGCCTTGGCAAATAGACTCCCAGATGTTTTATATTGTCTGAAGTTCCTTTGAATGGGATTTTTCTTTCTAGCTCTTTCTGCAGCATCTTGCTAGTCATATATAGAAATGCTGAGGATTTATGAGAGTTTATTTTATATCATGTGACCTTGCTAAAGTTGCTAATTATGTCTAATAGTTTTTTAGATGATTTTTTGGGGGATTCTCTAGTTATACCATCTTATCATCTGCCTCTTCCTTCCCTATTCTGATTCCACCAATTTCTTTTTCTTCTCTTATTGCTGAAGCTAACATTTCTAATGTGATATTGAATAGTAGTGTTGATAATGGGCATCCTTGTTTCACCCTGATCTTATAGGGAATGCCTCTAGCCTCTCCCCATTAAATATAATGCTTGTTGGTGGCTTCAGATAGATACTGACTATAATTCTAAGGAACAGTCCATTTATTCCTACACTCTCTAGTGTTTTAGTTTTTGCAAGGCAGTGGGGTTAAGTGGCTTGCCCAAGGCCACACAGCTAGGTAATTTTTAAGTGTCTGAGGCCAGATTTGAACTCAGGTACTCCTGACATCAGGGCCTGTGCTCTATTCATTGTGCCACCTAGCTGCCCCCCCTCTAGCACTTTTAATAGGAATGGGTGCTGTATTTTGTCAAAATCTTTTTTAGCATCTATTGATATGATCATATAATTTCTGATAGGTTTGTTGTTCATATAATTGATTATACCAACAGTTTTCCTAATATTGTACCAACCCTGCATTCCCACCATGAACTTTTTCATAAGAGAAGAATTTAATTGCATCCAGACCTTTTCTCCAGTTGGAATTTTGGCTAGATTGATAACAGTCTCTTTAGTACACTATGGAAGTCTTCAACCCATTTCTCCAGATCTCCAGGATCTTGTACTTGAAGCCAACTTAAATCAGATTTCCTATGGTGTAGGACATTGGAGGTTTTTAGGATTATATTTCTTTAAAAAGGAAAATATGTCTTGAACCCAAATCACACTGGCTCTCATTGGTTGGCCAATAGGAGGTCCCAGCCCAAGCCTCATTAGTTTGGGTTTAAATCAAATATTGAAGGAAGCTAAGGAAAATGAGGCAGACCTGAAGAAGAAAAACACAGCCAGTACCAATATGCAAATTGTGCCTTATATGTGGGGAACCACAAATAGACTAGACTCTAAAATATGTGCAGAAGGAAGGAATGTTTTAGAAGATAGAAAAGATAGGAAGGAGTCAGGTCATCAAGAGTTTTAAATGTCAAACACAAGAATTAATATTTAATCCTAGAGATCACACAGAGTTGTTGGCATTTGCTGAGTAGAGGAGTGACAGGATCAGATCTATGCTTTTGGAAAATCACTTTGGCAGCTATGTGGAGGATGGTTTGGAGTGGGGCAATGACATGTGATGTCTTATTATAATTAGGACAGTGAGGGGGGTGGCTAGGTGGCACAGTGGATAAAGCACCGGCCCTGGAGTCAGGAATACCTGGGTTCAGATCCAGTCTCCAACAGTTAATTACCTAGCTGTGTGGCCTTGGGCAAGCCACTTAACCCCATTTGCCTTGCAAAAACCTAAAAAAAAGTTTATTTACAATTAGGACAGTGAGAGAAGATGAGGCCTGAACTAGGGTTATGGTTGTGTGAGTGGAGAAAAATGAATATATGTAAGAGATATAGAAAAAGTAGTCACTAGAGCTGGCAATTGATTGGGTAAGTGAGATGGGCAAGAGGGAGGATGACAATGAGATTGTGAATACCGAGGAGATGATTGTACCTTCAGGAGCAATTGGTTGGTTCTTGTCCTTCTTCATTGAAGAAGACCAAAAAGACATCACTATGTATGAGACAAATTATAGTGTGTCCAACTGTGGCTGATCAAAGCAAGATGAGTTTGGAGTGCTCTTCCACAGGTCAGGCACAACTAGTTCATCAGAACACCTGTGGTGGGTACTCTAAACTTATGTATGTCATGTTTCCTTTGAGCTGCCTCAATTCGGTACTTCTCATAGAGTGCAGGATCTTCACTAATGAGGGCAAGCCATGCTGGGCAATCTTGTGCCAGGGTTTCCCATATTGTACAATCAGTTCTTCAGTAATATCTTCAGATTGTCTCAGTATTGCTTATTCTAATGCCCTTGTGACCACTTGTTCTGTGTGAGTTCTCCATAATATAGTTTTTTTCTGGCAAGTATACAAGTGACATTCTAACAATATGTCCAGCCTATCACAGTTGCACTCTCTGTAGTAATGTCGCATTGCTAGATATTTTAACTCAAGAAAGGACCTCAGTGTCTGCTGTCTTCTCCTGCCAGGTGATCTTCAGAATCTTCCTTTGGTAGATGTCAGATCATTGAGTGTTTTGCAATTTAAGAGAGTTTTTATTATATTATCATTATTCCTGAAGTTATTAATCTTCTAATCATGATATTGTACTAACAAGATATTGGAGTAACATTTCCTGCTGTGTTCCTTTATTCATTTCCCATAGAAGAGTTACTATGTATAAAGTCTCTGCTTCAAGGACTTAAATCTCTAGAGGAGATGATAGAATAAATCTTTCTCTTTGTGACCTCTTCATATATATATATATATATATATATATATATATATATATGTATGTATATAGATATAGATATAGATTAGATATATAGATATATGTATATTTATGTATGTATATATAAATATATATTCTTATTTATATAAACATATATATATATATATATATATATATATATATATATCCTTAAATACTGTAAGAAAAAAACTATTCATTTCTCTGGGGTGTTGATACCCAATTGCCCCGACTAAAATGAACCAATTTGGTTGGGCCAAATGACTCTTATTTGGGAAATTGAGAGACCAGATCATCTCCAATATATAAAAAATATGATTTGGACAGATACCTGGTGTCTTGTATACGATATAATTTAGACATTTTAGCCAGAAGCACACCCTGGGCTGCCATAAACTGATCTGAACTCATTTTATAACACTAGATAGATTGTATACAGAAACAAGACAGAAAAGACACAGACGATTTCTAGGACTGTCTTGCAAAACAACAGAGTAGAATTCCCTGCCCTGACTGGGTAGACATTTTACAGAAAACCAAGGACTTTATCTCTAATCCTTTCTTGAGGTCCCTGTCTAAGGGATCCCATGGTTTGAATGAGTCCCTTCAATCCTTACCTTCATTGAGGCTCAGTCAAACTGACCAAGAGGGTGTGTCTGCCTTTAGGAGCATGGTTACAGACTTGGTCCATGACTGAGGAATCTAAATGAAGCCAAGGAAGATTTTATAGTGAATCCTTTCTGACAGTCCGGAGCATTTTAATAGCCATTGCTATTGAGATTGCTATCATAGAACCATGCTCAAGACAGTCTCAGGGCAACTACTACCAATCGTAATGTTAGGACCGTTGGCTAGTTTATGTCTAAGGAATGTTAATGGTATGATAAAGAATTCATAATGTAAGGGGAGACTAACTCAAAACACCCTTAGAGAATTTGAAGAAACTGTAATTAGAACCCAAGCAGATTGACAAATGAATAGTTGTTGAAGTCACTTAGCAAATCACCCAAACCTCTTCCTCAGCTGATCAGGTTGAAAGGACCATCATTTATGGATCAGGGTGACTAGACCAAGAATTCCATCTGTTTAAAGAAAATCAAATAGAAATAAATTCTACTCACCCAGTTCCTGCTCCTATTAGGAGTGCAGATGATTTCAAGTCCTCTAGGTCCTTGTTCAAGACTGAAATGATCCAAAGGCTCTGTCTACTTGAATCCCTCTGTTGCCACCCAATGTGGGTAGAACAAAAATAATTTTACTCCAAAGTGGTAAAATTACTCGGGCAAGTTCACCAGGCAGAAAGCCCTACCAGCTGGGGAGCCCCCCCTACATTTAGGCATTATCCAAGGTATTAACCAAACGGACAAAGGTTATATATGCTCGAAACATACAGGAGAGGGAAGGCTTCAAGCAAAAGGAGACTGGGAGGGAATGTTGCCAGAGTTTAACAAATAAAATAGGGGTGGCTAGGTGTCACAGTGGATAGAGCACCAGACCTGGAGTCAGGAGTACCTGAGTTCAAATGCAGCCTCAGACACTTAATATTTGCCTAGCGTTGTGGCCTTGGGCAAGCCACTTAACCCCATTGCCTTGTAAAAAAACAAACAAAAAAACCCCAAATAAGATAATGACACAAATGACTGGATTGATTCCCGAAATCATGGAACCATATGTTTTCACACAGTCATGACACACAAGGGTCATTAGGATAGGGAGCTTGTCAAAGAGGTCCTTTAATTGATGAATTATTGCTTAACACAAGATGGGGAAACTAATATGGTGGAGTACGGCAAAGAATCACCTGACCTCTCCCCAAAATACCTCAATTATTTTTAAATAAAAAAATGAAAATATTAAGAAAGAAATAAAAGATTAAAAATGACTCTAAACAAGTTCTAGAGTAACAGAGCCCATGAAAATATAGAGCAAAAACAATTTTCCATTCTAAGACAATCTGGGTCGGCAAGAAAGATCTGCTGTACCCGGGTGAAAGAGAAGGGCCGTCCAGAGACCATGCAGTCCAGCATAGCAGTGCAGTTCAGATTCCAGCACCGGATCTGAGGTTACTGAATCAGTGGCAGGCAATGGCAGTTTCCAGATCTCTTAGTGTAAAGATGGTGAGGTGATCAGCCAACAGGTCAAAAGATTTATAAAGGTCTCTTTACTGGCATCAGGGGCAGCATTCTGTTTTATTGTATATATTTGTGTTCCAGACCTGTGTCTTGGTGTATGAGTAAGGAGGAACACTAGCACCGTTCTTGTGACTGCAGGGAACAGAAACTGATGACAATGTCAGGGTTGAAAAGATTATATGTGGTCACTCAGAAATCGCTGCACCATATAGGAGAATAATAAACACATCTCTCCCTAGATCACACCATCTTTGAAGAACCAAAAAATTACAGATCCTCAGAATTATCTCTGAAAACGGCTGCAGAGAAAAGCTGAAGCTTTGGATAGTGGCCCCTCCACTTGAAAAAACAAAATACCACTTTAGAATAGAGTTAAAAAAGTCAAAAAGTAGACTGGAAATGAGCAAACATCAGAAAAAAATTCTGATCATAGAAAATTACTCTGGTGATAAGGAAGATCAAGACACATACTTGAAAAAAGCACAAAGTCTAAATTCCTGTATCCAAACACTCAAAGAAAAACATCAAATAAAAGAAGTAAAGGAAAATTTGAAAAGACGAATAAGAGTGATATAATAAAATCATGAAAAAAAAGTCTACAGGGCAGCTAGGTGGCGCAGTGGATATAGCACCGGCCCTGGAGTCAGGAGTAATAACTGAATTCAAATTCCACCTCAGACACTTAATAATTACCTAGCTGTGTGGCCTTGAGCAAGCCATTTAACCCCATTACCTTGAAAAACTAAAAAAAAAAAAAAAAAAAAAAAAAGTCTACAGCTTTGGAAAGGAGGCACAAAAAAATACTGAAGAAAATAACATTAACAACAGAATAAGTCAGATGGTAAAAAACGATATGAAAATCCAATGAAGAGAAGAATGCTTTGGAAAAGTAGAACTGATCAAATGAAAAAGAGGTACAAAAACTCACTGAAGAAAATAATTCCTTTGAAAATTGAGGGGATGCCCATCAATTAGAGAATGGCTGAACAATTTATTGTATATGGATATGATGGTGTACTATTGTTCTGTAAGAAATCATGGGTGGGCAGGCTTTAGAAAAGCCTGGAAAGATTTATATGAACTAATGTGAGTGAAGTAAATAGAACCAGGAGAACATTATATACCTTAACAGTAATATTGTGAAATGATCGGTATGATGAATGCAGCCCTCTCAGCAATTCAGTGATTAAAGACTATCCTGAGAGACCTGTTATGAAAATGACATTCACATCCGGAGAAAAACATCATAGAGTCTGAACGTAGAGCAAAGCATGTTATGTTCACTTTTTTAAAAAAAATTAAGTTGTTTCTTTCCTAATCATGGTTTTGTTTCTGCCTTAGTACTAAATTCTCTTTTATAACATGACTAATAAGAAAATGTTTAATATAATTGAACAAAATATATAAGATTGCTTGCTGCCATGGGGAGGGGGGTTGAAAGGGGGGTAGCAGAAAATAAGGAACTCAAAAAATTGAAAAAGTGAATGTAGAAAACTACTTTGCATGTAACTAGAAAAAATAAATATAAAAGTGGTTTAAAAAATAATTCCTTAAAAGTTACAATTGTGCAAGTGAGAATAGTGTCTTTATGAGACATCAAGAAACACTCAAGAACAATCAAAAGAACTGAAAAACAGAATAAGAATGTAATTTATCTCATTGGAAAAATAACAGCCATGGGGAAAAATGCAAGATACTAAATTGAAGAATTCTTGGACCACCTGAAAATCATGATCAAAAAAAAGAGCAAGAGATCATTTTTCAAGAAATTATCAAGGAAGGTGTCTTGATATTCTCAAAACAGAAGGTAAAATAAAATTGAAAAAATTCACTGATCACCTTCTGAAAGAGAGTCCCAAATGAAAATTTCCAGGAATATTATAGGAAAATTTGAACTCCTAAATAAAGAAGGAAATACTGCAAGCAACTAAAAAAAATTCAAATATCATGGAGCCATATTCAGTAAAACACAAGATTTAGCACTTTCTATACCAAAGAATGAGAGGGCTTAGGATATGATATTCCAGAAGTCAAAAGAGCTAGGATTATAACCAAGAATGGCCAATTCAGTAAACCTGAGTATAGGTAGAAAAATGGAAATTCAATGAAATAGTGGACATTCCTGATAAAAAGACTAAAGCTGTATGGAAAATTAACTTTTAAATACAACATGCAAAAGAAACATAAAAAATTAAATAAGGAAAAAAGCAAACACAAAAAAGGTAAATGGGAGGGGGCGGTTAGGTGGTGCAATGGATAGAGCACTGGACCTGGAGTCAGGAGTACCTGAGTTCAAACCTGGCCTGAGACACATAATAATTACATAGCAGTGTAGCCTTGGGCAAGCCACTTAACCCCATTGCCTTGCAAAAAAAAAAAGTAAATAAGGAAGAGAAATGGTTAAACTTTTTATATACCTACATGGGATAATGATATTTATAACTCATAATATATACATATATGAGTTAGAAATATAGAATATATATTTATTATATATGTAATATTAATATATACATATATCTTATATATAAATAATTTTTCATTATGAGGGCAGTTAGAAGTAGTATACAAAGGCAGAAAGCAGAGATGTAGGGTGAATGTGATAGTATAATTATCTAAAAAAATGATGACAAAGAAGAATGCACGGTGAGAAGGGGAATGAAAAGTAGAATGAGATATTATAATATCTGTCATAAAAGAATCCTAATACAGCGGAAGGAAAATTGAGGATAGACAGAGGGAAACACATGAACTTTACTCGCACTGGAAGTGACTCAAAGTGGGAATAGCATACACACTCATTTGGGTGTAGAAATCTATTTTTAACATACAAGAAAATTGTAAGAGAGGGGAAAAGTGAAGGAGAGGAGGGTGCTGGTAGAAGGGAGGGCAGATTGGGGCATTTAAAAGTCAGGACCAAAATATTTTTGAGGATGGACAGGGTAAAAGGAGAGAGAGAAGGATAAATGGGGAAAATTGGATGGAGACAATTTCAGTTACTCCAGTTGTTCTTGATCATGGCTCTATCCATTTGAATTCCACTGTTGTCACCAATTGTGGGTGGAGCAGTAATGACTAGATCCCAAAGTAAAAATTGTTTTGGAGTTTGTTGAGTTCACCAGGCAGGAAGCCTCACTAGCAAGGAAGCCTCACTAGCAAGGGAGCCCCACCTAGACAAGGGCAAAGACTATCTGAAGGAACAAAAAGACAAAGGTTATATATGCTTAAAACATAAAGGAGGCAGAAGGCATTATGCAAAAGGAGATTGGGAGGGAATATTGACTGAGCTTGCTGAATAAATAAACTACATTGAGCTTAATGACAAAGCTGATTGCAGAAATCAAGGAATGTTTGAAATCTTCCTGAACGGATGTTTATTATATTAGCTCTATCTATCTATGAGCAGAAGATATTTGCCCAGTTATTTAAATCTGATTTAATTTGCATGAGAAGTGTTTTATAATTGTTTTCAAAAAGTTTCTGAGTCTGCCTTGGCAAATAGACTCCCAGGTATTTTATATTATCTGAAGTACCTTTGAAGGGGATTTCTCGTTCTAGCACTTTCTGCTGCATCTTGCTAGTCATATATAGAAATGTTGAGGATTTATGAGAGTTTATTTTATATCCTCTCACCTTGCTAATTATTTTTTAAATTTATTTTTATTAAAGATATTATTTGAGTTTTACAATTTTCCCCTAATCTTGCTCCCCCTCCCCCACAGAAAGCACTCTGTCAGTCTTTACTTTGTTTTCATGTTGTACCTTGATCCAAATTGGGTGTGATGAGAGAGAAATCATATCCTTAAAGAGAAGAGAATTATCAGAGGTAACAAGATCAGACAATAAGATATCTGTTTTTTTTTTTCTAAATTAAAGGTAATAGTCCTTGCACTTTGTTCAAACTCCACAGCTCCTTATCTGGATACAGATGGTACTCTCCTTTGCAGACAGCCCAAAATTGTTCCCAATTGTTGCACTGATGGAATGAACAGGTCCTTCAAGGTTGAACATCACTCCCCTTTTGCTGTTAGGGTGTACAGTGTTTTTCTGGTTCTGCTCATCTCACTCAGTATCAGTTCATGCAAATCCCTCCAAGTTTCCCTGAAAGCCCATCCCTCCTGGTTTCTAATAGAACAATAGTGTTCCATGACATACATATACCACAGTTTGCTAAGCCATTCCCAATTGAAGGACATTTACTGGATTTCCAATCCTTTGCCACCACAAACAGGGCTGCTATGAATACTTTTGTACAAGTTATGTTTTTACCCTTTTTCCTCATCTCGTCAGGGTATAGACCCAGTAGTGGTATTGCTGGGTCAAAGGGTATGCATATTTTTGTTGCCCTTTGGGCATAGTTCCAAACAGCTAGCTCTCCAGAAGGGTTGGATGAGTTCACGGCTCCACCAACAGTATAATAGCGTCCTAGATTTCCCACATCCCTTCCAACAATGATCATTATCCTTCTGGTCATACTGGCCAATCTGAGAGGTGTGAGGTGGTCCCTCAGAGAAGCTTTAATTTTCATTTCTCTAATAATTAATGATTTAGAGCATTTTTCATATGGCTATGGATTACTTTGCTCTCCTCATTTGTAAATTGCCTTTGCATATCCTTTGACCATTTGTCAATTGGGGAATGGCTTTTAATTTTAAAAATATGACTCAGTTCTCTGTATATTTTAGAAATGAGTCCTTTGTCAGAATCATTAGTTGTAAAGATTGTTTCCCAAATTACTACATTTTTTTTATCTTGGTTACATTGGTTTTTAATTTAATGTAATCGAAATCATCTAATTGGTTTTTGGTGATTTTCTCCAACTCTTCCTTCGTCATAAACTGTTCCCCTTCCCATAGATCTGACAGGTAGACTAGTCCTTGATCTTCTAATTTGCTTATAGTATTGTTTTTTATGTCTATGTCCTGTAACCATTTGTATCTTATCTTGGTAAAGGGTGTGAGGTGTTGGTCTAATCTAAGTTTCTTCCATACTAACTTCCAATTATCCCAGCAGTTTTTATAAAAGAGGGAGTTTTTATCCCAATGGCCAGACTCTTTGGGTTTATCAAACAGCAGATAACTATAATCATCTCCTGCTTTTACACCTAGTCTATTCCACTGGTCCACCACTCTATTTCTTAGCCAATACCAAACAGTTTTGATAACTGATGCTTTATAGTATAATTTTAGATCGGGTAGGGCTAAGCCACCTTCTTTTGCACTTTTTTTCATTAAGCTCCTGGCAATTATTGACTTTTTATTTCTCCATATGAATTTACTTACAATTTTTTCTACCTCGTTAAAGTAATTTTTTGGAATTTTGATTGGTAGGGCACTAAACAGATAGTTTAGTTTTGGTAGAATTGTTATTTTTATTATATTAGCTCTCCCTATCCATGAGCAATTGACATTTTCCCAGTTATTTAAATCTGATTTAATTTGCATGAGAAGTTTTTTATAATTGTTTTCAAAAAGTTTCTGAGTCTGTCTTGGCAAATAGACTCCCAGGTATGTTATATTGTCTGAAGTACCTTTGAATGGGATTTCTCTTTCTAGCTCTTTCTGCTGCATCTTGCTAGTCATATAAAGAAATGTTGAGGATTTATGAGAGTTTATTTTATATCCTCTGACCTTGCTAAAGTTGCTAATTAATTCTAGTAGTTTTTTAAATGATTTTTTTGAGATTCTCTAATTATACCATCATGCCACCTGCAAAGAATGAGACTTTTGTCTCTTTCTTCCCTATTCTAATTCCATCAGTTTCTTTTTCTTCTCTAATTGCTGAAGCTAACATTTCTTTTTTGTTGTTTGCTTTCTTTATTAAAGATTTTATTTATTGTGAATTTTACAATTTTTCCCCTAATATTACTTCCCCCCCACCCCCCCACAGAAACCAATTTGTCAGTCTTTACATTGTTTCCATGTTGTACATTGATACAAATTGAGTGTGATGAGAGAGAAATCATATCCTAAAAGAAGAAACATAAAGTATAAGAGATAACAAGATCAGACAATAAGATGTCAGTTATTTTTCTAAATTAAAGAAAAATAGTCGTTGGACTAAGTTCAAACTCCACGGTTCTTATCTGGATACAGATGGTATTCTCCATTGCAGACAGCCCAAAATTGTCCCTGATTGCTGCACTGATGAAAGGAATGAGTCCATCAAGGTTGATCATCGCCCCCATGTTGTTGTTAGGGTCTACAGTATTTTTTCTGGTTCTGCTCATCTCACTCAGCATCAGTTCATGCAAATCCCTCCAGGCTTCCCTGAATTCCCATCCCTCCTAGTGAAGCTAGGTAGTGGTAATAATGGGCACCCTTGTTTCACCCCTAATCTTATAGGGTATGCCTCTAGCCTCTCCCCATTGAATATAAAGCTTGTTGATGGTTTCAGATAGATAATGCTTATTATTCTGAGGAACAGTCCATTTATTCCTATGCTCTCTAGTGTTTTTAGTAGGAATGGGTGCTGTATTTTGTCAAAAGCTTTTTCAGCATCGATTGATATAATCATATGATTTCTGATAGGTTTATTATTGATATAATTATTTATGCTGACAGTTTTCCTAATATTGAACCAACTCTGCATTCCTGGGATAAATCCTACTTGGCATAATGCATTATCCTAGTGATAACTTGTTGGAGTCGTTTTGCTAAGTCTTTATTTAGATTTTTGCATCTATATTCAGAGATAGTAATATAATTTTATTTCTCTGAACTCTTCCTGGTTTAGGTATCAGCACCATATTGGTGTAATAGAAAGTTAGGTAGAGTTCCATCCTCACCTTTTTTTCCAAAGACTTTATAGAGAATTGGAACTAGTTGTTCCTTAAATGTTTGATAGAATTCACTTGTGAATCCAATTGGCCCTGGAGATTTTTTTCTTAGGGAGTTCAACAATGGGTTGTTGAATTTCTTTTTCTGAGATAGGGTTATTTAGGTATTAATTTCCTCTTCATTTAACCTGGGCAACAGAATTTTGTAAGTATTCATCCATTTCACTTAGATTATCAAATTTATTGGCATAGAGTTGGGCAAAATAATTCCAAATTATTACTTTAATTTCCTCCTCATTGGTGGTGAGATCACCTTTTTCATTTATGATATTAGCAATTTGGTTTTCTTCTTTCTTCTTTTAATCAAATTGACCAGAGGTTTATCAATTTTATTGGTTTTTTCATAAAATCAGACCTTGGTTTTATTTATTAGTTCAATAGTTTTCTTGCTTTTGATTTTATTAATTTCTCCTTTAATATTTAGAATTTCTAATTTGGTATTTAATTGAGGGGTTAATTTGTTCTTTCTCTAATTTTTTTAGTTACATATTTAATTCATTGATCTCCTCTTTCTCTAATTTATTCATATAAGCATTTAAAGATATAATATATCCCCTGACAGCCACCTTGAGTGTATCCCATAGTTTTTCGTATGTTGTTTCATTATTGTCATTATCTAGGATAAAATAATTCTTTCTATAATTTGTTGTTTGATCCACTCATTTTTTTTGCAAGGCAAACAGGGTTAAGTGGCTTGCCCAAGGTCACGTGGCTAGGTAATTATTAAGTGTCTGAGACTGGATTTGAACCCAGGTACTCCTGACTCCAGGGCCGGTGCTTTATCCACTATGCCACCTAGCCGCCCCCAGTCATTTTTTAAAATGAAGTTATTTCCAATTAGTTTTGGGTCTATATCTCCCTGGGCTAATATTGCATGTGATTTTTATTGCATTATGATCTGAGAAAGATGTATTCACTATTTTTGCCTTTCTGCAATTGATTATTAGGTTTTTTATGCCCTAGTACATGGTCAATTATGTGTAAGGGTCATGTACTGCAGGAAAAAAAGAATATGCCTTTCTATTCCCATTCAATTTCCTCCATAAGTCCATCATATCTAAGGTTTCTATCAATCTATTTACCTCCTTAACTTGATTCTTGTTTATTTTATGGTTAGATTTACCTAAATCTAAGAGTGGGAGGTTGAGGTCTCCCACTAGTAGAGTTTTGCTGTCTATTCTTCCTGTAACTCCTTCAACTTCTCCTCTAAGAATTTGGATGCTATATCATTGGTTGCATACATATTTATTATTGAAATTACTTTATTGTCTATGGTGCCTTTTTAGGAGGTTATAGCTTCCTTCCTTATCTCTTTTAATGATATCTATTTTTGCAGCTACTTTGTCTAAGGATTGCTACCCCCGTTTTTTTCACTTCAGCTGAAGTAAAACATATATTGCTCCAACCTTTTACCTTTACTCTATATGTATCTCTCTACTTCAAATGAGTTTCTTGTAAGTAGAATATTGTAGGATTCTGGTTTTTAATTCATTCTGCTATTTGCTTACATTTAAAGGGAGAGTTCATCCCATTCACATTCAAAGTTATAATTACTTTTTTTGCCCTTCGTGTTATCTTCCCTTTGTTTGTTTTTCCCCTTTTCCCCCTTTATCCATATTTCCCAGTATTTTGTTTCTGAATACCACCAGCTTTAGTGTGTTTTCCCTCCTATATCCAACCCCCCTCTCCTTTTCCCCCTTTCCCTTTGCCCCTTCTTCCTTCCCTTCCCTCTGTTGGTTCCCCCTTTGCTCCCCCTCCCCTTTTCCCCTTTTAACACTGTAAAAGTAAGATAAGCTTCTTAACTTAACTCTATTGCCATAAATCCTTTGTACCTCTTAATGTAATGAGATTTACCTATTTAATCTCCTCCATCTCCCATCTCTTTACTGTCCCCCTTTTTGAGGAGATATTGTTTTTAAGCCATTCTATCTGAGTCACAGAATGGTCATGAGTGTCCATCATTTCTGGCTAAATATATTCTCTCTAATAGAAATACAATTATTGAGAGTTATTAACATCTTTTCCCAGGTAGGGATATAGCCAGTTTCATCTTATTGAATAGCAGTTTTTTTCTTTTTTTACCTCCCCCCCTTTTTTTACCTTCTCATTTGCTCTTGAGTCTCCTGTTTGAAGTTCAAATTTTCTATTAAGCTCTGGTCTTTTCATCAGGAAAAACTGGAAGTCTCCTATTTCATTAAATGTCCATCTTTTGTCCTGGAAGAGAAGGCTCAGTTTTACCAGATAATGAATTCTTGGTTGCATTCCAAGCTTCCTTGCTTTTTGGAATATCGCATTCCAGGCCCTTTCATTCCTTAATATTTATGAATCCAGGTCCTCTGTATTCCTTACTATGGCTCATTGGTATCTAGATTGTTTCTTTCTGGCTGCTTGCAGGATTTTCTCTTTTATCTAATAGGACTGGAATTTGGCCACAATATTCCTTGGTATTTTCATTTTGGGATCCCTTTCTGGAGGGGGATCAATGTATTCTTTCAATATCTATTTTGCCCTCTGATTCCATATCAGGGCAGTTTTCTATCACTGAATCCTGTAATATTGAGTCCAGATTTTTTTTCTCTTCAGTGTTTTCAGTAAGACCAATAATTCTTAGGTTATCTCTCCACAATCTATTCTAGAGGTCAGTGCTTTTGCTGATGGGGTATTTTACATTTTCTTCTATTTTTTCAATTTTTTGGTTTTGTTTAACAGATTCTTGTTATCTCATGAAGTCATTGGTTTCCACAGACTCCATTCTTTTTTTTAGAGAAGAATTTTCTTCATTTACCTTTTGCAACTCCTTTTCCAATTGGTCAATTCTATTTCTGTAAGAGTTTTCCATTTGACCAATTGGGGTCTTGAGAGAATTATTTTCTTTTTGCATTAGTCCAATTGTATTTTCCAAAGATTTGTTTTCTTGTTGCAAGATGTTAATCTTCTCTTGGGTTTCTTTTCCCAATTTTTTCAGTTCGTTTTTAAACTCCTTCTTGATTTCTTCAAGGAATTCTTTCTGTGCCAGAGATAAAATCATATTCTCCTCAGAAGTTCAAGATCTCTCTGAATTAGAGTCTTTATGTTCTAGATATTTTTTGTGGACACCTTTTCACAGTCCTTTCTTCATTTTCCTAAGATCTTGTGTTGGGGAGGGGCTGGTTCACAGATGTTTGGTGTTGAGATCCCTAGATATCCCAACTCTCTGGGTTTAGTAACTCCAAGTGGGCCAGGCAGTAGGGGGTGCTAGAGGCTGGAATTTGTCCTCCAGCCCTTACTAAGCCCCAAACCATCAGTCCTAGAGCCAAGCCTCCCCTCTCTAGTTGATTCTCCACCATGGCTCCCACAGTGAATGCCTCCACTGCTGATCCCAGGCTAGTCCTGCTCTCAGGCTCTCACCCCATCCTGTCCTCATGGCAATGTTTCTGCTCTCTGCACCTGACTCACCTATGATCCCTAAAGACAGACCTTGAGGTAGGTGTTCTTCTCCTAGCTTCTCTTTCTTGGTTTTGTTGATTGGATTTCTGTTAAGAGGTTTTTTCATATTATAAATGAGGGAAGATCAAGAGACCTTAACACAGGGCCTGTCTTCTCTCCACCATCTTGGCTGGAAGAAACCTGGCATTTCCCTTTAATGTTGAACCAGCATCCTTAAAAGGATCACACACATATATCTGTATCCAAGACTTGGAATAATAGCAAATTAAAATACCAGGAGAATCTTTCTCAAACAGCAAAATTTCACTAATTACTAATTATACTTATTAGGATTAGATCACTGTTATTTTACTCATATATTAGCAAATACATTTCCTTTCAACATTCTGAGTAGTGAAATTAACTAAACTTACAAGAGTTTTATTCTTAATTCACCTTTACTATTCCCTAGGTTTTCTTATTTTAGTGCTTTCCTGAATTCCTATTTTTGTACTTTTCTGAATTCCTATTTCACTGAATCTCTCCTGAATACATTTCATGACCAATAAGACAATTCTTTTTAGTATTAACCAATTGATAGTTGTTTTTTTACTCATTCCTAGACATACTAAAGTTTAAAGTAAGCACCCCAGGTGTTCCTCTGGACTATTTGTGCCCAACCTGTGGTCGAACATTTTGATCTCTTACTGGTCTGATCAGCCACAGTTTGACGTACTGTAATTTGTCTCAAACATAGTGATGTTATTTTGATCTTCATTTCAAAGGATAAAAACAACCAGATGATTAATGGGGATCCTATAAGATACATTTATCCTCTTATACCTGACTCCATCTTTCTGGAGCATTCCCAAGCACTCCTCAGAGGAAATTCCCCTGAGAGAATTGAACTGACTTCTCACCTTTTAATTATTTTAGGATTTTTTTTGGTTTTAGTCTCACATTTTAATTTATATCTTAGAAATTCCCCACTTAAGATGCTAGAGATGACCCATTCTTCAGATTATGAATTGAGGAAGCCAATCTTCTGTTTGCCTGACTTCAACTATATGGAAGTTCTGTTCCTACAGCTTACACTGTAATATTCAGAGATTTGTTTTTGACAAATTATCCAACATTTCCCATTCCTTTAATTTCTGGGTTTAACTTCTAAAGTCCTAAGACCAGTCAAATAGAACCCAAAGGTACATTATCAGGGAATATTTAATAAAATTTATACCTACTCACTTTTAGAATTTCCTGAAAGGGTAGCTGGGTTGTGCAGTGAATAGAGCACCAGCCCTGGAGTCAGGAGGATCTTAGTTCAAATCCAGACTCAGACACTTAACAGTTACCTACGTATATGACCTTGAGCAAGTCAATTAACCCAAATGCCTTAAATAAATAAAATTAAAAAAAATAAAGCTTGCTGAAAATTTAGCTCTCATTCTCCTATGCAAATAGAAGTGATTTATTCACTAAATAACAGAGAGCCTTTTTCCTTTCCTCATCTCTTCTCAGGTCAAAAGAGGTTGGGATTGTTTCTAAGGTGGTCACACACCTTGACAGTTTATGTTTGAGGTAAGAAATCCCTCCCTTAAAGCTAGCCTAGAATTATGACATCCTCAAGGTGGTGTCAGAGCACCCAGTGGTAAATCACTCATCCAATCTCTACCTCTCCAGGGACTGATCATAGGATTCTCTTGATGGATTCTTTGCTCACTGTGAGCCACTGAAGATTCACCCTTAATCAGTTTAAGAGATTTCTCTACTAATGACAAGAATGATTTAATCACTCCTTGATAAAACAATTTAAAGGCAAAAACACTATATTAAACCTGCCAATATGAAGTTGTCAATTTAGCTAAATCACTGGACACTAGCATTTCCACTTCTTAATCTCCCTGGTCATAACGAAATGAAAGTAAAGAAAATGGAGAGGGAAAAACCAGTAAACTGTGTATAGCAAGTTAAAGTTATGGCCATCTAATTTATTTACAGCAGATTTTGAGTGCTCTGGAACTTATAAATTTAGACAGGTCAATACACATTTGGCCCAATCATAGACTCTTCTTAAAGAAAATTAATTTAGAACGTGAAGGAAGACTTACTAATCTTGATGATACCTTAACCCAAGTTTAGAGAATTTGGGAGAAGACAGCAAAGAGAGTACAACCTCCCTTCCTGGGCTGAGTGTCAACAGGGGAGTCATTCAACCTTGTATGCCCCCTTTCTTGTTGGATACCTCACAGAGGCCAGCCTAAAAAAGGTGGAAGTCCATTCATTGTAATCCCAAAGACAGTGGTCTAACCTACTTTTCTGCGAAATCTTTTCCCAGTTTTTTCTTTTTTTTTTCTTCTACAGTTTTTGAAAAGTTTATTTCCTTGGATTATATTTTCTAAAACAATCAGAAAAAACTGTACATTATATTCATAAATTAACAGTGGAAAATTTGAACATAAACACCTACCCCAATTACCAAGTACTCAGACATACATGTAACATATGAACTTTATTAAACAAATGTAATCCAAGGAGAAGTCAAATAGGCACTTATATTAAAGGGAAAATTCACTAGAGAAAAATTGTATCTTAAACATTGTAAAGCAGCCTACTTGAAGGGGCATTTAACTGAGCTCTGTTGCTGTGAAGAATACAGCTCATGCACAGGTATGGATGAATGATTTGTACATTTCTTTCAAGTATTCACTGAATACTACCATATATACACATATACATAGTTTGGAAAAAAATTTAAGTGAAGAACCCAAATAAACTTCATTTTTGTTGTTCTTTTGGAAGAGGTCTTCTAAAGAGCAGAATATGTGGTTCTGGTTCATGAATCATATAATGAGCCCAACCAAGACTCTGCTGAACACCAAGTCTCCATTCCTCTTCAGACATCAGATGGGTTTTTGGTACTTGTTTGGAAAGTTCTCTAGGTAACATAACATGCTGGGGCACAGCCGGGGAGCCGAGGCGGTGGCGGCGGTGGCGGCAGCGTCGTCAGGAGCTCCAACCCCCAGTTTTTTTCAAATAGTGAATTCTTATTCCAGAAGATGGAATCTTTGAATTTATCAATGGGTTCCTGTAATCATTTACTACTGTCTTGTGTACCTAATCTATTGCACTGATCCACCACTCTATCTCTTAGCCGACATCAGATAATTTTGATGATTCCATTTTATGAAAAAGCTTGAGATCCAGTATGGCTAGACCACCTTCCATTGCATTTTTTTCCATTATATCTCTTGGTATGCTTGATCTTTTGTTCCTCTAGATGAATTTTGTTATTATTTTTTCCTAACTCTATAAAATACTTTTAGTAGTGTGATTGGTATAGCACTGAATAAATAAATTAACTTAGATAGAATTGTTATTTTTATTAGATTGGCTCAGCCTAGTCATGAGCAATTATCATTTCTCCAGTTGTTAAGACATGACTTTATTTGTGTGAAAAGTGTTTTGTAATTGTTTTCACATAGCTCCAGTTTACCTTGGCAGGTTAACTCCCAAGTATACTATATTTACTAAACTTATTTTATGTGGAATTTCTGTTTCTATCTCTTACTACTGGACTTTATTGGTAATATATAGAAATGCTGATTATTTATGTCTTTCTTTTATATCCTGCCCCTTTGCTAAAGTTGTAAATTATTTCAAATAGTTTTTAGTTGATTCTCTAGGATTCTCAAAGTATATCATCACATCTACAAAAACTGATGATTTTTTTCTCATTGCCTATTCTAATTCCTTCATTTTCTTTTTCTTCTTTTATTGTTATAGCTATCATTTCTACTACAATATCAAATAATAACAGTGAATAATGTACATCCTTGTTTACCCCAATTTCATTAGGAAACTTGTAACTTATCCCTATTACCAATAATGCTTTCTGGTGGTTTGATATGAACTTTTAAACTGTGGTTGGGTATATAAGAACCAATATAAACCACAGTTGAATTTCCTTTTAAGGAAAGTTCCATTTCTTCAAAAGATATTCCCTTCTGTTGTTAATTTGAGTGGGTGTTGTATCAAAAACTTTTTCTGCATCTGTTGAGATAATCATACAATTTCTTTTGGTTTTGTTATTGATGTGGCCAATTATGCTAATAGTTTTCTTAATCCTGAAACAGCCCTGCATGCCTAGTTTAAATCACATCTGGTCATAATATATGATCCTTGTGATATATTGCTATAGTCTCCTTACTAGTATTTTATTTAAAATCTTTATATTAATATTCATTAAGGAAATTGGTCTATAACTTTCTTTTTCTGTTTTGGCTCTAACTGGTTTAGGTATCAGAACCATGTTTGTACCACAAAAGGAATTTGGTAGGACTCCTGCCTTTGTGTTTTCTTGTAAGCATCTTATCTCCAGACTAGTCCAAAATTTTTTCTTCTTCATGGCCTCTTTATGGAAAAATCAGGAACGATGGAATGAATAGCTCTATTCCTGAGTTGGTGATCCAGGTGCCTTTTTCCTTGCTAGATGGACTGGATTATGAAATTCCTTGTACTACTTCATATCATCCATCTTCTTCCCATGTAGGAGAGAACTATTTCTCCCTGAAGTCCTTGAAGTGGGTTAGTCAATCTGTAGTTGTTCTTCTCCAAGGCCTCAAGAGAGATTTCTGACTCTAGATTCTAAAATCATCTTATTTTTTAGTTAGAGACATAAAGTTGGGATGGGAGACCTGAACCCCTAAATGTCAGTGGAGTTTGTTTCCAGATTTTACTACCACTTTCTACTAGTGCCTCTGGAATTTCTGCTTTGGGGTACTGAATATCTGGTTAATTGACTGGAACTTCTGATAAGTGATATTCCTTGTGTTTTTATAGAGCACACTAGAACCTCAAAGTTAGAGAAACAAAGAACAAGGGAGACAGAAAAGTCAAATTCAAATCAATTCAACAAACATTTATTAAGTATCCATAATAAGTCTTGCAATTACACATGTTAAACTTAGAGGATATAAAGTCAAAAAAAAAGTAGCACCTGTTCTCAGGGACCTCTGAATTCTGAGCTTCATCAGACTAAGTCCAGGTCAATATGTCTTTTGGCTCTTATATTCCCAACCACAGTTTAATGGTAGTGAAGCTTCTACAAATTTATGTATAGGCTTCATAGCTTCTTGTTGCTCAAAGTAACAAGGGTATATGAGAAAAACAAAACTATTTTTAACCATTCAAAAAGCATTTATTAAGTGCTTATTGTGTGTCAGATAGTACGCTAAGTGTTGGGGATAAAAGGTAAAAGTTGACCTTACCTTGAAGCTCAGAATCTATTGGGAGAAAATATATAAATAAATAGGTATATCCTATCCTATCCTATCCTATCCTGTCCTTCCTTCCTTCCTTCCTTCCTTCCTTCCTTCCTTCCTTCCTTCCTTCCTTCCGTCCTTCCTTCTTCCATCTGTCCAATCTCTACAACTAGACGGCACAATGTGTAGAATACTGGCCCTAAAGTCAGAAAGTTCTGAGTTCAAATCTGCTCTCAGACAATTATCAACTGTGTGACCTTGAACAAGTCACTTAACTCTGATTGCCTTGAATCCAGGGCTATGTCCCATCATCCTGATTCATATCTGGCCTTTGGACCCAGACGATTCCAGAGAAGAAAGTAAGGCTGGTGACTTAGCATAGAAAAATCCTCATTCATTTACCTCTACATTTTACATCTATCTATGTAGAGAATGAAAATGGAAGGTAATCTTGACAAGAAAAAAACTAGTAGCAGATAGGAACTGAGATAGAACTTCTACAAAATGTGAAATTTACCTGAATTTAAAAGAAAGTAATAAAATTGAAAGTTGGAAGTACAGAGGAGATGATAACTGGCATGGAGAATATTCAGTGAAAAGGCATGGAGATTCAAAGAGTATTGCATTTCAGAAATAACAAATAGGCTAATGTAGTAGTTTTGTAGAGTTGGTGAAGTGATCTGTTTCCTCCAGAAATAATTAATTTTACAGATTAGAATGGCAGGAAGAGGGGTAGTTAGGTGGTACAGTATATAGAGCACTGGCCTTGGAAGTAGAAGTATCTGAGTTCAAATGTGACCTGAGACACTTGACACTTACTAGTTGTTAGGAAGATGTCAAGTTCAAATCCAGCTTTAATACTTAGTAGATTTGTAAGCCTGGTCAAGTCACCTAGTCTCTGTCTGTCTCAGTTATCTCATCTGTAAAATGGGAACAAAAACAGCTACCTATAACATGAGATCATTTTTTTAAGCATTTTGCAAACCTTAAAAATGTTGTATAACTGCTATCTATTAATGTGTAGGTAGGTATAATTGACAGTAGTTAAAATCTTCAATAATCACTTACTATGTTCCAGATCCTGTACTCCAGATATAAATCCAAAATAGGACAGTGTTCGCTCTCAAAGAACCTTCTAATGGGAGAAGACTATACATAAAGAGGTACTGGAAAGAGAAGGAAGAGGAGGGTCCATTTGTGGTGGCCTGGTCTGGAGATGGTATTGGAATGAGGTGAAGTCTTGGCTCCTAGAAAGATAAGACCCAGGTTGGTTCCAGGTTTGGAAATGTGAGAAGGTGGAAATGAAGTCCAGTGTGGAGTTAGTTTGGCCTGAAGTTGACCAACAGTGATGTGGTTAGATCTTGGTTGAGGACAATCTCTTTGGTAGTTGAGCATTCTGAAGATGCAAATGAGTCCCAGGAAGCCATAAAGACACACAGTAAGCATATAGAGAAGATAAAAAGTAACCCAAATGCTTCTCTTGGAAGAAGATAAAAGTTGAGATTGTTACAGTGTGGGAGAACAAGAGACCTAGATAGGAAAGAAAGCAGAGATGCAGAAAGTAAAGGACTCCTAGCTCTCAGAGATGAAAAAAAGGTACAGGTCTTAAGAATTAAAGATGAGCAGCTTGGTGGCACAGTGGACAGAGCACTGGCCCTGGAATCAGGAGTAGCTGAATTCAAATCTGACCTCAGACACTTAATAATTGCCTAGCTTGTTACCTTGGGTAAGTCACTTAACCCCATTGCCTTACATAAATTTAAAAAAAAATTTAAAAAGAGTTAAAGAAAAGGACAGTTAGGTAGAACAATGGATAGAGCACTGACCTTGGACTAAGGGGGACCTGAGTTCAAATCTAATCTCAGACACATAATACTTACTTAGCTGTGTGACCCTGGGCAAGTCACTTAATTCCATTGCCTTGCAAAAAATAAAAGCAAAACAAACCAAAAAAGAGTCAAAAGCAAATCTGGAGACAGATGAGAGAGAGAAAGAATCATTAGAAGATAGTGAATTCTACAGATAGAGCCCCAAAGAGAGATTTCAAGCCAGAAATAGAGTGGGAAGTGGATTGAAGCCAAGAAGCCAAGAGACCTGACAATGATCAATTCTGATTTTCCTGTTTGCTTCAATGCCTGCTCCTTACCACCTATGCTATGTGGCCCAGATCTACCTTGGAACTTTCTAGAGATCTTTTTCTTCTTATTAACTAAGAAGCTGCCTGTTTTCTGGGGAAGAAAATGTTTTGTCATCAGACTGACTCTTTGTCTTTTGTTGTTTTAATTTCTTACCTTTAATATGATATATCCTCACTGTCAAAATCCCTCAAAATAGTCAAAAAGCTTTTCACGGAATGTGAGCATTTTTCCCTTGTCTGAGACTTAATTAA
Source organism: Macrotis lagotis (assembly GCF_037893015.1). Taxonomy (NCBI): domain Eukaryota; kingdom Metazoa; phylum Chordata; class Mammalia; order Peramelemorphia; family Peramelidae; genus Macrotis; species Macrotis lagotis. The sequence continues at coordinate 635,896,852 of NC_133666.1, read as the reverse complement.
CTTTTAATTAAGTCCTTTAAGCTCCATTTGGGATCTAAGATTTTGTGATTTAGATATGCTGTGTACCTTTGAACAAATTTCTTCCTTTCTCTGGGCTTTTGCTTCTTTCTCTGTAAAATGAAGGATTTTCTAAGCTTTATTCTGGTTCTGAGATGCTATACTTCAAGATTTGTTGTGTGACCCAGGGTGATGACTTCTGGGTAGCACAGTTAGACACTTACTAGAATTGTGACATCGGATAAATCGCTTATGCCTCAGTTCTCTCATAAATAAAAGCAGGAGGTTAAACTTACTGGCTACAAGTGTTCTATCAGTTCTATATTGGTGATGCAGTGAAAAGGTCATGGCTTCTCAAACTGTTTTCTAAGAATTCTGCAGTGAAACTTTTTGTAGGCCCAGAGTGAATATTTTATGGAAGGCCTATTTTCCCATTTAGAACATTCAATCTCCATTTGAGTTCTAGTCAGAAACCCAGGCATGGTCATCTCCAGCAGATGGATGTCAACCTGGAGTTGGCTGGATAGACTAGGAAGAAGAGTAAAGAGAGGATCTAAAGGGAGGATGTCCTGAGTTCACTGTGCCTAGAGATTGGTGAAGAATAGGGAACCCAGGATGGGAAAGAAAATGAGAAAGACAAAGAAGATAAATGAGACAAGAAGGTAATAAAACTTAAACCTCCCCAAGGGCCATTGAACCAGGTCAGCTTGGTCCTTTTCCCAAAAATTCTAGGATTTATATGTAAACATCCCATTAAGGAATATCCATCTCTAGTGGATTTTAGGGACATATTAGTAAGCATAATCTCCTTGCCCGTCACAGATAATTTCCAAGTCTTCTTCAGAACTGCCATGGTTTGGTTCTATACAACAAACTCCATTGTTTAGATCCATTCCTGAGTGATTTTTAGAGGCTAGGATGAGCTTGGTCATTAAGTCAAGGCCTCTGTTCCAAGATATGGATAGATGGACAGGGTAGGAGAAATGATTTTATGTGATCCCCTAAGCCCCACAGGATATTGAGCTGAGTCTGGAGTGAGGACATAAAAAAACAAACCTAAGTTCAGTTCTTGAGCAGAGGTGAAAGATCAGCTGGGATCCCTACCCATTCAGGCAGGAAGGCAGCCTCAGGCTTGAAGACTTTGAGGAAGGGTGAGTCTGGAAGGGTGTAGTTGGCCAAATAGATTGTCTGACCACCTGACAGGTAAGCAGCCCAGATGCCAAAGGTGCCTATGGTCATGATGGTGTGGTTGCACTGGGTCAGCAGGGCAAAATCTTTCGCTGGAGAGCCCTCTTTCCCATCCCCTGCAAATATCACATCTCCCTTTGTGTTGTCAATGTTGTCCCGGCACCATGCCATCTCATTGCTGGTGACCACAAAGAGAGCATCACTGTAACGAGTTCTGAACCAATTCATTGCTTGTTCCAAGTAGCTCTTGTCTGCTACCACGCCCTTCCATATGTGAGGCATGACATGAACATAGTCACCTCGGCGGACATGGACCCCCACAAAGGTTGTTGCATTTTTCTGAATGCCCCATAGGTAGGCCTGAGCCTCCTTTCGGATATGATCATGCAGGGTGAATTCACGACGGATCTCTTCTCGAATGTGGTGGTAGAAAGTCCAGGAACAGGGGTAGCCAGTGAGATGAACATAGTCACCATCAATATGGCGATATTCTTCTGACATCCAGTCATGTAGGGCGTAGTTCCGCCAAGGTATTTGCTGGGCCACTTCAGTTGGGAGAACAGGAAGTGTGATGCGGAAGATGGGAGCAAGGTAATTATGCATCTCAGGTGAGATGTAGGCCTGATGTCCATTGAGCTTGGCCAGGGCAAAGAGAGTGGCATACTCACCCATCTGGTTACCTAGTCGACCTATAGAATTCACAGTCCAGATGCCATGAGGCTGAGAAGTCATAGGGGCTGGAGTCTCAAGGGTTGGTGGCTGTTTCCATGCTTTGGACATCTTTGACAGTCGAAGCTGAAGTTTGATTGTTGTGATCACAAAAAAGAAAAGGAAGAAGTGGACAACTTGAATATAGAAGACTCTCCATGAGCGTAGCATGACTGAAGGCAGGAAGGAAAAAGAAAAAAAGGTTAGTAGAGTCACTTGGAGTTGGAGGGAGCTGGGTATCTAGATAACTGTGAATGAAGACAGTAGATATTTGGATCCCCTGAGCTACATGTAATGAGTTATATTCATGGGACCTAGGCTGCGTGGTGAATAGAGTATTGAGTCACAAGTCAGGAAAACCTGAGTTCAAATCCTGATACTTAAATAATTGTGAGTCCCTGGACAAGTCACTTAACCTCTGTTTGCCACAGTGTCCCTATTTGCAAAATAGAAATAATAGTGGGATCTACCCTCCTAGAGTGCTTGTGAGGACCAAATGAGATATTTGTAAAGCACTGAGCACAGGGCCCTGTATATATTTAATGCTATAGAAATGCTAGCTATCATTAGTTTTATTAATATTCTAGAACTGATGTATCCAACCTGACATCTGTAAAATAGTCTTTTAGTAATCTTGTCAGCCCACCAGAGTTTCAGCTGCAGAACAGTGTGAATGTTTGGCATTTCAGCTTGAGAAATAAACTCAGTGATCTTAAGCCTCTTTTTAAGACAATTCAAATGGAAGAATTCGGTATTCTGGCATGGCACTACTAGGTTTAACAGGAATACAACAATGAAATCAGCACAGTTATTCTGTAGAACTTCAGTTTGGTAGACAATCTAATATCTCTCCTCTCTCACATTTTTCTGCCAAGTCTTCCAAACACTGAGGTATCTCTGGCAGTTATTGTGTCAAGCTGCTCATTTATTTTTACAACCCTGGAAAATATACTACCAAGATATGTGAATTTGTTCATAGTATTCAAATTTTCTCCATTTGCTGTAACCATGGTTCCAAGTTTGGATGGTGTAGTGCTGGCTGGTAGAGAACCTCTTCTTTGTTAGTGTTAATTATTAGGTTAAAATTAGTACAAGCAGCAGAGAATCAATCCATACATGTTCCATACAAGCCTCAGATGCTCCACCCAGTGCACAAACAAGTGTTAGCAGAAAGTCCTGCACCAACTCTCCTTTCACTTTAGTCTTGGCTTGTAGCCTTTTCAGGTTTGTCAACTAATAGTATAGCTGCTGATCTTAAGGGCAGGTAGGTGGCACAGTGGATAGGGCACTGACTTTGGAGCCGGAGGATGGGAGTTTGAATCCAGTCTCAGACATTTGCCATTTGCTAGCTGTGTGACTGTGGGCAAACCACTTAACCCTGATTGCCTTGCATCCAGGTTCTTTTCCAATCATCCTGATTCATATATGGTCATTGGATCTCTGGAGGAGAAAGTGAGACTGGTGAGTTAGCACAGAACCCCTGTGCTTGTCATGGCATCACCTCCCTGTTGTAATGGTCTTCTTTGAGAAAGAAAAACAGCAGTTGATCCTGATTCTGTTTTTATGCTGATTGAAAGATTGTGATTACTTTGCTGAAAACATCATGCTAAAGTGATAGGAGCAAATGTACAGCCTTGCTTCACTCCATGCTCTATTATCCAGAACCCACGTAAGCATCCAATCGTAAAATTGACATATAATACTGATGAACTTCTCTGGTCAATCACATTTTGCCAGAATTTTTCACAAGCCTGCATGTGTCAAAGAGTGAATGAATGGTCAAATTAATTGACAAACATTGTTTTGCTTCTGACATTCCTCTGGAGTTGTCATGAAACATATACTATATTGACCATTGTTTGATCCCTTCCTGAAGGCACATTGGCTCTCAGGTAGATGACTGTCTTCAAGATGAAACATCAAACTATTAAGGAGAACTCTAGCAGGAATGCCAACAATAAGATTGATACCCCTCTGTAATTGTTATAGCTTAATCTATCTCCTTTTCCTTTATAATGATGGTCAGTGGAGACATCCTTGAATTGCCATACACTCAGAAAATTTCAGTCAGCTTTTGTATCAACCTGTCTTCTAAATCTCAGCTGGAATTGAATCAGCATCAGGAGCTTTGCCACAGGAAAGGAACCTAATGGTATTCAAAAGCTCTTCTTCAGTGGGAAGTTTGACTAGAGAGAGATTGACTTCAAGTAGAGGTGTCCGGTTAATGGCTTCATCACTGATTGATGATAGTCTGTTGAAAACAGTTTGGAAGTGTTCGGCCCATTTCTCCAAGATACTGTGTTTGAAAACAGCTAAAATCGGTTGGTAGTCATTATAAATACAAAGACAGTCAATGAAACAATCCCTACTTAAAAGGAGTTTTATCAATATGTGGGAATTGGACACAGTACTCTGGATATGATTTGATCTTATCTTTCTTTATCTCCTTTTTTCTGCCCTTCTCTTTATCAAAGCCAGTTCCTTTTTTATATCCTTGATACCCCTCTTCTTTTTTTTGCCTTTTTTATTTTTATTTTTTAAATTTTATTTATTTATTTTTCTATTAGGATGCAGAGATAGTTTCCAACATTCATTTTTCTGTAACGTTTTAAGTTCCACATTTTTCTCCCTCCCCTTCTGTCTCCTCTTGATAGTGAATAATCTGATGTAGATTATAATGTATAATTAATGTTAGACATGTTCCCATATTGGTCATGTTGTTAAAGAAGAATCAGAACGAAAAGGGGGAAAAAAGCATGAGAGGGGAAAAAACATAAAGTATAAAATAGTTTTTTAAAAAATTGAAAAATAATATGCTTTAGTCTGCCTTTAGACTTCATATTTTCTTCTACGGATATGGATGGCATTTTCTAGATATGCCATCTTCCAAGGACCATCCTCTTTTCCCCCACCCCTCTGGTAGTTATCTTCTCTTCTCTCTAATTTTTGATATTTTATCTTGCTCTCTCTATTGCTTCATTCCTTACTGTACTACTGCCCTCAAATGTGCCTAGGAAAGTCCTGTCCTTAATAACAACCAAATTAATAAACAAAATCTCCTCCCTTGAACCATCCATCTTTTCCAGTTTTATATCTTTATCTTATATCCTTCCTTCTCATTCCTCTCTCATCCCTCTGCAATCTAGCTTCTGACCTTATCTCTGAACTGAAATTACTCTTTTCAAAGACTCTCAGTGATTTAATTGTCGAATACAATGGTCTTTTCTTAGTCATTATTGCTTTTTGCCCCTCAGCAGCTACCTGCAAGAGTTGACCACTGCCTCTCGGTATTTTTGTAACACTGTTCTTTCTCATGTGTCTATCTGTTCTTCATTTTTCCCTTCCTCTCTCCATCCCCGCCAGTCTTGTTTTTCTTTCTTTCTCCCTCTTGCTTCATTCTCTTTCTTATCCTTTTGGCTTATGTACTGTGGAGACCTTCACTTTTTTAAATTTAATTTTAATTTTTGTTCAATTACATTCAAACAAAATGTTTAACAATTGCTTAAAAATATTGGATTCCAAATTGTCTCCTTCTCTTCTGACCCCCCCTCATTGAGAAGACAATGAATTTTATGTGGATTATACATATGTAGTCATGCAATACTCTAATACAGCAAAGTCAATTTGGGCCTCTAAAATAACAGAAGGCCATCAACCAATCGCTCAATATAAACATTTCTATATTAGCCATGTTGCAAAAGAAACCATACATCAAAAGAAAACAAAACAAACAAGAAAGATAAAGGAAGTCTTAAAAAGTATGCTTCCATTTACATTCAGACTTTATAGATACCTTCTCTGGAGGTGGATAGCATTTTTCAACATAAGTTCTTTGGAATTTTTTTTGATAATTGTATTGCTGCAAAAAACTGGTTCTATTCATTTCACTTTGCATCAGTTCATGTAATTCTAAAATTTTTTGAAAGCATTCTAATTATCATTTCTTACAATACAATAGCATTCCATTACAACAACTTGTTTAGCCATTCCTAAACTGATGAACATCCCCTCATTTTCTAATTCTTTGCCACCATAATAAGGACTGTTATAATATTTTTATGTGAAAACAGTCCTTTCCATTTTAAAGCTCTCTTTGGGAAACAGACCTGTGGGATCCTTATTAATAAAAGTTTTAATGTGGACTTCTTAAGCGAGGAATAATGTGAAATTCTGAGCAAAATTCAGTAGCAGTAAAGGTCATGAATAATGTGGGTTTCTTAGCAAAACTTTTCTATCATTGTAAGCATAATGATAATATGGAGCTCCTATCAATGAATGGTTTGATTAATATAAACCAAGATTAATGTAAGCCAAAAGAAAACATATTGTTTAAGGCATGCCTGCAGTAACCCAGTACAAATGTGTCAAATGTGAAGGACTCCAGCCAAAACAGCACATCCAGGTGTCTGGGACAGTGCTGAGCTGAGGTAATCCAAAAATGTTAGCCAATTCACACTAACATACCCTTTAACTCCTCCTTTCTTTGTCTGATTTCTATAATTACAATGAGGTTTCGGAGGGACTTTGTGGGGAATTCCGTATTATTATCTGGTTGCTGATCCCAGATTACCCCATGTTAGTATCCCATATTGATTATTAAACTACTTATATATTTAATCTGGAACTCCCCAGTCTTTTTCTTTAGTACCATGTTGAACTCCATATTTGGGGGGAGACTTGAATACTCCACCGAATGGAGAATTTGGGGCAAGATAAGATCAGGTAGTGCTGGGTCAAAGGGTAAGCATGGTTTTATAACTCTTTGTGCATAACTCTAAATTGCTTTCAAGAGTGTTTGGATCAATTTGCAATTCCAGTGACAGTATATTAGTCTTCTTATTTTTCATATCCTCTCCAACACATCATTTTTTGTTTCTGTTATATTAGTCAATGTGATATGTGTGTGGTGGCATCTCAGATTTGTTTAAATTTGCATTTGTCTAATCAATAGTGATTTAAACCATTTTTATATGACTGAAGAATGCTTTGATTTCTTCTGGGAACCATCTTTGACCACTATCAACTAGGGAATGACTTGAATTCTTATAAATTTGTCTCAGTTCTCTATATATTTGAGGAATGAAACTTTGATCAGAGAAACTTGCTTTAAAAATTTCCTCTCAGTGTCCTGTTTTCCTCTAATCTTCACTGCATTTTCTTTGAGCAAAACCTTAAATTTAATTTGATAATCAAAATTATGCATTTTATATCCTATAATGTTCTTTATCTCTTGTTTCGTCATACATTCTTCCTTTAGCCATAAATTTGGCAGATAAAATATTCTATAATCCTTAATCTGCTTATGATATGACTCTTTATGTCTAAATCCTGTATTCGTTTTGACTTTATCTCTGGATGAGGTAGGAGATGTTGGTCTGTCAAACTCCTTTCTAGTTTTCCCAACAATTTTTGTTAAATAATGATTTCTAGGCATCAAATCTTGGATCTTTGGACTTGTCAAACACTAGATTACTATGATTGGCTATTACTGTGTATTATATATTTCATAATCTATTTCACTGATCCATCACTCTAATTCTTAGCTAGTTCCAGATCATGTTGATGATTATTGCTTTGTAATACAGTTTGAGATCTGGTACTATTAATAAACTGCTTTCCTTCACTTTTATTTTTCATTGATTTCCATGACAGTCTTACTTTTTTTCTTCCAGATGAGTTTTGTTATTATTTTTTCTAGCTCTACAAAATAATTTTCATAATATGATTAGTATAGCAGCAGCTAGGTGGCGCAATGGGTAGAACACCGGCCCCCTAAGTCAGGTGTACCTGAGTTCAAATCCAGCCTCAGACACTTAATAATTACCTAGCTGTGTGGCCTTGGGCAAGCCACTTAACCCCATTGCTTTGTAAATACCTAAAAAAAATATAAAAATAGTATGATTGGTATGGCACTGAATAAATAATTTAATTTAGATAGAATTTAATATTTATTATATTAAGTCATGTTATTGATGAATGACTAATACTTCTCTACATTTTTAGATTTGACTTTATTTTTGTGAAAAGTGTTTTATATTTATATTTCTATAGTTTTGGGGGTTTCTCTGAGCAGGTAGACTTCCAAGTATTTTATTTAGTCTGCAATTACTTTAAAAGTAATTTCTTTACCTATCTCTTCCTGCTTGACTTTGTTTATTAAATTTAATTATTTATCTAGTTTTTTTGGTGATTCTCTAGGTTTTTCTAAGTACACAATCTTACTATCTGAAAAGATTGATTATTTTGTTCTGTCATTATTTAATACTTTTAATTTTTCTTGCCCTATTTCTATAGCTCGTATTTCTAGAACAATATTAAATAATAGTGAACAGTGAATACGGCATCCTTCTTTCACTTCTGATCTTATTGGGAAGATTTCTAGCTCATCTTCAATACAAATAGATACTACTTATCATTTTAAGGAAAGTTCTATCTATTACTATGCTTTTTAGTATTTTTATCATAGTCATTCTTTCTGTTGTTTCTTAATGAATCATTTTTTATACTTGCTAGAACTAAGTCATATGTTTCCTGAAATATTCTATCTTGGGCCTTCTTTTCTTTCTGTACTCCTTCTCTCCTATAAATCTCAATAGCTCCCAAGGAGAGAATTATTCTATGTCTATGAAGATGGACAGAAAGTAGCAAGTATCCTGAGGGAGAGACTGAAAGAAACATGTCCCAGGCAAATGAAACTAGCATCTCTTTGACTAGCATCTCCCCTCACACTGAATGGAGATCGGGGAAGTGATTAAGCATTTATATAACTTCCACATATAGAGAATGAAGGTAAGCACTTTGTACAATTATCTCACAACAACCCTTATTAAGACATTGAGGAAATTGAGTCAAACAGAGGTTGTGACTTGCTGGTTCAGTGCTCTATTATCTGGGCTACAGATGCTTCGAAATAACCCAGGTCTTTGAACCTTATGAATAGCAACTCTCCAAACCACCAGAACTGCTTCTAGTTCAGCCCTTGAACCTATCTTTGAGGAGATAAATTAATTTTAAGAGGGGCTTACTTTCCTAGGGACCAAGAATGATGACCAAACTGCCACCATTAGGCAGATAAAGACAAAAGCTTTGGTGATGGCATGATCTCAATGATCCTGTGATCATTCCAGATCTCAAAGAAATATCTCCTATAGAGAAAGGGACACTCATCTCCACAAACAATTGCACTTCACACCATAAGTAAGCCAGCTAATTGAGGTAACTGGGCACTCTTTGGGACAGACAGAACTTAGCATAGGCTAGGCAAAGCAAAATATCATCATAGCCATTTCCTCTAGTTCCCATCAGACCCTAGTGGAGACAGCCTAGGCCCCTGAACCCACGAGCTTTAAGAGTAATAAGATTTCCACCTCAGTCCACTTTGCTATTATCCTGGGAAGCAAGGTGGTGCTATAAGCCTCAGCAATGCAAGAGACATCAAAGAAAGAGCTTGTTGACAATGTTGAACACTTCTAAGACAAGATCTTTCTTTAATAGGTCTTGAGAGTTCAGCATTGATGATAGAAACAGATATGATTTTTTTACAGTTATGATTTTAACAGTAGAAATGATATTGAAAAAGAAGCATTAACATCTGCTTAAGGACCATGGACCTTCCTATTTGACTGGAAGTGGATTCCTTCCATATGATTCCTTTTTATAAAAAATGAATTTGTTTATTTATTTTTCCAATTATATGTAAAAATAGTTTTCACCAGTCATATTTTGGTAAAGTTTTGAGTTTCTCAGTTTTGTCCTTCCCCCTCTTCTCTCTCCCTTCCCCAAGGCAGAGAATGCCAAACATATTTTAATATTTATCTTATTGTGAAAGAAGTCTCAGAAAAAGGAAAAAAAACCAGAAGGGGGAAAAACATAAAATACAGAAAAAATTTTTAAAATCGAAAATAGTACGCTTTGGTCTGCATTAAGACTCTATAGTTTCTTTTCTGGGTGTGGATGGTATTTTTCATCACAAGTACTTTAGAATTCTTCAATTACTGTACTTCTGAGAAGAGCAAGTCCAACATTATTGATCACCATACAATTTTTCTGTTAATGTATGTATTCTTCTGGTTCTGCTCATTTCATTCAGCATCAATTTATGCAAATCTTCCCAGGTTTTCTGAAGTCTGACCAATCATGATTTCTTACAGAACAATAGTACTTGATCACATTCATATATCACATTTTGCTCAGTCATTTCCCAATTGATGGATATTCTCTCAATTTACAGTTCTATTCAACTATACAAAGAGGGGCTCAATATATTTTTGTACTTGTGGGTTTTTTAATCCTTTCTCATGATTTCTTTGGGATACAAACCTAGTGGTGGCATTGCTGAAGCAAAAAACGTATGAAGTGTTTTATTGTCCTTTGGGTATATTTCCAAACTGCTCTCTAGAAAGGTTGTTTTACTTCACAACTCTACCAACAATGCATTAGTATCCCAGTTTTCCCATATCTCCTGTAATATTGATCATTTTTCATTTTTGTCATATTGGTCAATCTGATAGGTGTTAAGTGGTACTTCAGAGTTGTTTTAATTTTCATTTTTATAATGAATAAGGATTCAAAGGATTTTTTTCATATGAGTATGGATAATTTTAATTTCTTCATATGAAAACAGCCTGTGCATATCCCTTAGTAATTTATCAATTGGGAAATGACTTGTATTCTTACAAATTTGATTCAGCTATCCATGAATTTTAGAAATAAGTCCTTTATCAGACAGACTAATTGTAAAAAAATGTTTCCTTCTAATCTTGGGTGCATTGGTTTTATTTGTGCAAAACCTTTTTAATTTTATGTAATCAAAATTACCCATTTTGAATTTTATAATGATCTCTATCTCTTGTTTGGTCATAAATTCTTCTTCTTTCCATAGATCTGACAGTTAAACTATTCCTTATTCTCCTGACTGTCTTATCACATCACCTTTAATGTCTAAATCCTGTATCCATTTTAACCTTATCTTGATATAAGGTGTGAGAGCTGGTCTTTGCCTAGTTTCTCCCATACTATTTTCTAGTTTTTCTAGCAATTTTTGTTAAAGAATGACTTCTTATCCCAGAAGATGAAGTCTTTGGTTTTATAAAAAATTACTATAGTCATTTACTATGGTTTATTTTATACTAAATATATTTCACTCAATTTCTTAGCTCGTACCAAACAGTTTTGATGACTTTATAATATAATTTTAGAACTGGTACAGTTAGGTCATCTTCCTTTGCCATTTTTCATTAATTCCCTTGACATTCTTGACTTCCATTACAATTTTTTCTAGCTCAATAAAATAATTTTTGGTAATTTAATTGGTTTGGCGATGAATTTAGGTAGAATTATCATTTTTATTATGTTAGTTCGATCTACCTATGAGTAATTGATATTTGTCCAACTATTTAGATCTGATTTTATTGTGTGTAAAGTGTTTCATGCTTGCTTTTATATAGTTTCACTTAGTCTTGACAGGTAGACTCCCAAGTATTTCATGACTAAAGTTTATGTCCAGTTATTTTAGAGGAAATTTTTCTTCCATCTCTTGCTCCAGTGTTCTGTTGGAAATATATAAAGATGTTGTTAATTCATATGGATTGCAGAATTTTCTATTCTGCAACTTTGCTAAGGTTGTTAATTTTTTCAAGTAGTTTTTTAATTGATTTTCTTGGCTTCTCTAAGCATCCCATCAAATTGTCTGCAATGAGTGAGAGTTTTATTACCTCGTTGCTTATTCTGATTTCTTCAATTTCTTTTCCTCCTCTTATTGCTAAAGCTAACATATCTAATACAATCTTGAATAATAGCAGTGCTTTTAGGCATCCTTCTTTCAATCTTGATCTTACTGATAATGCTTCCAGCTTATCCCCACTATATATATATATAGTGCTTGCAGATAATTTTAAGAGATACTGCTTATCATTTTAAGGAAAACTCCATTTATTCCTATACTCTCCAGTGTTTTTAGCAGAAAAGGGGGCTGTATTTTGTCAAAATCGAAATAATCATATGATTTCTGTTAATTTTGTTATTGATATAGTCAAATATGCTCATTAATTCCCTAATATTGAACTAATCCTGACTTCCTGGCATAAATTCTACCTGATCATAATGGATTATCCTGGTGATAACTTGCTGTATTCGCTTTGATAGTATTTTATTTAAATTTTTTGCATGAATATCCAGTAGGGAAATGCTTTTATAATTTCCTTTCTCTTTTTTCACTCTTCCTGGTATAAATGTCAGCATCATAATGTTGTCATAGAAAGAATTTCGTGACTTCTTCATCTAATTTTTTTTCTTTTAAGGTTTTTTGCAAGGCAATGGGGTTAAGTGGCTTTCCCAAGGCCACACAGCTAGGTAAGTATTAAGTGCCTGAGGTCACAGTTGAACTCAAGTCCTCTTGTTTCCAGGGCTGGTACTCTATCCACTGCGCCACCTAGCCACCCCCTTCATTTAATTTTTCAAATAGTTATATAGAGTTGGAATTAATTGTTCTTTAAATGTTTGGTAGAATTCACTTCTAAGTCCATCTGGCCCTGGAAGCTTTTTCAATTGATGGTTTTTTCAATTTCTTTTTCTGAAATGGGGTTAAGTGTTTAATTTCCACTTCTGTTAATGTGGGCAGTTTACATTTTTGTAAATATTCATCCATTTCATATAAATTGTTGAAATTATTGTAAACAGTTGAGCAAAATAGCTCTGAATTATAAATTTAATTTCCTCGGTGGTGAATTCACCCTTTTCAATTTTGGTACTGGTAATTTGGTTTTCTTCTTTCTTTTTTTTAATTAAATTAACCAAAGACTTATCTATTTTATTTTATTTTTATAAAATCAATCCTTAGTTGGAGTTTTCCATTTGGTCAATTCTATTTTCAAAGTAGTTTCTATCTTTCCATTTGTCCATTTGTATTTTTGAAGGTTTATTTTCTTTTTGCATTTGCTCAGTTGTATATTTAACAGATTTATTTTTCTACAGCCAATTTTGGTGCTTCCTTTTGCAAGACATTCATTTTTATTGCATTCCCCCCCAATGTTTTACTTGATTTTTTACAGTCCTTTCTGAGTCTTTCCAAGAGGTCCTTTTTGGCCTGGAAATAAATCCATATTCTTTTCTGTGGCATCACATGTATTACTTTTTCTACCATCCTCTTCTGAAATTGCCTTGTGCTTTTCCTTATCTTCAAGGTAGCTTTCTAAAGTCCCGACTTTTCTCTGACTTTTCTTACTCGTTTTGAGCTTTGATCCTGGGTACTGTTCCAGGTTTCTTGTGTTGGGAGAGGTACCCGCATTGAACCAACAGGGGTTTGCTCACTGGGCTGTGGCCTTCTTCATTGAGAATACCCATGACTTGCTTGTTGGGTTGGCCTGGTAAGCCCAGATGTACTAGTTTAGACTAGGAGCACATAATTCTAGCTTAGAGAGAGAAAGAACATATCTATCCTTATAGGGAGAAAGAAGGGAGAAGAGAGAACCTGTCTTCTGGGTCCCCTGACTTAAAGACATTTTTGTATTGGATTGGACAAAGTCGACACTTAGGGAGAAGTTTAACACCTGGCTCCATATACTCTCCAATATGCAAGTCATGGGGGTGGAACTGCAAGGAAGAGCCACGACAGCACTCATTGCAAATGGATGCTGCAAGGATGCATTTTTCTGTCCCAAAGTGCATGACTTTTAAGTCCAATGTGTCATTTCCTGTAGAGGATAATTGTTGCACCAGCGTCATCAAGCTTGGCCAAGATTGGAGTGAAAGTCAGCAGAGTTTTACAGGATTTTAACAGTGCAAAAGATCACAAAAATTGTTTCCAATTATAATATTATGTCCATATTTCTCTATATCAACTCCACTGCTCCATAAATTTAGAAAACTACCTATTCTTTTTTAGAATAGAATACTTTCTTTCCTTCTTTTTTTTCAGATTTTTGCAAGGTAAATGGGGTTAAGTGGCTTGCCCAAGGCCACACAGCTAGGTAATTATTAAGTGTCTGAGAATGGATTTGAACCCAGGTACTCCTGACTCCAAGGCCGGTGCTTTAGCCACCTCTTTCCTTCTTTCTTTCCTCCTTCCTTATTCCTTCCTCCCTCCTTTCCTTCCTTCCTTCCTTCTTTTCTTCCTTTCTTCTTTTCTTCCTTCCTTCCTTCCATCCTTCCTTCCTTCCTTTCTTCCCCCTTCCTTTCTTTCTGTTCTTTCTTTCCTTTCTTTTCTTCCTTTCTTCTTTTCTTCCTTCCTTCCTTCCCTCCTCTCCTTCATCTTTCTCTGTCCACATAGGGAATCATACCTTTACCTGCAGATGCTCTGCCCAAAGGAATATAAACTTTGATCAATGAAATCTTGCAAGATGTTTGGGTTTTTACAGATTAGATTTCTTTTTTAAGGATCATGCCTTAAACACAAATTACTTTGGCTTTCACTAATTGGCCAATAATAGGACCCAACCCAAATTTCACTAGGTCGAATTTGAGTCAAGTCTTGAAAAAACTAGAGAAACAGAGGGCAGAGATAAAGAGGAAAGGCATTCTAGACTGGAAGAAGCCAGCCAGTACAACTTGCAAATTGAATCTGATATGCACCATGGGTAAATAACAACTCTTCTAAAACTCAGTTTTCTCATGTGTCTATAATTATACAGGTGTGAATGAGGACAAAATAGAGAACAGAAACAGAAATAGAAATGCAAACGTTAAAGCAATATATAGTAAGCTTTTTTTTTTGGCTTGAATTTTTGTTTGTTTTTTGAGTTGGACTGATTTCATTGGAATGGAGATCATATCAAAAAAGAAAAATCTCCCTACCAAAGCAGATCAATGAGTGCAATGCAACTTAAGAGAGTGCTTATTACATAGTTATTCTTCTTATCATGGTATTATAGTAACAAGGTGTTGTAGTGATGTTTCTTGTAAGGTTTTTTCATTCATTCAACACAGAACAGTTGCTACTCTATAAGCCTTTGTTCCCAGGTTTTAAGGTAGAGTAGTGTGTAGGATTAGAATCCACTTTAAAAAATATCAAGACTCGTCTGAGCAAAAAGGAAAGTTTATTTTCACTTTTCTCAAGAAAAGGGTAACCTCAAGTCTCACAAAATTGCCCCAGGTGACATTCAAGCAAGATTATATGACCTAGCATGATCCCCCCCAACCCCCTCTCTTCCAAATTGATTGGTTAAGGTTTTGAAAGTTACAATCTTTATGCAAAAAATCTACCCAGCAACAAAGAGAAGAATAAAAGGTTTTTATAAAATATTACCTCACTATCCAGATGGCGAGGGTATCAGAAGAAAATTTCTAATGACCTTCTGTTAAATGAATTAATGTCTGAGTATGCAAGGTCTTCTAAGGAACTCTACTATCTCTTTAGTTTAGTACTTATCAAACAAGAGAAGCCAGGCTACTGTTCTCAAAGTCTATTATCAAATAGGTGGCTGACTAAGACTGCAAGGTCTCTTCTCTGGAAGTATTCCACTATTTCCCTCCCTTAACAGAATCAATGAAAGGTCTTTCTGGAAACAGTCCACTGTTTCACTCCCTAGCAGAATTGGGAGGGTGTCTGACTGGGAATGCAAGGCCTCTCTTCCCCTTCTAAGAATAGTCTAAGAGTAATAGTCTGTCTTTGTTTTAATGATTTTTAACCCTGAAAGGACTTCACTAAGAATATGAACTCTTAAGAGGGAATGTTCCATCCAGTAGGGAGGAGGGAGAATTAGGGGAGGGGCACAAGATCATTGTAGAAGATGTATGAACCTGCCTGCTTGGGAACTTTCTTTCCTAGAACTTGCCAAGGCTTTTCTTTCAGTTCTTAGTACCCCAGATTCATGGGCAGGGTTACAAAGATTTAATTGGTTACAAGATTGTTTGAGTAAAATGAGACTATTAACATTCACTAATATGTTACCACCCAGATGTTTACTTTTCCAGTCCCATTTGCCAGGCCTATGTCCAGGACAGTTGTCCATAA
Organism: Macrotis lagotis; assembly: GCF_037893015.1. Lineage (NCBI taxonomy): Eukaryota > Metazoa > Chordata > Mammalia > Peramelemorphia > Peramelidae > Macrotis > Macrotis lagotis. Next base: position 635,881,011 of record NC_133666.1, on the reverse strand, counting down.
TGGTAATGTTTACCTCTGCCCTTTATTATTAAAGGGTTATACATTTTATAGCTGAAAAGGATTGTGAAAGAGCAACTCCCCCCCCCACTTAAAAGATAAGGAACTAAGGACCAGAGAGAAGAAAGAGGCAGAGCTAGCACTTAAACCCACATCCTCTGATTCTAAATTTAGAGTTCTTAACACAGGGTTAAAGGATATTAGATAGATTTCAGGAAATCTATGAACTTAGAAAGAAAAATATGCATCTTTATTTTCATTAACCCCTGATTGAAACAGATAATTTCCTTTAATTATTTAAAAACATTATTCTGAGAACAAAGGAATCTGTGACACACCAAAAAGGTTAACAATTTGGGCTCTAGGGACAGCTAGGTGGCGCAGTGTACAGAGCACCAGCCCTGAAGTAGTAGGACCTGAATTCAAATTCTACCTCAAACATTTAGCAATTGCCTGGCTGTGAGATCTTGGGCAAGTCACTTGACCCATTGCCTTAAATAATTAAAAAAATAACCTGGGCTCTAAATTGAATTTTCTTTCCAGGATACACATTCTACCTCCTTTCTGGTAAAGCATTGATTGTGGGAAGAGGGGTGAAGGGATTTGGGAGTCTGAGAAAATTGTGTGGTAGTAAAGACCAACTAGTGGTCTAGCTCTTTTTGGAATGCTCACAATTCTGAATGACCTTTCTGACATGCTTCATAAAAATAGCAAATTATTGAAGGGTTTAGAGTTTATAATATAATGGAGGAGGGAGAGAAGGGGATCACTGGCTCTGGAATCAAAAAAAACTGAGTTCAAATAACACATTTGATGCTTACTTCTTGTATGCCATTGGGGAAGCCATGTTACCTCTCTACATCTTAGCTTCCTAAATTTTAAAATGAGATCTCCATGGTCTTTGAGGTCCCTTCCTGCTTCTGTTTTCTGTCTCTCTGTCTCTCTTTGTCTATATCTATTTATCTCTTTCTCTGTTTCTGTCTTTCTCTTCACTCTCCCTCACTTTCCTACCTTCTCTCCCTCCTCCTTACTTTATGCACTTGTATATGTATATGTACATATATAGAGCAGTGTGGTAGATGGGATATAGATTTGATCTCCAAATCAGAAAGACCTGTCAGGAGCAGTCACCTAAAACTCAGAAGCATATATATCTACTTAATACCCTTTATTATCTGGCTCCCATCTACCTTTTCACTATTATTTCATATTACTACCCTTTTTATACTCTATTTCAGTCAAATTGATTTGAAATCTTTTTCTTGTATATAATCAATCAATCAATAAACAGATATTAAGTACTGACTATGTGCCTGCCCTCAAAAAAAAGCTCACAATTTAATAGGGAAGACATGTAAACATGTAATAGGGGAGATAAAGAAATACAAGTAAATATATACATATAGATAGATAGATAGATAGATAGATAGATAGATAGATAGATAGACAGACTGACAGACAGACAGACAGACAGATAGATAGATAGATAGATACATAGATACATAGATAGATAGATAGATGTGTATAAATAAACCATATAGTGCATACATAGGGGAGAAGTGACAAGAATGAAGAGAGGCTGGGAAAAACTTCCTATAGAAAATGGAATTTTAGTTGGGAATTAAAGGAAGCCAGAGAAGGCAGTGATATAGTAATAAGATTTGCAATGACAGTCCTCTTATGCCTGGAACCTTCCCTCAAGGAATGCCCATCTTTCTTCTACTGGCCTTTTCTCATTCTCTCCCCTAGCCCTTTTTCACCTCTTAGGTAGCAGAACACTTTCCCTCTTGAAATTATTTTGAATAAAGTTTGAATTTATACATGATGAATCCATCAACCTTAGTCTTTAAGTTCGCTAAGGTAGTGTCTATTGGTTTTTTTTGCCTGCATTTCCCCAATGTCTATCCTGATGCCTTGAGCATAATATATGTTTGTTAAATTGAACTGAAAATCGTATGATAAAGCTAAAAGGGAAATTTGGTAAAAATGCTCTGAGAGCCGTGAGGAAGAAAAGATTCTTTGCTCCCAAGATTGTTTTATAGTGGAGCATATGACTTGAGTTGGGAGTCTAAAGAAAGAGACCTCCAGCTGGTGGAAAATAGGGAGGGCTGAGGGGAGGAAAAGGATAAGAAAATTGAAACCAGATCATGAAAGAACCAAGATGCCAAAGGGCAAAATTTTAAATGTCATTCAGTAGGCAATAGTGGGTCATGGAAAATGAGTACAGGAAGTGTTCTGGTTGTAAGGAAGATGAACTGGACTTTTTGTATGCATTTTTCATGATTGAAGAGGGAGTAGATTAGTCACAAGGAAACCAGGTAAGATATTTATTTATAATCATCCAGGTGAGAAGATAGGAAACCTGAAAGTGTCATGGGATGTGAGATATCAGGAGAAACAAAAGGACTTGCTAAGTGATTAGATAAGGGTGGGAATGTGGGGAGTAGGGACAGGAATTGGAATATTTCACTAGTGGTAGTCAGGAGCCTAGTACTGGAGATATAGAAACCCAAACTCTAGTTTTGGCTCTACCCTGTTGTCACTATGTGATGCTGTATTAACCTCCTTTGTACAATGAGAAAGTTGAAATAAATTTCTAAAATCTCTTGAGATTATCAAATTTTGACTCACTGGGTCCCCTTCTTGACTTTTAATTTTCTGCTTTGTATAATGTGCAGGCTCAAATGAATTTTTCATCACCTATTTTCTGGTCATCAACCTAAACAGAGTCACATCAGAAGTGGGATCCCCATGGCCAAGCAATCCCCCACTATATCTCACCATCTCCATGCCCAACTAATCTGTATCCAATCATGCCAGCAATAACATTCTCCATTCTCTTCCTCTATTCCTAACAAAAATAATTCCCTTTATTTCTCTTTTTGATGCTCTGGGTCATCTCCCAAATGCTTTTCTCTATATTTCTGCCAACTTTTTGACACTGTTGACCACCATCTTCTCTTGGATGCTTTCTATACTCTCCTGCCATCCACAATATTGCTCTCTCCTGGTTCTTCTCATTTGATTGTTCTTCCCTGTTAATCTTCTTTTCAGGATCATCATTCATATTCCTTTTTGTTAGTGGGTTGTATCATTCAGGGTTCTGACCTAGGTTCCCTTCTTTTTCCCCTCTATATCCTCTCTCTTGGTGATCTCACCAGCTCTATTCAGATCTGTAAATTTAGGCCTAATCTCTCTTCACTTCCAGTCCTATATGCTTACTGAAAAACCCCATTTGGATGTCTCACTGACAACTCTCAATTTATTACCTTTATTTATATTTGTTATATTAAAAGTAAAATTGAATGGATTTTTCCTTTTCAGAATGATTTCTTATTATTTCATTGCACTCTACATTCTAGCCAAATTATACTTCTTAAAACTCCTACAATGGGAATTTCATTTCCTCTTTCCAGATCTTTGAACAGATTTTTCCCATGGAACATTCTTTGACTTCTTAAAACTCTAGCTTCCATCAAGGTTCAGATCAAAATGTAACTTTCTTTATGAATCCTGTCCTGTTTCCCTAAGCTGGAAGTATTCTACAGCCTAACCCAAAATTATTCTTATTTGATATGTGTATGTATGTATATATGTGTATGTATATATACACTTATATGTATAAATGAATATATTTCCATATCATCTTATATATATATATATATGTGTGTGTGTGTGTGTGTGTGTGTGTACATAGAAGTATATGTGTATATGTACATGCATATTTATGCATGTATATTTTAAAGTTTCAGGACAAACTTCAAATGAATCAAATCTGAATTTGCAATCACTAATGATAACATTCAAAACCACAATTTCCTCAAAAGCCATTAGCTACTAGCATCTTAAATTTCAGAGTCTACTGCTTTCAGTTCACTAATTTTAAAAGGTTCATTATGGCAGTATAACATTCCCAACCATTCTTTTTGAAGCCATTAATGCTCTAAGGATTGGGATATATCCTTTTAATAGGCCTTCAAGGATAGAATTTTAGTATTTATTATTTTTATTATATCTAAACAATTTCAAATACACTAATGTATTGCTATATTTTCTATATTGCAAAGAAGAGCCACATAAAATTTCTCATGTCTTTATCTCAGGGTAATAAAAAAACTTCTCAATTCCAAAAGTTCAAACCATTGATTTCAAACCCTCCATTCAGACTTTGTCAATGAAAACTTTGACTTTCATTAATTTTCTACAGATTATTCTCTCATCCTACCTGTTTAAACTTTTATTCCTTTCAGTTGGCTTTTATTAAAAACTTACTAACTTTGAAACTATCCTTTCACTTCACTCCCCTTTCCTCACTTCTCTTTACCTTCACTAATTTCTTAATCCATCTCATATTATTTCTCAATCACATTCTTGTCTAACATTCCACTGAATCTCTCCAGAACGTATTTCCTTATAAATACCAGTCAACCACTATACTCTAGAATTGCACAATTATTTTAATTTAGGTGACTTTGCTAGTAGTTTACCTAAACATTTAAAATCTGTTGTATCATTTCAAACTGACTTCATTTCAGCTTATTTTCTATTGGGTAAGTTCATCTACAAGGGCAATACATATCCTGTCCTCCAGGAATAGAAGTGTGTGTTGTTTGTATTTAATCTCAATCCTAATGGCAAACTTCCAAAAATCCATTAGGATAGTTTAGCAGTTATAAAAATCTCTTAACCATAATGTTGAAGTTTACAGTAAAGATAATACATTTCACTTACTATTCTTAGTTTCTAATGCCATAAATTTTTACAAGCCAGGAAAAAAAATTTCTTTCTTTTCTTGTCTATGTCTTTCTCTGCAATTTTCAATCTGGCTAGAACTGTAAAGGTGGTGATGGGGAGAATCTTACTGTTTTGTTCCTTATGTCCTTTGAAAGTTAAATAAAAAGTCAGTGAGAAAAAGTCCCTCCTTAATATTACTGATAGTTGGGAGAGTTATCTTGAAACTTTATTAGTCTTTTCCACTCTTCTAAGCTTCCTTTCTGTGCTTTCTCATAGCAGGTTTTACTTTTTATATATGAAAAATATTCCCCTTCAACGTTCTCCAAGAGTTTGTGCTAAAGAACTTTGGAAGAAGAAAGTTCATCAAGCCCACTTCCCTTACTGGCAAATACAAGTTTTCCTCACTAACATAGGGTCATTCTCAGTGAATGAATGTAAAATTTGTATAACTAGTGGTTCCCAACCACTGGGATGATTCTAGACCCTAGGACAAGGGGTCTAGAAATCCAACAAGCAATATAGAATTGGAGAGGGGCAGGATAGGTGGTAGATTTAGTGACAAAACTGGTTAAATTTGTCTTTCTGGGCAAATCCAGAGAAGAAGGAGAGGAAGGAATAATCACTTCAAGAATTTGACTAATGAAAATTGGTCTCATTATTATCTCTGGAAAAGATGATGAATTATTTTTTTTTTCTTGTGGCTTTTTCATGCCAAAAGAAATGACTATTCTGGTGCAGCTAGGTAGAGTAGTGGATAAAGCACCAGTCCTGGAATTGACAGGACCTGATTAGACCTCAGACACTTAATGATTATCTATTTATGTGATCTTGAGCAAATAATTTAACCCCATTGCCTTGGTAAAAAAAAATTGATTTGGGTATTTATTGTTTGTCAAGGTGTGGTTGGGTCAAAAGACACTTCATTAGGAAATTGTAAGAACAGATCCTTAATCCTTGCTTTCCACTTTATAAAACTGCTTAGGTGTGGCTGCCTTTGGGAACCTTGTTTCAGATTTGGCCCTCAGTTTATGAATCTAAATGAAATCCAGGAAACCCTAATACAGTAACCTTTCTGGTGGTCCACAGCATTCCAGTTGATAGCCCTTGCTATGGAGACTGCTTTCAGAGTGCCAAGTTCAAGACAGTTTCATGATGCCTGGACCAGTGACCAGCTTATGCATAAGGAATTTGTATGATAAAGGATTCACAGTGCAAGGGGAGACTGACACAAAACACCCTTAAAGAATCTGAAGAACCTGAAATCAGACAAAAAGCAGACAGACAATTGAATTGTTGGAAAAGTCAATTAGCAAATCATTTAAACTTCTTCCTCAGCTGCTCAGGGTGAGGGACCATGCATATAGCAAGATGATTAGGTAATTTCTAACTTGACTGAACAGGAATCCCATCTGCACAAAGAAAATCTAAGAGAAATAGATTCTACTCACTCAATTTCTGATCCACGTCAGGGGTGCAAGTGATTTCAAATCCTCTGGGGTCCTTGTTCAAGAATGAAATGATCCAGTGATTCTGTCCACTTGAATCCCACTGCTGCTACCAATTGTGAGTGGAACAGGAATAATTAGGCCCCAGAGTATCAAAATTGTCTTGGGTTTTGTTGAATTCATCAGCAAAGGAGCCCTATAAGCTAGAAATCCCCACCTATATGGAAAGAGATTATGCTGGGGATGAAGCAAAAGGACAAAGGTTATTTACACTTAATCCATAGAAGGAAGAGAAAGCTTCAATTAAAATGGGTGAATGTTGCCAGAGAAATCTGATTAGAAAAGATACTTTGACCTGAAAAAAACCAAACTGATTCCTGAAACCAGGGAATCTTTGAAATGTTTTAAACAGATGTTATCATGCAAGATGTTTTTGTGGAGGAATCTTTAAGAGGGGGAACTTGGCATGGAGATTTTGTAATTTGGTGAACTAATGCTGAATACAAGATGGGGGAGCCATAATAGTAGAGAAAAGTTAGGGACTCACCTGAACTTTTCCCCAAACTCCTTCAGCTATTTTAAAAATCTAAATAGATTCTAAAGCAGCAGAAACCACAAAAAATCAAGTGTGAAGTAATTTTCCAATCCACGACAATTTAGACAGTCAATGGGAAAGGTCTGTTGCACCAGAATGAGAGTGAAGTAAGAACCCCAATGAAGTTCAGCAAACTGGCAGTGCAAGGTCAACAAAGCTGGGGTGATTTAATCAGTGGCAGTAGAATGGTTTCCAGTCCTCTCAGCCCACAGATTGTAAGGGGTTCAGACAAATACAGAAGAAAAGTTCACAGGAGACCCTTTACTAGTATCTTTTGCATAATATATACATGAATCTGGGATGTAGTCCTGGGTCTTAGTCCCAGAGCAAGGAGTACTAACACCACAGATTTCTGTGATTGCTCACAAATGTGAGATTAGTAAACATGCCACTCCATAGAGCATACCAAATTGAAAGAGTCAAAAATTTACAGATCTCAAGAATTACCTCTGGAAATAGCTATACAAAAAAACCTAAAACTTGCCCTCTCCCTGTGGCAAGTAGAGCCCCACTTAAGCATAGATTTACAAGTCAAGAGAAAGACTAAAAAATGAGCACATTTCTGACCATAGAAAATCACTGCCATGACAAGGAAGATCAATACACACACTCAGAAGAACAGCTAAAGGAGGCACAAAATTATTGAAGAAAATAACACCTTTAAAAAGAATAGACCAAGTGGTAAAAGAGGCACAAAAATTCAATGAAGAGAAGAATATCTTAAAAGATAAAAATTGACCAAATGGAAAAAGATATATCAAAGTTCATTAAAGAAAAGTCCTTAATAATTATAATTGGCCAAATGGAAAAAGAAAGTACAAAAAAATCACAATTGAATAAAATCAAAAGAATGAAAAAATGGAAGAAAACATAAAATATCTTATTGACAGAAACAACTGATCTGGAAAATAGATGCAAGATAGATAATTTAAGAATTATTGTATTATCTGAATTTCAAAATATCAAAAATTTTTCCCAAAAAAGTCTAGACATCATTTCCAAGAAATTATCAAGAAAAACTTCCCTTATATTCTTATACTAGAAATAAAACAGAAATTGAAAGAATCCATCAATCAAGTGAATCCAAAATGATAACTTCCAGGAATATTATAGTCAAATTCCATACCTCCCAGATCAAGGAGAAAATACTGTAAACATCCCAAAAGAAACAATTCGGGGGTGGCTAGGTGGCGTATGGGGGCAGCTAGGTGGCGTGGGGGGGGCGGCTAGGTGGCATCTGGGGGCGGCTAGGTGGCGTAGTGGATAAAGCACTGGCCTTGGTGTCAGGAGTACCTGGGTTCAAATCTGGTCTCAGACACTTAATAATTACCTAGCTGTGTGGCCTTGGGCGAGCCACTTAACCCCATTTGCCTTGCAAAAACCTAAAAAAAAAAAAAGAAACAATTCAAATATTTTGGAGCCACAGTCAGTACAGCACAGTACAGCAGCTTCTATATCAAAGAATCTAAGGGTTTGGAATATTCTAGATATTCTAGAAGGTAAAAGACCTAGGATTACAACCAAGAAAACTACCATGCAAACCTGAGTATAATCTTTCAGGGGAAAAATGAATGTTCAATGAAACAGAGAACTTTCAAGCATTCTTGAAGAAAAGACTAAAGCTGAATAGAAATTTTGGCTTTCAAATAAAAGATGCAAAAGAAGGATAAAGAGGTAAATAGAAAAAAATAATTCATAAAGCCTTTGATAAGTTAAACTATTTATATTCCTATATGATATTTATAATTCCTAAAAATTTTCTCATTATTTGGGCTGTTAGAAGTAGTAAGTATGCCAAGACAGAAAGCAGAAATATACATTGAATGTGATGAAATGATTACCAAAAAACATAAAATTAAGGAATACAAAAGAAGAATGCATTAGAACAGGAAAGAGAGAGGTAGGTTGGGATAAATTTGACATAAAAGAGGTTTGAAGAAAAAATCTTATAGTGGAGGGAGATATGGGTTAAGTGGGAAGAGAAGCACATACATCTTTCATCAGAATTGATTCAAAGAGGAAACAATATACACACTCAGTGTATTATGACAGAGAATGCCATCTGTATCCAGAGAAAGAATTGTGGAGTTTGAACAAAGACCAAAGTCTATTACCTTTCATTTTTAAAAATGTTATCTTATTATGTAATTCTGCTATATCTCATACTTTGTGTTTCTTCCTTAAGAATATGATTTTTCTCATCACATTCAACTTAGATCAATGAATACCATGGAAACAATATAAAGACCAACAGACTGCCTTCTTTGGGGGGGTGGGAGGAAGAGAAACAAGATTGGGGGAAAATTGTAAAATTTGAAATAAATAAAATCTTTCTAAAAAACAGAAAATAAGATATGAAGGGAATAAGAGAAGGAAAAGAGGAAAGTGACAGAAGCAAGAGTAGTTTGGGGGAGGTAAAATCCAGAAGCAAAATACACATAAGAATGGAAAGGGTAAAAGTAGAGAGAGTAGGATAAATGGGGAAAATAGGATGGAGGGAAATACACCTTTGGTAATATGATTGTGGGAAAAAAAATTTTGAGTTTCTCTGATAAAGCCTTCATTTCTCAAACATATAGAAAACTGAATCAAATTTGTAGAAGAGCCATTCCTCAATTGATAAATGGTCAAAGGATGTGAACAGATAGTTTTCAGAACAAATAATCAAAACTATGTATTGTCTTTTGAAAAAATACCCAAGTCACTATTGATGAGAGAAATGCAAATGAAAACTATGATCTACTACTTGTCAAATAGGCTAATATGAAAGAAAAGCAAAATCACAAATGTTGGAGGGGATGTGGGAGCATTAAAACACTAATGGACTTTTGGGGAAGTTTCATACTGATTCAAATATTCTAGGGAGTAATTAGAAACTATCCAAAGGACTAAAAATCATGCATATCCTTTGTCCAAGCAATTCCACTCTGTATATTGAAGAGATAAAATAAATAGGATACGGAGTTTTTTGTCGAAAAATACTTACAGTTAACTTTTTTAATGGTGACAAGGAATTGGAAATTGAGAGGATGTCTATCAATTAGGGAATGACTAAGCAAGTTCTTTAAGATTGTGATGGAATACTATTGTATTTTAACAAAAGATGAGTTTTGGAAAATCCTGAGTTACATGAATTGAAGCAGTGAAATGATCAGAACGAAGAGAACATAGTAACAGCAATATTGTATAATGATCTACTATGAATAACTTCTTAACTCTTAGCAATGCAGTGAACCAAGACAATCCTGTAGGACTTAAGAGGAAAGATGTTGTTTGTCTCCAGAGAAAGAACTGGTGAAGCCTGAATGCAGATCAAACATACTTTTTCCTTTACTTTATTTATCTTGCTTTTTATTTGGTCTGTGTTTTCTTTCACAGAATAACTTACAGGAAAATTTGTTTTACATGACTGTACATGGATGACCTTTGTAAAATTGCTTGCCTACTCAATGGGGGAGGGATGGAGGTAGAGAATTTGAAAGCCAAAATTTGAAGAGGAATATAAAATTGTTTTATATGTAATTGAGAAGAATATGTTAAATAAGGAAAAGAGAGGGGAGTTGTGCTCACTTCACAAAGATGGATTGAGATGTGCTTAGTTTGTGATCCCCAGAACTCACAAGAAAAGACAAACTATGTAAACAGTTAAGTACATACAAGATGGATCCACAGTAGATAGAAATTAATATCAGAAGAGAGGGCATTAGTGGCTCAGGAGACTGGGGGAAAAGTCTCCTCAGGGATGCCATATTTAAGTGGTAGGAGAATGATCCAACCAAGAAAAATGAGATAAGGGAAATAGAAACATAGAAGAAAACCAAGAGAACAAGGTCACAGAAGCCACGAGAAAAGACATTATTTTGGAGTAGAGATTAGTCAGCAGTGTCAAATAGTAGAGAGGCCAAGAAGACTCATAAAAAGACGTTGAATTTAATATATAATGGATTATTGGTAACTTTGGAGAGAACAGATTCAGTTGAGTGGCAATGACAAGAAGTCAAATTGCAAGGGATTGAATGGGAGGAGAGTCAAGGAATGTAGACAGTCTTTTCCAGGACTTTGTCTGGAAAGAATGAAGAGATACATGACAATTTTTGCAGGGGATATTGAGGCATAGATAAAATGAACATATTTGCAATCATCAGAGAAGAAAGTCAGTGAATGAGGAAAGAATGAAGATGAGGGAAAGAAAGGGAATGATCAAAGGGGGATTATAGTAGGAGGATAAAGGAGATGGAATTAGTTTGTTGTTTTGTTTTTTTTCTTCATTCTTGAAGAAGACCATGACATCCAGGGGGGACAATGACATGACAAGTATGTCAATTGGATTTGAGTGGGGCTTGAGAGCTGTGCTAAATCACTTTCTCCTCAAGAGTCATCTGGGTCCAGTGGCCAGATATGCATCAGGATGATGGGCTGTGTCCCTGGATGCAAGGCACTCAGGGTTAAGTGACCTGCCTAAAATCACATAGCTAGGAAGAATCAAGTTCCTGAGGCCAGATTCATACTTCCATCCTCCTGACTCAAAGGGCAGGGAATTTTCCCCTGCATCACCTAGCTGGAGTCTAGAGTCACATCTTGTGTAGTTCTGGGATTAGTCCCAGAAGAATTTTCTTATCTCTAAAATGAATGGGTTTTACTGAATGATTTTAAGTACCTTCCAGATGGAGTTAGAAGGACAAATGAAAGGATTAGTCTTGGCAAAGAGGTCTCTTTCTCTAGAGACTAGAAAAAAAAGAGACTGTAGAGGATATACAAAGTTGGTCTGATCTATGATGCCAAATAAGAACCTATCTATCCTTATATACTTTATGTAATATACCAAACTGGTTGGAGTAGAGTAAGGGTTTAAATGAATTATTTTTCACATCAACTTCTTTCTTCCCTATGCCCAACTTCAATCCACAGAAAGACCCCCAGTCTTTCTTTGGAACACCACAATCTAAATGCAGGGAAAACAATCCTCTATGGGCAATGCAAAATCAGAAAGGGGCAGTTCTGTTACTGAGGTTCAAAGGCAATATTACAGAAGAGGGAAATTGGCACAACTTATATTGATTATGTTGCATTTGATTAAATATAATAATATACTAAAAATACAGTAAATCTTTGAGGTGACATTCTTATTGATCAAGAACCACCAGGAACAGGTACTTCCTAGTAAAAAATGCCCTATAGGATATATAGATTGGAGGACCATGGGACATTTGTTCAAATACAGCAACACAACCGTTGCCTACCCTTCATACAGGTTCTAGAAATCTTTTGAGTTCATGAATTCAGGAAATTTTGACAGCTATTCCATTTTTAGTTATGAGAGACATCAATGCCATAGACAATACAAATAGTCCTGGAAGGCAATAACATAAAGAGTGGAGCAAAAGTCAAAGTAAGAGATAGAAAAGGAAGATTCAAAGATCAAATCACTTGCATGTGTTATTATCACTCCCCTGATGTCAAACAGTCCTTTGATAGAAAAAGTAAAAACAATAACCTCTATGACTAATAGGCCAGTTGAGCTATTCATAGTGAATATAAGTAACAATTGTTTCCTTTTAACACAAAACACTGAGAGTCTTTCCCTCTCCAAGTGATTTTTTTTACTATAAAAAAGAAGCTGTTCTTTGCTTCATTTCTTTCTTACCTGCTTTCATCTCTCAGAAACACTGGGTGTGTGGGGGGTTGGGTCTTGCCCTCCTAGGATGATTTTTTCCCTCTGGACTATATAAAACAAGTCATTCTTTGCCTCATCTTTTTATTACCAAGCCTTAACTACCGAATAGGTGTTGCCTCAGTCAAACTGAGCCCTCTTAAAGGATCAAAAAGGTCAAGATCTCTCATTGCATCCAGGATCATCTTCCATCATCCTGATTCATATCTGTCCCTAGACCCAGATGGTTCTGGAGGGGAAAGTGAGGTTAGTAACTTTGTACAAGTCTCTCAATAAAATCCATTCACTTGTGTGTCATGTCATCACTTCTGTGATGCCATGGACTTCTTTAAGAACAAAGGACAAACAAAAAGATGCCATGCTTAGGAACAGGTGGATTAGGAACCATTTGTGGAAGCAATGATGAGGATAAAGATGTGCTTTCTGTA